>NW_026897715.1:0-600000 GCF_033153095.1 Gastrolobium bilobum | reverse complement strand
TGTGAAGAGTATATTTTATTGCTAGCAACTTTTTCGAGCCATTCACACTTCTATTATCATTTGCCATTCACACTATTGTATCTTACATACTTTTTCATCTTATTCAAACTATAACTGTACAGGGGAAAAGTGACCGTCACTCAAAAAGGGTACTTCAACCTGAAACCCCCACTCCTTCTGCCCGGGAGGGGGGAAGGAGGGATTTATGGAAGAAAATTCTTGGAACTACAAGTAGAATTATATAACCACCATTCATGGTGGGAACAAAAGAAAAGCCCAAGTATAATATAACTATATAACTATATATATATATATTCTCTCAATCGCAAAAAATGAGGGAGTAGGTATGAGTTAGGAGAAAATTAAAGAGTCATGTGCTATATTTGGAGGCAGATGCTAGAGCTACAGCCTGCGCCCACACCTTGAGCCGAGCCTTCACATCTCGTGGATCGTCACCTATATTACAAAATTTGGGAACAAACAACTTGATCAGAGAGATCCATTCATTTCTTTTTTTTCTTTATTAAGACAAATCATAAATTGCATCATTCTTTTGCTCACTATGGTGTACAAGTTAACATATATAGAAGAAAAAAAATGAAATGGTTGACTGGTATCTTGTTAGATTTGGCTTTAGCTACTACAAAGCAGAAAGGCAACAGCATTTAATTACCATCAGACTTTATTAGGAACATAAATTGAATGTTCCACAATGTAAATTGTATTGTGCTTGTGCATATTCTTGGAGGCAGGGGCAGGAACATATAGATAGATAGATAAAAACATACATACATACATACCAGGACTAGAGATGCGCATATTGGCGATGGGTGAATTGCTACCACTGCTAGTGTCGAGTGTTGAATTGGAGAATGAGAGATGAGAGGGCATTTCAAGCATGCGTTCGTGTTCTAACTCAAACCCAAGATCTCTACAAGCCTTCACTTCTTCCAAGTCCATGCACAGTGACCTTTTCCCACCTTTGGGCCTTGTTATCACCATAACACCTGTCCCTGTGCTACCACCACCACCACCACTTTGATCACTCTCTCCACTAAACCCTTGAAGTTGAATCAGATTCTCCTCCTCCTCCTCCTCTTTTTTCTTGCTATAATTAGCTGCTGGTTCAAACAACCATCCATCCCTTCTTATTCTCCTGCTGCTCCTGCTCCTCCTTCTCCTCGGATCATTCTTCTTGGTTTCCTGTCTCATGAACACAGTACCCTTTCCTGCTGCAGCCTCATTGTCACTTGCATAGTCCTTTACCGCAATCACCGTCTTTCCGCGGTTCCTCCGCCGTGGAGGCGTCGCCGGCAAAGAATAACAGCCACCCAATTCTTCATTTTCAGAGTCAGAGCACAACCCTGCTTGTATCTCCTTTCCATCCGAGAGTTCCCCATCTGCATCACCTTCGAAACTTTCAATGGACAAGTGTGACAGGAACATGGACACGGAATTATCAACATCATCGTCGTCATCATCGTCATCGACACCACACAAGGTGCTGCTGGTACAAACGGAAAGCCTGGACAAGTTGTGGGTTTGGGGATGCTGATCTTGATCATGATCATCATGATCATGATGATGACCAAACCCATCATCAATATCATCGTCAAAGTCTTCATCTTGCAAGGAAGAATGAAGGGTCATGGTCTCATCCGAAGCCATAGTATACCAAACAAAAAAAAGAAGTATCTTTTGGTGGATCAAGTGAAGAAAGAAAGTGTGAGTGAGAGAGAGAGAGAGAGAGAGAGAGAGAGAGTGTTGAGAGAAAGAGAGTTTCAGTGTTGAGTAATGTGAATCATTCGTTTGTCATTTCACGATAAGGGTGAGAAGAGAAGAGAAGTAAGCATCTTTAATCAACCACCCTATTTATGCCAATACCCAAATGCACACTTTACTTCCCTTTTCTCTTTCTTTTTCTTTTTTTATTTTTTTATTTTTTTAATACAAAACCATCAAACCACGATTCTTCTCATCGATTGTCGTATTGTTATTTTGGATCTTATTCTCAGAGTCAATTACTTCGTGAAAAGTGAAGCAAAATGGGGTTAGTTAAAGGAAAACGTTGAAATTGACCATCTATTCTAATTAACAGTCTTAGTGAGTGGCGAGAAGTTTCGGGTATCAACTTTATATTGATTCGCTTTGATTAGTTGTTTTTAACCAAAAATAGCGTAGAGTAATTCTTCATTGTCTTTTCTAAATAGATATTTTTTTATTTTTATTTTTGTCTTCATTAATTTTTAAACTCTACTTTTTATTATAATACATCATTTATTGATTTTGAGTTTATTATTTCAATAAATCCTAACTCCATCTGTAATCTTATTAAATCTAAACTATTGATTTGTACTTTAATTAAAAAATTATATTAACTTAAATTTTAATTTCTTAAATTAAACAAAGACGAAAAAAATATAAAAAAACTTGGCATTTCTTTAAACTATTGACATAAAGTTTGAGATGAATTTAAAAACTTTTTTTCTTATTTCCTTAATTTTGATCAATAATTACGCTCATTATCTACTGTGTAATTACCATGGATTCTATGAATAAACAAGATTATCATTTCTACTTTCATGAAACGCGCAGTTCACGCGGAGAATACAGTTGAAACAGACAGTTAGTAAAATATTAGTTAATTAATTTTAAATGATGTTATATAAACGACCAATGTTATTTAGTATTTTCTTTTTCTTTTTCGAAATGTTAGTAATCATAGTAAAATAAAAAGAATTGAGCTTAAGGTTTAAACCTATTTAAACCCAGTTTATCCATATCTTCACTTTTAATACTAACCTAGGTAGGATATAAAAGAGATAAGAACAGGGATGTTATGAAATGATGATTATTCAGCTTTCGGCCACAATCATCTACCAACAGGAGAAGAACACACTCGAATTTTTATGGGGCCCATTGAGATTGGCCACACTACCTTACCCTTGCCCAGGGGTTTTAATTATTTTATTTTTATTTTTTTATTTTTTTATTTTAACCTAACCACAGCAGAAGATAAAGAAATATATATTTTTCTCCACGTGCAACTCTGCTGATGTAATTTCGCCCTTTTTCCTGTTTGCTCCAAAGGGATTCAAGACACCTGTCCGCGTTTTATTACGCTTTCATTTTTATTAGTCAATTTTTTTTAATAAAAAATTATAAGATGAATATGACTTTCCTTTCAACATATGAACCAAAAAAATAAAAAATAAAACGAAAGGATATATTCATATTCACTCCCTTGGTCGTGGATAACAAAGTTAACACTGACAGAAGAAAACAGAACATCGATAGATAATAATTGTGTCAGTTTCATTCAGAGTCTGAACCACGTGGCTCTTAATGGGTGCAGCCAACGCTAAATCTTAACAACGAAGGAAATATTTTCGCTACTATGGTAGGCAACCACCGGGTAAATCCTTTACCAAATATAAAAAAATGTGACATATTTATATTAATTTTATCTTTATGGTTATTTATTTTATTTTATATTTTTGGTTGAGGAATACTTATTCCTGTACAAAAAAATTTAATCCGAATAAAGATGTGAGTACGAGTTAACGAGAAATTGGGGCACTGTCATTCATTCTTTTGGGAGCGCATCTTCGGTACAATTGTAACACGAAAATTGGATGCTACTAAATATTTTACTCCATGTATTATAGTATAAAATATAAAAGTTATTTTTTTTTCTCTTTTCGGAACAATTGTAAGTGATATGGTCCATTTCTATTTGTCGAATTTACCTAAGTTAAGAAATAATTCAATCCAAAATCTTAAGGTGTTGGGTGATGACTTTTTTAATGATTTATATATTCTGTAACACACCCCCTCACGCAAGAGCCCTTTGAGCTAGAAGCGTGGATATTGCACAGGCTCAATTTTTGGTTTACCTTTTGTGCTTTTTATTTTAATTTCACTTTAAAGTGGAGGCAGTGAGGATCGAACTAGTGACCTTGTAGTCACTTAAGCTCTGATACCATGTTAAGAACCAATTTAACCCAAAATCTTAAGGTGTTAGGTGAGGGCCTTTTTAATGATTTATATTAATCTCTAACAATCCTCACACAAGAGCTCTTTGGACTTGAAGCGTGGATATTGTATAGGCCTAATTTTTTATTTTACCTTTTGTGCTTACAATTTATATTACATTTTGGTTCATGAACAAATGTCTCTTTAGTTAGAACGAGTTATTTTTAATTCAACAACAGCACAATAAAAAAAATAACACTGGTAGACACAATAAACATTGATCAATCACACAAATAAATGTAAAGATTTCAAAACATTTTGCTATCAAGTTTTTATTCTTTTCGTTATTAAAAAAATAATAATGGGTAGAGAACTTCCCACCAAATTCAAACTCTTCCCTTAAAAAAAAAAATACAAAATTTATGAGTAATTAAATGAATTGTTGAAAGCAATTCAATGGTTTTTGGTGACAAACGCTGGGACGCTCACCGACCCTTGATAAACCATGTTTTTATTTTGAGAGAAGGAGGCTGGGACGGTTGGAGCGCCTCAAATCTGCCATTTTATTGTTTACACGTCCTAATTTAATGTTAAATCTGTTTATTCAAACTTTAATAAAATATAAAAAAAGTCTCACTTAACTTTTTTTTTAAATTAATTATTGCCAATGTCTAATTTGTTGCGGCATTTGTGAATTGTGTAGTCTTGCTCATATAATCAAGGTTTTAAGTTGAACAATGCTACTTTTATTTTATTTTTTAGTTGACCGCTTGAATTTTTTTATAAGAATTTTTATATAGTCATACCTATAACTGCAAGTTTGCAACTAATTAGTATGTCATCAACAATTGTGTGAGTAGTATTGTTCTTCTTTTCTATGTAAAAATGCAACATAAATTATACTTTGCAAAATAATAAATTTTAACTCATTATTATATTTTATTCTGGTTTGTAGAATTTAAATTAAAATACGAATAAGTTTTAATTCTGAATGTTTATGAATCAGTTGAGTTTAATTGATATAGTTGAACTGATTTTAAATAATAATTACTTCTTTCATTTGTCTCAATGTATAGCAAACTATTATCGTCCTCAAGCATGTTACTTTACTGCTATGACCAAGTAACTGTTTTTTTTTAATGCCTCTTAAGTACACAAAATTTGAATTAGACGTTACAAATAAAAAAAAAAGTGTTAGAGCTGGAAATAATAAAAATTCAGACAAATGATACTAAATAATATATCATATATAGATTTAAAAAATATTAGATATAAACTTTTCGTTACATTTGTATGCCTAATACTACACATATGTGAATATGAACTATAATTTTTACACTTTCACGCAGAAGCACATGTGTAAATTTCGAATATTCAACTAGTACTTAAAAAGAAATTCGGCCATACTTACATCACTTTATATTTTAAATTTGATTTTAATCCGTTGCAATTATAATTTTTCAATATTATTGTTTAGTAATATATTAAAAAAATTGACTTTCATGATTACTTTTTAATAAATTTATAAATTTTTAATAATATATTGTCGTAATGTTAATGATAGTATAGAATATTTGTTAATTGAAGATATTAAAATAATTAATTATAAAATTAAAAACAAAATAAAGTAATCAATCACACATGAAGTTGGATTTTGGTTGATAATAATAACATAGGAAATATGTGGTGACGGAAAGTTGGTCGAAATTTGTGTGGATTTGAATGGCATTGTACAACAATATTAAGTGAACTGATAGTGATAGACATGTTGGGTCCCTCAACGTTTGGCAAGTCGGAGTTTGTCTTTTAAGAAGACGTGATACTTTGATGTTCATTGTTAACGCTTGACATCAAATCCAGTTCTCACTCACTCGTGTTACTTACCCTGTCAGATGTTTTCTAATGACAATTGTTTTATCTCGGTGCTTTTTTTTAAAAAAGAAAGTTACATATTATTTTTTAAATCATAACTCATAAATTAAACAATAAAAATATACAAACCTTCAAAAAAAAAAAAAAACAATATACAAGGAACAATATAATTTTTTATAAATTTATAAAACTCATTACTCAATTTATAACTTTTAAAATATATAATTTAAGGGTTTGGTAAATGATATAAGTTATGTCATTTTAGGAGAGAGATAGACACGGAAAAACAGAAATCATGGAAGAGAAAAAGTGAGTGGTTTTTTTAATTTAAAATTCAAATTTTCTGTGTCTGTATCTCTCTTAAAATGACATAACTTTATGTCATTTAAAATGACAAACACTTTTCCCATAATTTAAATAGTGATGCATTTGTGTTTCTGAATTTAAAAGATTGTCTGTGACCCAACAATAATTATATAAAGTTCACATGCCAAAATTTGTAAGAAATATTAATGCCAACTTTTTTAGTATTATCGTAGGGATTTACTATTCTTATGCAACAAAAGACAACTTATCTTATGTTGCTGAAACAAATTATGTGAGACTTTTTACTTAAAGGCCCCACCATTTTATTAATATACAAGAGAGACTTATCTTATGTAACTGAAAAAAATATTTTTTCGTTATCGTAATTGAAGCAACATTGTCATTATATTTTAAAATGATTAAAATAGTAAGGAAAATAACAATTTAATTGAACACTGTGATTTGACGGATACTTGCAAAAATCTGAGGAAAATGATAATCACATCAATTCAACAAGAAATGCTATTTACGCTCACGCTCCAATGACAGAATAGCATTGACGTGCCAGGAGGAAACATATGTATTGTCATCTCGAATTAAAGTTACCTGTTTGGGTCATAAACATTTCTTTGGGCCTTTGACTCGGGTATCACTTGGTTGTGGCATGTTATGTTGTCCATTGATAAAAATGGTCAAACAAGCTGGCAAGTTTTATTGAATGAACCGTGTACACATGCAGTTTTTATTTTTTATTTTTTATTTTTATTTTAAAAGAAGAACATGAAATTGAATCTGACTTTAACCTAAAATATATATATTAAACTGCAAGTTAATTTATCAAGAGATATATTCAACACCCGTGACTGTGAGTTCTTGTAGCATGATTAAGCATTGAAAACATAATAGAAAGATCTTATACTATTAAGAAAGAGGCTCAATAAGCAACACCAAGTTTAAGGCTTTTGAACTTTCATAAAAAGAAGAAGAAAAAAGATTATAAAAGGTTAAGGTCGGTGAAGGAAAGTGCAAACCATATGCTTCTTTTCTGCGACCATAAAATCAGGTTATGGGCGTCATCTTTGGGAAATATTATAAGAAGGATGAGTTGTTAACGCCTTTGGAGATAGTGACATTAATATTTCTTCATAATCCCGATTGTCATCGTGTCCCCTTTGTGGTAAGAAAAATTCAATCCGGAGACCGAGTCTTTCTGCTAATTAATTTTTGTCTTTTTTTCACCATTTGTGCGAATCAAATCATTTGCTTAGTATGGTACCGCAAAGCGAAAAGTCACAGTTCGAAATTTCTGCCGAAATAAAAAAACAAAAACAACTTTGAAAATATTAGACTATACTATATACATATGTAATAGTGAAAAGTTTTTCTCATTTTAAGAGACATAAAGTTGTGTCATTTTAATTGAGAGAAAAAAAAATAATAAGAGAAAAAAAATAGACAAAAAAAATAAAAGTATAGGTCTTATCTCTTTGTAAGAGTGAAATGACATAAAATACATCATTTAAAAGAATAAATTTTTACCAAGGTAATATATGCACTCTTAGGCGCTCTATAATCCATAACTGGAATAAATTGCTTTTTTCTCACGCTTACACCGTGAACTTTTTATCGTGGCTACTGAACAGTTGTGGCTCTTATTGAGGAAAAAGGAACACAAACAAGAAACTTGCATTTAGAAAAAGTGTTTATTTTTTAAATGACACAATTTATATTTTTTCACTCTCACAAAGAGGTGAAATTTACATTTTTATTTTTTTTTGTCAATTCTCTTTCCTCTTCTATCTATCTCTTTCTCTCTCTTAAAATGACACAACTTTACATCTTTTAAAATGACACACATTTATGTTATCAAAAAAAAAAATAACACACATTTTTTCCTTTTACTAAATGGGCTAAGACATTCCTTGTTATGAAATTATATGATTATATTTTAATTCGTAACTATCCGCATTAATTATTATTTTATAATATTTGTTGAAAAATATTAATGAGTTTGTTTTTTCTGCTGTTACTGCATATAAATTATCTGCACTAAGCTTAATACGGCATCGTTTTGGGCGAAAATCATGGTATTTTTGTAATTTTAATTTATTTCAGGATTATTATAGTCTTTATAATTATAATTTTTTAATATTTTAATGTCAAAACGATATCATTTTAGGAGAAAATACAAATACGTAGAAATATTTTTCTGAATACATTAATATATAATTTTATTGCCAATGTTATAGTGGAATAAAATGAGTTACGAAATTAACTAATATTGAGCGATTCATATAATTTTAATTAATTAAATAGTAGTCACAGTATTTTTAATTAGTTGAAATTAAGTTTTAGATCATATAGTAACATTAATTGAAATTAGTTATATATAACTAATAAATTTTATTACAGAAATTTATATTATATTTCATGTGATTAATTAGAATAGAATATTATTTTTTTTTAATGGAAAATGTTATACTCACTACCTATTTTTCTTACTACCTCTTATTATTAAATCTTAACCGTTGATTTCTATCAATCTAACGGTCATAATTTACTTCAAATTAATAATTAATTAATAAGTATGACCCCGTAAATTACAACCGTTAGATTGACAGAAATATACGGTTAAGATTAGATAGTAACAAGTAGTAAGAAAAAATAAGTAGTAAGTATAATCTCTCACTTTTTTAATTTATTCATAATATTAAGAAATATAATTTGAGAGTTTAATCAGAATAATAGAACTTAGATATTACCTATATTGCACCGACACCGACTCGCGATAAGGGACACGACATAACACTCTAACACGTTAATTCTAAAAAATGTTATATTTTGACACGTTATGACACATTTTGATATTAAATAATATTTTTAATTTATGTAATGTATATTATATTTAATATTCAATGATTTAACAAAAAAATAAAACTAAACTCATAATACCCACCAATTTTATAAAGAAACATAAGATATCACAAATATTTATATTAAACTCAATAAAATAGTAATTGTATTCTAACCAATCTAATAATTGGAACTAAAAATGCAATGTAACTTTTAAATCTTTTTTGAATCTTTACAACACATTTTAGAGTATCAAGAAGTGTCAACAAATTTCGGACATGACATATTAATTTTTTTTGAAGTGACATGCATGATAGGATATTACAACGCGTGAAATCTATAACACGGTGCGTTTGGTATGTCTCGACGGGGCTCGGAAAAAGGTACATGGACTGAGCCATGATTTTAGTATTTCATTCATTCATTTATATGATGGACATTATTAATAGTTTGAATCATGCCTTACTTTTGAGAGAAGAGTATTGTTATAAAAGAGTAATACGCACTCACACATAAGGAAGAAAGAGAGAGAAAATTAACTCGTACAACTTTTGGCAATTTACTATATTTTAAAAAACAATGGCTATTATTAACAACATTAATGCAATAAATTTTAAATATAAAATTATGAGTGACTGATAAATATAAATATTTAAGTAACGATTATTTTATGCATTTATTGATTAAAAAAACATTATTAAATGAATTTAGTAATTATAATTTTTTAAACAATATTTATGAGCATTTGATATCAAAATCCTTAGTATAATATTAATCCCACACAACGCATGCTTTATACCTTTTTTATGTATTTAAAAATGAAATGCATTTTACCAAGTTAGAATTCAAGAAGGTTACAACTCTTTTTTCTTACAATTATTTTTATGGTTATTGAATCAAAATCAAATTAAATATTATAAAATGAAATCAAGTGAAAAAATTATAAAATCACACACAATAATTAATAACCAGATCAAAATCATAGTTTGACACCAACATCAAATAATCTTGTCCATATATAAGAAAAATATTTTTCAAGTCATTAGAGATAATCTTATCTCCGGCCACCTCAAAACTACGTCGTTTTGGATGTTAGGAGAATTAATGAATGATGTTTTGGTATTTTTGTTTGTTTAATTATTATATAACCAAAATGTCTTTCATTAACTCTCCTAACACCTAAAAGACGTAGTTTTGAAGTGGCCGGAGATAAGATTATCCCAAGTGACTTAAAATTTTATATATATATATATATATATATATATACACGTTTTAATGTTTTTACAATAAATGTAGATAAGTTATCTATATTTACTCCTAAAACGATATCATTTTGCATTCAAACATTAAAAAATTATAATAAAAAAGACTATTGTAACCCTAAAATAATTATAATTGCAAAAATACCTTGATTTTCGCTCCAAAACGATGTCGTTTTAGGCTCAATGTAGATAACTTATCTACATTATAGAAAAAATGAACGCATATATATATATATATATATATATATATATATATATATACGAAAAGAGATATTTTGATTTCAGAGTAAGATTTAAAACTATTACTCCCTATTTCAGTCGTTGATAGACAAGAATCAAATGTTGTCATTTGTAATATAATTAATAATTAATTAATTAGTATGACTACAAATGTAATTAATAATTAATTAATTAATGAGAGAGGTTATAGTTACTACCTTATTTTCTTACTACTTGTTACTACCAAATCTTAACCGTTGATTTCCGTCAATTTAACGGTTATAATTTATTCGAATTAATAAGTGTGACCCAATAAATTATAACCGTTAGATTGACAGAAATCAACTGTTAAGATTTGGTAGTAACAAGTAGTAAGAAAAGAAGATAGTAACTATAATCTCTCCCTTAATTAATTAGTATGATTTTCTCAACTATATATATATATATATATATATATATATATACATATATATATATATATACATATATATATGGGTTCGCTTTTTCTACGTTATTGCAGATAATTTATCTGCAGTAAGCCCAATACGACGTCGTTTTGGGATAAAAATCATGGTATTTTTATAATTTTAATTTGTTTCAGAGTTATTATAGTCTTTATAATTATAATTTTTTAATTTTTCAATCCCAAAACGACGTCGTTTTGAAAGTAAATGCGGATAACTTATCTGCATTAACTGTAGAAATTTTTTTCTGTATATATATATATATATGGAAAAAAGTTTCTCCTTTTAAAAGATATAACTTTTTTATCATTTTAGATCCTAACCGTTGATTTCTGTCAATCAACGGTTAGGATTTATTGAGTCAAACTTATTAATTAATTGGTAATTCATAATAAAATTCAATAAATTCTAACCGTTAATTGATGAAAATCAATGGTTACGATATAAAATGATACAAAATTATATCATCTAAAAAGATAAATATTTTTTTCCATGAAAAGAGCTATAATAATTTTGTTCGATGCTGAGGGCTTTGTTATTGTTTATTGGTCCATCTAATTCGGGCCTCCTTCGAAATCGATCCAGATTCAGTGGAACTGATCCATCAAAATTCACAAATGATAGTTGCAGCACGTCGATAAAAAACTGGGGAGAAAGATTTCAGTGATACGATACCACTAATAATTGCGTGGTCCTTCTGTGAAAATGTGATTTTTTTTTTTTACTTTGCTTCTTTCTTTCATATATATTTTTATTTATATCTCAAATTTTTCAAAGGAATTACTCACTTATTGGTGATGCTGGATCACTAAAATTTTACTCGAAATTGGATTGCTTCGTGATTTCTCTCTCTCTATTTTCAAACTGGTCTGCTTCGATTTCCCACCCAAGCAAAGTTTGAGGTTTTCGTTCTCTTTACAGTTACACCGACAACGTTTAATTTTCTACAATCATTTAATTTTTCTTAAAAAAATTTATTTTAATATATTATTATTAATCGAATATGTCTTTGAATTTACTCGAAAAGTAACATTCTTAGTCATAGAATATTTAGAAATGTCATCCAAAAAATGTAAATATGTGCCTTAAAATAAATGAAATATATTTTGTCTCATGAACATTTTATTTCATGCACACACAAAAATGGATGATTTGTTTTATTTCTCTTTTTTCTCATTAGTTGGTTTTTTTTTCATACGTATATGAGACAAAAATTATCTAATATAACGTAAGAAAGTATATTCTCTAAAACAAATGATGTAATATTTTCCCTGCTATAAAGAAATAATATTACCATTGAGAATGGTGAGACCCATTAAGAAAAGAGATAAAAAGATAAAAAGAAAAATAATAGATTTCACATACTTCCGTACAAGTTGAGGAGACGAAATTATCACTTATTTATCATCAATCCCTAAACTAATATCTCCCAACGGTAACAGTTCGGAGAAGACAAGGCACACATAGCTTACCAATTTTTTTCTTCAATGATTTCCCATACGATGGAAGGTGGAAGCTTAAAGAGTAATCAGCCTTTGTCCTGTTTCATTACTAGTAGCCACATGCCTTTTTATTAGTACAAAAATTGCCTTGATGAAATTTCCAAAAAAAATAAAATTGCCTTGATGTATATATACCATAATCTTTGAGTCCAGCGTGTAATCATGACGGCATTCCTATTTCACCAACTACATAGGTACTTTATTTGCCTTTAAACTAAGGAAAAAATGTATATTGTTTTAAAGGACGTAAAATTAGGTATTTTTAATAGAGTGATAAATATAAAAAGGTGAGATTCACAATTTTTTTTTTTTTTTATCTTTATTTTTTTAGTAAAATCCATACCTATTTTTATTTATATTTTTCTTAAAAAAACTTAAGTTTATATCAATTAAAAGTGAAAACACTCTTCCCTTAGACTGACTAAATGGTTTTCATTATTACTTTGGAAGTCCAACCTTGAATATACTGGTTAAAGTCATTCTGAAGCTGTGCTCACTGCAGGAATCCTGTACCCATTTTTTTTAATTTTTTTATATTCACGTATTCAATTACTCAATTAATGTTCAAGCGGTATCGGATCCATAATAGGAGGAGCTCTCCCAAAATTATTTTCTCTCTTATGAACTCGAGAGCATTATCTTTATTTAGCACATTAGGAAAGTGTTTTTCATATATCCTGACTATATATATGTGTACAAATGCTAACTCACCCAACTGAACACACTGGTCATTTTTGCTCTAACTTTTAAACTTAATGCTCAAGTCAATGTAAAAACGAGGTTTTAAACTGCACTGCCATTCGTAAAATTCTCTGTTTTGGGTTTGCTGTGAGGTTTATTGCCTTTTTCCGACATTCTAACTGGGTATTCTTAACAGCACCCCAAGTAAAGAGGGTTTAGGGGAATTTTAATATACTCGAAGTCGAAGTACATTATGTTCACACTACTCATATATATTGTGACAATTTAATGGAATAATTACATATAAACTGATAGATTAACTTTAGCATGATTGATGAATTAATGTAATACACCCCTCAATGTGCAGGAATAGGAGTAGGGTGAATTCGTACGTGAGAGAGCGAAAGAGATATTGATATTGATGTTGCCACCTGTGGTGAGGATCTGGCTAGCCATAAAGCAGTTTCTGAAACTAACACGGACTTTTAAGTTGTACCTCCTCTTGGAATTGGAACTTGGAAGTTTCTCCCTTGCAATGGCATATTTAAGATAATGTTTCGAGTGTGTTCAATGGGCTACAAGACACGGGCATATGTATATGGCGCTTATTAGCTTGGGGGTCTTTATCTCGTTGTACGGACCGTAAGTGAGGAACCTTCACATCATTAGTGGCCTCAAGCGGTACCACTTTGCTTAACACGCACATGATCATGTTATAGTCTTCTCGTTCGTCAATGACTTGTGAAAGGGAGAACGGACTCTTAAAAAAATTAAATAAAGCAAGCAAAATGTTCGCAAATGTCAAAGATTATCCAGGGGCATCTTTTTCTTGCTTTCTAAATTTAATCTTTGGTCCTGTCCTTGGTGAGTGAAGAAAATTATTCACTTATAGTTTTAAGGTTTGAAGTTTTTCATATAGGAGATAATTTTATCTTTTACACATATATAAAAATGTGTTGGGCAATATAACAAGAAGAGAGAGAAAAAAAAATTATAGCTCCTATACACTTTTATATATGTAGGAAATAAAATTATCTTTTATAACATGAAAAATATCAAACTCACAAAAGAAATAATTGTATCACTTATTCATACATACTTAAAAATGTGTAGGCAATGTAATTTTGTTTAGATGGGTTTAATGCTATCTCCTGCACATAAAAATTAAGGCAGAAAAAAGACCAACCCCCTCGTTCTACAAGTAAAATTAAAACTTTGTTTAGATATGGGAAAGTGTCAATGCTATTTGTGGAAGTGACAAATCATTCTACTGTCAAGCAAATGATGGGCAATCCTTAGAATCTTGGATTGTGTAAAGTGTTGGCTGCACAAGTCTTGTGTCATTTTAATTAGTCTGAAAATTAATGTGGTAAGAGAAGATCATACCGGATGAAAGGGATTCGGAAAATTGTTTTTAGGCAAAGTAAATAATGTATGTCCCAGCCATTTAAAAAGAAAAGAGAGAAACTTCCCGTGCACAAAAATAAACATATGTGATGGCATAGATATGGAAATGCAGGACTGTAATGCACTTACAGTGTAGCAAAGAAAGAAAGAGTATAGAAAGAACAATCAGAGCAATCTTTATTCTGCAATTCTACCCACACCCGAGAAGGTAACGACAAATGGTTTGGCTCACAATATTACCAAAATGGAGAAGAAGGTGAAAGGAATGTTTAGTGAAAGACCTATATACAAGACCAAAAACTGTGGTTGCACACACCTGTACTAAGAACATAAATCCCTTGGAGCACCTCTAAAATCTTTCTTTATGTCAAAGCCTGCTATATATGTCCAAATGCTGCTGTTAGCTTCTGAATGACCATTTGTGACGGTTCTTGCTGCTTGGAATGAGGATATATGGCCCCTAAAGTATCAGGTACCAAATGCGTGGCAGGCTTTATCTCGTTGCATAAAGATTCATGACCTTGATTTTGTGCAGCTGCCAGCATTAACATTGGGTTGTGAAGGTACTCACACCACTTAGCTTCTTCTGTCTGCCCTTCCATCAGATGAATTTGAGCCTCATTACTAGTATTGCTGCTATTGCTATTGTTGGAGGCACTGGCTTCCCAGTAATGTGATCCATTCACCATAAAAGAGGATGTAGAAACATCTTCTGGGGGGACAGCAAGGGATGGCTTGTAGCAAAAGGAACTAGGGAGAAATGAGCTAGTTGTAGTTGGAAGAATGGACATAACGTTGGAATTAAATTCAGAGTTCATATCAAATGGCCTTCCAGTTTGGTTGAACCAAAGACTAGAGTTTGAATTGTTTGGGAGAGTGTCAGAGGATGCATAACTCATCTGAAGGGGGTAATTTCCCATCATCAAATTAGAGGGTTGGCAATTAGTGGTGTAGCTCTCTTGGTGAGAAGTCATAAACCTGTCAAGGAACAAGTCTTTACTGGAAAAAGTGGTTCTCAAGTTGCTGTCATTTTTGCTGTTAATCTTGGAGCTGGAAGAACCTTCCATCTCGGTTGCATAGGCTTTTGGGGAAATTGAAGATGGTAACTTCTCATAGGAAACTGTATCTGACTTGGAGCTCTCTGATTTCAGGAGGTTCAATTCATTGGGTACTTTCTCTTGGCTCCTGTTTTTGTCCTCCTCTCCAGTCTCAACCTCAGACAGTGGTTTATGGGTGACAGGATCTATACCTCTTTGCCTGAGTTTCTTCTTTAAGCAAGAATTCCACATATTCTTAATTTCATTGTCAGTCCTCCCTGGCAATTGTGCTGCAATTTGAGACCATCTGAGAAAGCACAATATATGCATGTCAAGAAAAAAAAAAGGGGGGGGGGGGGGGGGGGAAGTTAACCAGGCCAAGAAAAATGGAAGAATTTTATCATGAGAAGAAAGATTGGATTTACCTATTCCCTAATACTGCATGAAGTTGAATGATAAGATTTTCCTCTTCTTGTGAAAATGTACCTCTCTTTAAATCAGGCCTCAAGTAGTTGATCCACCTAAGCCTGCAGCTCTTACCACACCTCTGCAAACCTGCCAATAAACGACATTGACTAGGAAATGAACACAAAATTTCTTGCCTTGATTTGATGCTAAAGGAGATTAAAGGAAGCAGAGTTGGATTACCAGCTTGCTTAGGAACTGAGCTCCAACATCCATGACCATACTTCGTTATATGCCTCAAAAGTTTTTCATCCTCTTCAGGTGACCAAAGACCCTTCCTAAGCTTCTGCTTGTAACAACAAGAGTGCCTTCCCATTTGTAGATTATAGTTTCCTTCACCTCCCCCTCCCACCACCTACCTACAATGAGGGACGAACTTTTCCAACTAATTGAATACTTGTTGAATTATAGGGATATGTAAGCAAGAGTGGCACTGAACCAGACTTTATCAGATAGAGAGAATAAGAGAGTGAAAGAGATTATATGAAGGCAGAAAAATGAAGTGGCAGCCTAGAAAAGGAGTTGAATTAAATATAAGAACGAGGCCCCATGAGAGACGTCATAGTCATTAAGGTTCCTTCTATTTCTTTCTTTCCCTTTTTTTTTTCTTGAAAAAAAAAAAGTGTGTATAAATATGTTTTTGGATTTGGAGTGAGGGAAGGTTCATTTTGGCTAGGTGAGAAAATGAGGTTAATAAAACAGTATAACATGTCTTATAATTGGAGGTGTGAGTTTTGATGTCTCCTGTAAGAATGGTGGGGGCAATTTCACTGATACTATAATCAGGATAAGACATTATCTGACTACAATCCATGCTTGTAACCGAAGCATGAAAATTTATCCTCCATGAGGAACAAATTGAGAAGAAGTTATCTCACTCCGTACAAACTCTGATACCAATAAATATTTAATTAATTACCTTATGGATCCTCTCAAGAAAAATAATGCAATTCCATTAAATATAATATAAGAATTAAAATAACCCACACCAAATTTCCTCGTCACACACTACAATTTCTACACATGTGTGTCAGTGAAAAGCGAAATGGAAAATAACCCCCTTTGGCTAGAGCTGGAAAACTTGTGTATGACAAAATAGATAAATAAATAAAATAAAATAAAATAGGTCTCTAACCATTCTTTACTCTTTGAACTTTCTGTGCAATAAAATAGGACTCTAACCATTCTTTACTCTTTGAACTTAATGTGCAATTCATCCATGTCATGATTTCTTTGAAAAGTTCCATCATTACGTGGAAAGAACAGCGTTTTTTTTTTTTTGAAATTATAAATAATGCATGTTATCCTTTATCCGTTGAAATTCACTCGCTGTTGCAAATTTAACTCATTCAGATCACAGTTTCCATTTTTCGATAATAAATTTCTGTCAATTTTCCTTTTGTCTGAACTCAATTAAAATATTTGATACTTTCTCAATGAAGTAATAAAAAAACAAAATTAAATTGAATGTAGCGATATTGGTCACGTAGACGCACACACAGTCGCTGATAGGCATAGCTACAAAAATGGGAAAATATTCTTGCTGGCACATTTGGTAGAATATAATTTTTTTTTACCGAAAAAATACAATTACTATGAATATGATAGAAAATGAGTCTGTTAGAAAAGTTAAAAAAAGTTGTTTGGTACATTAAAATATTATTGAAAAAATTAAGTTAAATTTTTTGAGTCTATATTTGGTTGAAGATAAAATATTGATGAAATAATAGATATAAATTAAAACAACACGAGATATGTACAAACTGACTTTACACGATGGGAGGTCATTTTGGTCTATCTCATTTTTCACTTGCTCAGTTATTCCAAAATACCACATTAAAAATGATATTTTGGAACAGTAATTTTCTTTACAATTTCAACACAAATGTGAATAGATGGGCAACATAGTTTACTAGAATTAGTATCTTATTTGTTAGCCATGTTGTTAAAACCGGACCGACCCGGTCGGTTGGCCAGAAACCGGCCCATCAACCGGTCCAATTCTTGCGATTGAACGGACAAGCGTTCGACACGGTAAACCGGTATTAACCGATGACCCGGTGGACCGATTTTATAGCTTAAACCAGTTTTTGAAAAAATATTTTCAAAGTTGCAGCCGCTGGGATTCGAACTCGAGTCTCATGAGAGTGCCCAACAACAACTTACAACTAGGCTGAGTTTGTTTGTTAGTTAATATGCACCATTTAATATATATATATATATATATATATTATAATTTAATAGAATTATTTCAAAATAGCCTTTAGTGGGAATTGAACCCTTATTATGAAGATATAAATTATAGTTTTTATAAACTACATTTGATTCTTAATTCACTTGTACTATTTAAAATATTTATTATATAATTAAGTATAAAATATAAATTTATATATATATCCGGTTCATGCGATTGAACCAGTGACCCATTGATCCAGTACCTTAACCGGGTCGATCACCGGTCCGGGTTTAATATCATTGTATTATAAGGTTATGTTTCAGTTTAACGAAGTATCTTTTTCTCAATAATTAACCTGACACTTTTAATCAAAGCTTTAATTATGGACAACTAACTTTTGGGCGCATTAGTTGATTCACTTAATAATAATTTGTCAATGGGTTTATTAAAATCTTATTAACTCCACAACCATCCCACCGGTATGTATGGTAATCACATGTGCAACATTTCTCTGAACAAATGATCCTAAAGTTCTTTGTATTTACTTCTTTGATTAATTAGCCAAAAATTTATTTGATACTGTTAAACCGCTCTGTTTTCTTTCTTCTTCTTTTTTGTAATTATTGTCGAGTAGCTGTATTTGTCGGTTTAAAATTAGCAAAGGTATCTACAAAAAAATAAAAAACGGCACAGATATTAATATAAACCAAATGTTTTACTCATCTTGTTCCAAAGAAAAAAGTTTTGCTAATCCAATCAAGCACCTTATATATGGTTTGCCCATAAAATGTTCATTGATTTCGCTTTATTTTTATTTTTGGGTAAGCCATTGATTTCGTATTTATCATTTCCCAGAAGAAACAATGAGCTTCTGTGAAAGAAAGAAAAAAGTAATTATGATATTTGCACTTTAATAACACTATAATAGCAGGTCTTGCAAGAAAACCTCCTATGGTATAAATGGCACTGCGCCATGTGACAACTAATTGAATGTTGAAAGATATTCTGTTTGGATTAACTTATTAATTTTAAATAATCAAAAGCCAAAAAGAAAAAAGAAAAGAGAAAGAACAAAGCATGATACTCCAAGTTTTTCATATTCTTATGTTATATAACATACATACAGAAGTACAGAACAGAAATACACAAAGCAGATATTTATATTTTATAAAGCTAAAGTAAAAATGGGCTGTGTGCAACTCTTTCCTCCTCTCTCTCTCTCTCTCTTATGTTTTGTTCTTTCTTTTTCTTTATGGCTTAAGACCTCCCCATTTCTGCTTTCTGCATCTTTTATGTTATACCTTTACTCAGAAACCCAGGCAAGATAAGAATTAAGAAGCCATCTCTATATAAAAATGGAAAGAATATTCTGCAACTTAACACTAACTCATCCAGAATTAGAAAGGGGAATAAATTAACCGAATCTGCAACGCAAAACTCATCAACATAATATATTATATAGAAAAATATTAAAAAAAGGGAAGCATAATAATAAAAAAGAAAGGAAAGGAGAGGCATTCTTTGAATTATTGCATATCATTAGCTGTCGACACTGTGGCCCGCATCGAACTGTAGAACCTTTTAAAATAACAAAAAATAAAAATAAAAATATTAAAGGTAGGATCATAAGTCAATCTGTTACATACATTTTTATATGTATTAATAAAAATCATAATGATCTTCACATAATTAAATATTAGTAATATTTTATACGTTTTTGGTACATGGATCAATTTCCACCGTGCAGTTGTCTCCCCCCTCCCCCTAACACCGCTGCTTCTGCTTAGAGGTGGCAAAGTAGGCGGCCCGTCCCGTCTCGCTCCATCCCACTCCGTCAAAAAATAAGTCAGTCTGCCCAGTCTCGCTTTTGAAAGTGGGTTGAAAAACTCAGCCCGTCTCGCCCAGTTTGACGGGTTGGGCGAGTTGGGCGGGTTGGCCCATTAGCCCGAGCCTATTCTACACTGACCTGCCTCGGCCCGCCATCAACCCGTCAAAAAATAAGTCCACTCCGCTTTTGAGATAAGTTGAAAAACTCAGCCCGTCCCGACCCGTTTGGCGGGTTGGCCCGCCGAGCCGAACCCGTTTTGCCGGCTCTACTTCTGGTTGTGAGCTTGAATGCCGAAATTGTCGTCACCAAAATTTTCTACTTACGATAATTTGTAAATATATAACTTTAAAAAAAAAAAACTCTTGCATACCTGTATTTTTATTAAGCTATTGATTAAGAATTATTTAATATTTAATTATTAAAAAAAAGTATTACATATTTTTATTCACAAAATATTTTTCATTTAGTAATTTCTATTTTCATTCTTTAATTAATGGATAAAGGATTTCTCCGGTCAATGAAGATAAGTTATCTCCAGTGAACTCAAAATGATGTTATTTTGTGGCGAAAATCAAGGTATTTTTGTAATTATCATATATTGCAGGGTTATATTAGTCTTTATTATTATAATTTTTTAATCTTACAACCCAAAATGACATTGTTTTGAGCTCACTGAAAATAACTTTATCTCCAATTATTTCCGGTGACGAAATACTTTTTCCTTAATTAATATATCCATAGTATTCGTTGATTTTTTCAAACAATAAAATAAAAAAAGGTAAGAAACAATCGGTCTCTGATCACACATGTGGCAATGACATTACCTTTGTTCGACCTTAATCATATATGCACTTAATTTGGTCAACATCGAAAGATGAAGGGGACGAAATAGCTAGTACGCTGAACAATTAAGGCAATTTCATCATTTTTCCCTTTTTATTATTTCAAAAATATCACTTTATCCAGTCTTGAAATTATATATCAATTTGTTCTTGTTTGACCGCTGAACGATCAATATAGTCAAATATATCAAGTCTCAAGAACATATATCCGAGTACATGACCCCAGATACTCAAGCTTTTTCTGTTCCAGGGAATGTACTCAAGTATATGGTAAAAAAAAATTCAATTTTTCTTCGAAACGTTTCCAACGCGTAACTCTTGAAAAGTTATGTGTAATAAAAAAAGCATCTGATTCGAACACTCGAATCAAAAGTTATGATCTTTCGAAGTTTTATTTAAAAATTTCTAAAATTTTGTAATGCCAATAAATTTTGTGATGCCTACAAAGCTCTTCCTCATGTCACCAGAGCCGAGTCTAATATTATGAGTAACCTGAGGAGGAGCTTTGTGGGTATCACAAAACCTATTGACATTACAAAATTGTAATTTTTTTGAATAAAACTTCTGAAGGCCATAACTTTTGACTCGGTATTCGAATCGGGTGTTTTTTTTTTGTTTCTATATAATTTTTTGAGACCTACGCATTGGAATTATTTTGGAGAAAATTTGAAATTTTTTTGATATATACTCGAGTACATGCCCAGGAACAGAAAATAATCGAGTATTTAGGTCATGTCGGATATATAACCATATACTCGAGTATATTGATCAAATAAGGACAAATTGATATATAATTTTAGGACAGAAATAAAGTGATAATTTTTAAGATAAAAAATAGTAAAATGGTCAAATAACCTAACAATTCAAAGGTACATATAGTTCTTATCAAATTGTCCTTTTCAATATTTGGAAGAAAATTAATTGCATGGTCTCTTTCTCTTTCTCCTTATGCGGCCTACATGAGCCGGGTTCACTAAATATTTGCTCATATTTAGAGAAGTTAATTATTAGGATGGATTTTAAGTTTCACCTCTGGTTTAGGAATTTAAATGCGGGTAAAATTTTACATTAATTTTAAATGAACTAAGCAATAATTATATAAGTAAAAATATTCATAAACATGATGTCTTAAAAATTTTGGTTAAAATATATCATTAAATTTATTTATGTGATTTATCATTTAACTCATTAATAAAATACCCAATACGCTTACCAAAAATAAAATAAAATAAAATACCCAATACAAATTCTCCTAATAAGGAGCAAAATTTTGGTACAATGAACTACCCACGTTGATACTCCTTTCTTCCAATTTTGGGAAAAAAAAAAATTTCATTCTACTCCTTTCTTGCATTTCTATTTTTTTTGTATGTCCGAAAAATTTTGTTCTTTTGAACAAGACATAGGTGCATCGGATGGACGGGAATTTGCTCCCCTAATAAGTAATAAGGTAGTACATCCAGGAAAGCACTAAAACCACAATCTTATAAAAATTGAATAATTTAATATTAAATACTTTCGTTCAATTCAGATATTTTTAAATTCAAATAATGTACAAAAATTAAAATTAAAATTGCAAAATATATTTGCATAATTGATTGCAAGAATAATATAAAAAATATAAATCGAAACAAAAAATAAATAAAAGATATACATAATTAATTTTAAAAAACGTGGATTTAAATTTAAAATAAAAAGGAACAAAAACAATGTATAAAAAAAACAAAAATATATGTCTTTTTTTAAAGATAGTAGACTAATAAGTTAAATTATTCTCATGAAAATATAGCCTAACTTAACGTATAGGAATAGATGTCAAAAAAAAGTTATAAAAAAAATATCAATAAATATAGAGAGGATGCATATCAATGCAATACCATTTTTTACTATTTTTTTTTTTGGTAAAGCAGAGGGGCCTAAGCCCCACGGAATGGAAATATCTTCAGGACTACAATAGTACTGAAGACTCGGTGCATCATTTACTCAATTTAAAAAATATAATATATTTTTTTATTATCTTATTCTTTTTTGTATGGTTATTTTTTCAAAACCATCATCATTTTCTATTTTTAGTAAATGAGTACATACTACAGCAGCACTGAAGATGTGCTCCCACGAAACCAATATTCATAATGTCACGTGATTCCCTTATTTTATTTTTTTAAAACAAAATTCACAAATGTCAACGAGGGCTAATCCAATTTATAAGATCAAACTGTATAGATTCAAATATCTTGAGTTTCAATATCCAAAAAAAAAATATCTTGAGTTTCATTTTTGAGTAAGTATTATAACAAACGTTTTTGAATTTTATGTCATGCCCTAACCTTAGAGTAAGGCGATTTTCCCTCTTCAAAGTTATTTAAAAAAAAAATACAAATTAACATTAGTAGGATAGGAATCATAGGATTATGATGCTAGTGATGCAGCATAACTCAACCACGATTTGCCTGGAAAGAGAGAGAGAAAAAAGAAAAACTAAACTGTTTCTTGGTAGCGGTTTGCCTGGAAAACAATTCACATTTACTTTATGCCATCAAGTTATTTTATTTTTATATAAAAATTAAGTAAATAATATCTTTCATTTTAAAGGATATAAGTTTATATCATTTTAGATCTTAACCGTTGATTTTCGTTCATCAACAGTTAGAATTTATTGGATCAAAATTATTAATTAATTAATAATAAATTTGGCCCATTAAGTTTGACCCAATAGATTATAACCATTGATGGAAGGAAATCAACGGTTAGGATCTAAAATGATGTAAGTTTATATCCTTTAAAATGATAGATATTTTTCCCAAAAATTAATTAACTATACATACTTTGAATCTCACTAATTGATATTAGGATTTCGTTGATGGTGCGACGTCTTCATTGATAATTAATACAATCTGTAATTTATCGAAAAAATTCTCAATTTTTTTTTGGAAAATCTATTCTTTTCCTAATGAAATATTAACATCTAACTCCACTTAAACTTTCAAATACTAAAAAAAAACTTTGCGTTTTTCCTTTGATAGTATTTCTTCTTTCAAACTACTTTTCATAAAAAAACAACTGACCTGCAATCAATAAATATTGAATGCAGTGTATAATTTAGCTGCATTTTTAAGAAGAGGACAAAATTTTAAATTTTGAAAAAGATAATTATTGATAAGGTTTTATAGTTGTGACAATTATTGATAATGTATAAAATTGGATCAGCAAAGTGACCCATGATCTTCTGTTAATCCCATGTCCCCTAATCTTGGCCGAGTCGAGTTTTTTAACATTGGTGTGCGACATTCGATTATTTCTCTGTTTAAATACAAATACTGTAAATTCAATCTCTTTCTTTCTATTGTGCCATGGAGAGAAGCAAATGTTCTCACAGGTGGTCATGTGTGTTTATAAACAGACAGTGAAAATTAAATGATGATAGCTCAGTTGATGTATAAAAATTGAGCAAGTGGAGTCAAAATATATATTTGATCTTATCATTACTATAATTGGGAAAGCCCCGAATTGTAAATTAGTTTATAGAAAATTATGAAATTAACGGGGGTAAAATTCCAAAAAAATAAACAGACAGAGAAAGGCATCTCTAACCTCTTTCTTTCTCCCTATAAAAAAAAGAAAAGTAAAAGTTTAAAGATATATATTAAGGGTTTTATAAGAGTTATGGTAGGAAAAGTGATTGTGTAATGTTATAGAGATTCGTTTTCCGTGTCTTAATTTTTATTATTTTTATTTTTGCTTTAAAAAGTGCGGGCCCCACAAAATGTTGTGTGTGTAGGAAATTTTTTGATGTCATGTGACATGATAGATGTAAATTCCATATATTAAAGTAAAATAAAAGAAAAATACTCATTGCATTTGAAAGAAACCTCCAAATAAAAGGAGAATGTGAGCTTTTTCTTTTATATAAAATAAAAAAAATATTTCTGGAGTTACTATAGATAATTTATCTTTATTTATTTTTAAAATGACGTCGTTTTGAGATTGAAATATTAAAAAATTGTAATTATAAATACTATAATAACCCTGAAATAAATTAAAATTATAAAAATATCATGATTTCTACTCTAAAACGATATCATATTGGGCTTACTGCAAATAACTTATCTACATTAACTGCAGAAAAAATAAATCCTATAAAATAATAGAAAATTGCCTGTCTGCAACGCCATTGTGGTGCACCATTGACGTTAGCAATGTCCTGTGACATGTGTAGTTATAATAGTAATAGTAATCAATTTTTAATAACTCAAACATAACTGCCACACATACTTGCTGGGGGTATTGTTCGTAAATTGACACTGAGAAGTGAGCAGTTGTAAAAAAAATAAATAAATTAAAATAACAGAGATATAAAATTATTTATATTATCCAATAACATGAATTTTTGAACAATGACCTAAATGATACATTTTTTTTAAATGTCACGTGAATAATATTTTTTATTATATTATCACGTGTTCAAATTCGCTATCAATTATAGCGAATTTAGTCGTGTCACATGACATGTTCCTATTAACATATCAACTTCGCTATTAGTTATAGCGAATTTTGTCGGCTATGATTTCGTGGCACGTGCACACTTTACAAGAAAAAACTGACTGAATAAGTTTGCTATGACTGATAGCAAACTTAATACGCTAATGGAAACGTGCTACGTGGCCAATCAAGTTTGTTATGATTGATAGCAAATCTGGAGGTATGACAATATGATAAAAAATACTATTTGCTTAATATTTTAACAATTTTTTTAAAAAAACATGGTATTTAGTTTACTGTTGCATAAATTTAGGAAAAATGTGTGTCATTTTAAATGACATACCTTACATCTTTTCACTCTTATAAAGAGGTTAGATCCACATTTATAGAACTTTTTCCCTCCACTCTCCCTCCCATGATTTATCTTTTTCTCTTACTTAAAATGACACAACTTTATATCCTTTAAAATGATACAGACCTTTTCCCCTCAATTTTTATGAGAGTTGATGATTTGTTATGGTATCATTTTTTAATAAAAAATTAAATTTCAGCGTAAAGATCGGTGACGAAATTTTCGTGCATTGTTTGTACTCCCAACTTAATATAAAATGGAGCATACATTATAATTAGATACAATATAGAATCATTGAATGTGTCCAAAGTAAAGAGGGGGAGACTAATAGGGGTGTGCATGGGTCAGGTCGGATTAGGTTTTTGTGCCGACTCGACCCAACTTGATTTTTATAGATCAAGTATTTTGACCCGATCTGCTTTAATTTGATCCAAGTCAGGTTTGACATGGTTTGAATTTTTTGAACTAGTTTAGAACCAGGTCAGATCTGACCTAACTTGGTTTCTGAAGTGGGTCTCACTTGGTTTCTGAAGTGGGTCAAATCCGACTTGACCCGTTTTTGACTTGGTTTCAAAACATGTTTTTAATTATTTTTCTATAGTTATTGATTTATTTTCTAAACTCATATAATTTAATTATTTATTTATTTTAAAATATATAATTATTTTAATAAATTTGATATTTGTTGAATAAATAAAGGAATGTAATTTTAAGCCCTGCACATGTGAAGCAAAATTAGTGAAAATTAATGAAAAGTAAAGGATGAGAGAACGTTCTTCTCATCTTAAGATGAGAAATCACTATTTTTAACAATACTAAAAAAGATCATATTTTCAATGAAATTTCTACGTTGCAAACGAAGAAAATTTCATCACAAATATTTTTTCGTCGGAATACTTTTTGTCGAAAAGCGACGGAATTTTTTCTCTACTGAAAATTTTTACAAAAATAAATTTTCAATCCAAATTTTTGACGAAATTTAGTTTTCGTCAAAAAATTTGACGAAAATGATTTCCTCCATCAAATGTTTTAAACGAAAAAAGAATTACGTCAAAAATTTTGACGGAATGTCTTTCGTTCAAAATTTCGATGGGAATGTGTTCTGACGAAAATTTTGACGGTTTTTGTTTTGAGGGAAATGTTTCATTCGAAACTTTCGACAAAATTTAGATTATCTAAAGAATTTTGAGAGAATATTTTTTCCTTCAAATTTTTTTAGCAAAATATTTTTTGTCAAAAAATTTTACGCAAATTTTTGACAAAAATGTGTTCTGTTGAAAATTTTGATGAAAATGTTTTTTTATCAAAAAACTTTACGAAAATATTTAGTGGAAAATTTTCTATAGAAATGTGTTTCGCTAAAAATTTTGACGAAATTTCTTTTTTGTCAAAAAGTTTAACGAAAATATTTTCGTCGTAAACTTTTGCCGGAATTTGAATTCTGCAAAGAATTTTGATGAAATTTTTTTTGTCAAAAAATTTATATGGAAATGTGCTTCGTCGAAATTTTTGATGAATATGTTTTTTGTGAAATAATTTGACGAAATTTAGATTCCGTAAAACAATTTGACAAAAAAATTTTCCGTTCATTCTTTACAGAAATGTTTTTTGTCACAACTTTTGATGAAAATATTTTTCGTCAAAAATTTTTGTGAAAAATTTTGATGAAAATATTTTCCGTAAAAAATTTCGACGTAATTGTTTTACATTAAATTTTTTCTTTTAACGTAATTGTGATTTAAATGGATGTAGGCCAAATTTTGGATCAATGGGTCATTATTAAAACAAGTCAAGTCTAAAACTGAACCAAATAAAAATGGTTCAGTATTTAAACACAGTTAAAAAAAAAATATTTACGAGTCAGATCAAGATCAAACCAATAACAAGACAAGTGAATCAATTTTTTTACCTATAAAGACTATAATAGTATGGTTAAAAGAAAGAAGTGTTTTCACGTTTGAATCTCCGAGGTAAATCCTAATTAAGGTGAAGGGGAAATATGAGCTAATTGACAGCTGTGAGACTCTCTGTATTCTGCAAGAAGTTGCCAGCGGAGGAAGATTAGCTACGCCATTTGGCCTACCGACATGTCAAGATTTATTGAGGTGGCTGCGTGACCTTTCAATAATGTCTATATGCATTGCTTAAACTGATTAAATCACATCACACGAGTGTCCTTATGATCGGGTCCTATCAATTCCAGATTTAGGAATTTCGGTGCACTTTTACTGACCCTTTGTCCCCTCTGAATCAAAGCGAAGCTGGCTCGTATTGTATTTTATATTAATTTTGTGTACACTGTCCTTGTATGTGGTAGATCTCATGAGAAAAAAATGTAGTCTTGTTGTACATTTTACTCATGGGTTATTGAGTTCAAGAAATAAATATAAGCGAATATTATTTCTTATTTTGTAGGAGGAAGTTTTATTTTTAACATATATATAAAATTGTATGGAGTTCATGTGAAAAAAAAGAAAGAAAAAATAAATATCGACTCCATATGCTTTTATGTGTGTAGGAGATAATTTTATTTGAATATTTAAATTTGACATGTATAATTTATGGGAAATCTACTTTTCCTTTTACTGTACATTTTTTTTTTGCAGCAACCAATTTTAATTACGTACTATGAGTAGTACATAGTTATAATGATAAAATTATTTTTTTTTTCGCTACATCAACTCACAATGTCTAAGAAGAGAGAAAATAAAAATAGCTTTATTATTATAAATATGGGTTCGCTTTTTCTGTGGTAAGCTAATACAACGTCGTTTTGGGGCGAAAATCATGGTGTTTTTATAATTTTAATTTATTTCAGGGTTATAATAGTCTTTATATTTATAAGTTTTTAAGATTTCAATACCAAAACGACGTCGTTTTAGAAATAAATGCAGATATCTTATCTGTATTAACTGCAGAAATATTTTTTCCTATAAATATATACTGCTCATAATACAATCAATTGTTGCAAAAAAATTTCTCTCCACCAACACTAGAAAAAACGCACCCATTATAGTGATTAATAAGAATTCATGATTTTATGGATGGAAAGGACTTCTAAATGCTGTTTGGTTCAAGATTTCTTAAAACTTACCTATGCAAATCAAATTGGCAAAGTAAGAAAGCAATGTTTGGTAGACACTTTTACAAAATTTCCCTCGGTGTTGTATTTGCATACCATTCCTTATTTGTTCGTAGAAAGCAAGCAAAAGTTACTATTTGTAAAGACAACTTGCGGTGGTATTTTACATTTAGCCGACTAAATGGCAAAAGAGCAACCCACTAGCAGACCTAAATACCCTCATCTAAAACGCCAAGGTTTCACTATTTTTATGGGGTTATATTTATAATTTTATATCATTTACCCATCAATATTTTATTCTCAACCAAACATAGGTTTCAAAAACTTTAATCTATTTGCCGGGTAAAATTTTGCCCCAACCAAATAATTTTTTTTTAACTTTTCTATCTAATTCACTTGTTCTGTAAATCCCTGGTAATTACATTTCCCCAATGAACTAAAATTTTCACTTGAACCAAACAAACCCTATAAAATTTTAAGTGGTGAAGTTTTTGGAAGAGTGACCATTTTGCCACACTTGTCAGAAAAATTTATCAGACTGCCACGCCAACAGTAAATTTTGTCAAAATGTCTCGCGGCATATTTCGCTACACTGTGTAGCGAAATATATTTGCAAGTAATTCACTACACAGTGTAGCGAAATATGCCATGTCAGGATGCACAGTCAGCAAAAAATGACACGTGTCAAGCAGGCAGAAGTCAAGCATATTTCGCTACACAGTGTAGCAAATTTCTGCCTGCTTGACACGTGTCATTTTTGCTGACTGTGCAGTCTGACATGACATATTTCGCTACACAGTGTAGCAAAATAAGCCGCGTAGTATTTTGTCAAAATTTACTGTTAACGTGACAGTTTGATAAAAAAATTTATCAAGCGTAACAAAATAGTCACTGTTCGAAAGTTTTTCCTACCCGCTTTATATAGAGCTTTCCCTCACCCGCCTGATGTTTAACCCCACTGGGAAGTAAGAGCATAAAAATAAATGTGTGCTGAAAGGTTGACATGTAATCAGTACCTAGAACTACGACTCCTCATAAAATAATGTCTTGTGCCTTTAATATGGCCCCGTAATTGCATGCATATAGGGCTGTTTCCTTAAATCATTGGGGGTGCCCAAGAACCAAATGATCCTCCGGTCAGAACCAATATACTGCCAAAAAGGAAAGCATTACTTTGACAGAAAGAACTATTGCCGAAGTTGGATCGCCGAAAAACTGGTAACTTCCGGGTGTCAATTCATGCTGAATTAATTAAATAGAGACAACCCCACTACCCTATTACCTTTAAAGTTCAAACTGCTTGGTTCTCTTTTTGTAGGTTCGTTACAACGTCTCATGATGATGCATCATCGTAAAGCAGTCCAACACTATTTCTCTAGTGTAATGACTATTGAGTTAATACTCCTATGCAAATCATATCATTGATAATTCTCGAAAACCATAGGGAAGCCAAAAATAGGAACGATAATCCATCCTAATAAGTGGGTTGGACACTATAACACTGTAACATGGAATTTGGAGATGGTTAAAAATAAAGGCTTCTGTAAACCTATATATAATTAAGAAAAACACATAAAACACGCTGAGACGTATTAATTAATAGATGCCGGAGATATCAAATATTAATGATGGCATGATGCACCATGTGCATATTTGATTTTGATAAATTATGTGAACATACTTTTTCTTTAATTTAAAAAGCTGTTTATAATGATCTTATTTTCTTTTATAAAATTCTCAAATAAGCATAACATGTTATACATATAATTTTACTTTATAAAATTACGGAGAGTTTTACATTTCACTTTTAAAGTGTATCTTTTACTTTAAAAGATTCAAATATTTTATTACGCTTGCAACGTGTCAATTTATACGTAGATTTAACCTCCATGTTTTGTGTTTTTTTTTTTTTTAAGAAAAAAAAACTAATAACGTTAGTAGTATATCCTGTATTTCACAAATTAACTACGTACTATGAGTAGTACATGATTTTTTTTTCTATCTTCAAAAATTATGTTATATATATGTATATATATATGTATATGTATATATGTATATGCATATGCATATGTATATATATATATATATATATATATATGTATATATATATATGTGTATATATATATAGAGGAGTGATCATTTGACTCTAGAGTAAGACTTAAAAATCTTACTCTTCATCCCCGCCGTTGATTTCCGTTCATCTAACAATTATCATTATTTAAAATTAATAATTAATTGTTATAACTTATTAAACTATAACTGTTAGATGAACATAAATCAATAGTTGAGATGAGGAGCAAGAATTTTAAGTCTTACTCTTATATATATCCGTTCATCCAACAGTTATAGTTTATAAAGTTATATTAATTAATTAATTATTAATTACATTACAAATGACCGTCGTTGATTTCCGTTCATCAACGGCTAAGATGAAGAGTAAGACTTATAATTCTTACTCTGGAGTCAAAAGATCTCTCTCTCTCTCTCTCTATATATATAGGGGTAAGATATTCTTACACCGGTATAAGAGTTAGAAGTCTTACACTCAATCTTGACCATTGATCCACTTGTATCCAATGACTTACATTACTAAAAAGTTTGAGTCCTTACATATAAATGGGATTAACGGACAAGATTAAGAGTATAACTTACACTGGTGTAAAATGATCCTGACCCATATATATATATATATGGGAAAAATATTTGTCAAGCTGCTTGAGATAAGTTTATCTCCGGCTATCCCAAAACTACGTCGTTTTATTTATTTATTTTCTTATATTAATTGATTCACATTTTAATGGTTATGATTCCTTTTTTTTCTCTCTTCCTTTATCCCCATTGATCCATCTTTGTACGGTTATGATTTAGTAGCCGGAGATAAAATTATCTCAAGCAGCTTGAGAAACGATAAGCCCTATATATATATATATATCCGTAGTACATAGTTAATTTTTGAAATACACTATATACTACCCGTTGTACATGGTGTAATTGCACCAATCCTTAAGTGCAGTCATTGTTCATCCGACAAACCCATATATATATATATATGAGTTTTATTAATATCATGTTAAAGGACATATAAATTATCTTATGTCATAGAGATAAACTTGTGGGCTCCACCATCTGAAAAAATAAAAAGAAAAGAAAAAAAAAATGTGGCATAGTTATCGAAGGGTGTGTAGGAGAGAAAACTTATCTTATGTAGCTTGAGAATAGTTTTTTCCCATATATATATATATGGGAAAAATGTGTATCATTTCAAAGGATGTAAAGTTGTGTCATTTTAGGATAGAGAGATAGATAAAGGAGGAGAGAGAGTTGACAAAAAAAATAAAGGTGTGGGTCTCACCTCTTTGTGAGAGTAAAATGACACAAGTTGTGTCATTTAAAAGACACTTTTCCCTATATATATATACACACACAATGGCGGACACACCTTAGTGCAAGTGTCTGCATTTGCAGACACAAAGTTGGGGGAAAAAAAATTTCACATTAGATGGGTGCTTCAAGTCAAGTAAAAAAAAAAGAAAAAAGAAAAGAAAAAGGAAGATTAAAGAAAAAAGGTAAAAATATGTCCAACCCAACCAACCCCTATAATTAAAAGCTTAAAGTTTAAACCCTAGCCCATTGCTTTGTCTCTCTCTCTCTCTCTTTTTTTTTTTATAAATCTTATTAGTTCCAAATCATAATAAACATAAACATTCCTGAAATTCAATCTTCATCAAGTGAAGGAGAATCTCACGGGATTTTTCACGTTTTTTGTGAAACAAAAGTGGCCAACTTTGGATCAAATAGACATCGACAAAGGTTGGTTTTTGATCGATTAACTCTTATAATTATACTATATTTTATAAATGTCTTTTTTTGGTGTTTATTTTTTTAAAATTATCATTATCGTCTATTATTTCCTTAAAACTTTGGTTGATTCACCAAAACTTTACTTTTGAAGTGAAAGCAAAAATTGAATCATGATTATGATCTTTAAAATAAAAAATAAAAAAATTATGCAGACATAAAAAAATATCCTGGTTCTGCCACTGTATACACACGAATGAATAATGTTCGGTGAAAAATTGTAAAATAAAATAAAATAATTCGGTGAAAAAACTTGCATGTGAGTTTTTATTAAAAATGTGGTTGTAACTCGTGCTCTTCAGGACGAGTACACACATGTGGAAGGCGAATTCCATTTTCAAGAGAGGATAAGTTTCAGAGCTAGGACTGAGCTGAGCCATACATACAACAAATGGTATCTCTTAAACCATTCGATTCAATTATTGGACATTGGATATTTGGATGGATGAAGAGGAACTAGGACATAGCTTAGCTCATGCAGGACCCAATGCTTTAAAATACGCACAAACTTATGAAAGGTATAAGCATGCATGGGGCCATTTGATTCCACGCATGGGACCGTACAACTAATTATGGTATAGTATTGTAAATAGTAATTATGTAGTCATTTATTGCTGTTGTAAATAGTAATTATGTAGTCATTTATTAGTAATTATGTAGTCATTTATTTGTATTTATTTAGTCCGTTAACTTGTATATTGGGCCAAGCCCATTAGGTCAAAATTAGGTCAAGAAGTCTCTATAAATAGAGACCCCTATGTACAGATTCAAATACGATTCAATAATATTTCAAATACCCTTTTATTTCAAGCTATAGCCAATATACTAGAATAATATTACTTACACGTATGATTGCTATATATATTTACTCGGTTGCACACTTATGCATTTTCGTAATTTTCGTACATCTGAGTAATTTTTAATATTTAAATATAATTTATATCATTGAAAAATATATATTTATATTTTAATTTTGAAATTTTATATTGTCGTGAGGTAACATGTAACAAACAACCATATGTAAATGCAATTTCAAGAATATCCCATTACATTATCATTATTATCATTCATGAACGTACAGTGCTTATTAAAAGAAATAATTATATTGTTCGTAATTTTGTTTACAGACATAACTCTAATTCTGAAATTTCATATAAAAAAGACTATATATGTGCATATGTACATGAAGCATTATTATGTTGTAAACCTCCCGTCTAGCGTTTACTGAGTTGCTGTGAGAATAACAACCCGATATGTACACAGTGCTGGGCTTCGATGCTAGAATGTTGTAGTTGTCTAAAGTCAAGTCAAAGTCTCTTTAATTATGTGATTATTGTTTTCTTCAATTTTTTTTACAATTTGCTAAGAGTTTAAGCGAATGAAGCTAATTGCCGTTGATGCCATGCCCACGTGATTATCATAGACAGTGATTGTCGGCAAATCCGTTTTGAACTCATTTGTTAATTAATTTAATCAAAGTTAATGAGCAATTGATATGAGACTGAGGCCGTATTAAATATTAATTTATATTCTCTCCGGCAAAGGACGGATGAATTTGCATTTTGAAGTGCCTGTCTGCCATTATCGTGTCGAAATGCCTAATCCAACAGTAAGAGAGCATCGCTTTGCTATCCAGTTACTGCTCTCCCCAAAAAGTGTAACACCTTTAAACTATGCTATATCAAGTCCATAATTATGAACAGCGATGAATTTTAGTTTCAGCTGTTTCTCGAGCTCAAGAAAACATTTTTGGTATTAGCTGCGTGTCAGTTTCTATTTTTGGAGTTCATAATTGTCGAACTTATACTTATCCTGTTGAGATATATAGTCCCGCATTGGTTGTATGAACAACTAATGTGGAGTTTATAAGGCCTTGGGCACTCCCACCGTTTGAGCTAGCTTTTGGGGTGGTGACCTCAAGGTTCTTAACATGGTATCAGAGCCTCGCCGTCTCCCACTTTCTCTTGTGACATTTCTTAGCACAGGTAGGCTGGGCCTGTTGCATTGTCCACTCTTCAAGCCCAATGGGCTCTCGTGTGAGGAGGCGTGTTGAGATATATAGTCCCGCATTGGTTGTATGAGCAACTAATGTGGAGGTTATAAGCCTTGGACACTCCCACCCGCTTTTGGGGTGGTGAGCTCAAGGTTCTTAACATATCCTTATATAAATCCCATATTTCTGCTAAAGAAAAAAGAAATGTGATATTTACAATTTTTTTTTTACAGTTATATGTCTGACCGGTCAGATACTTTTGAGTAAAGTCTTACTCGTGAGACATAATATAATTTGTAAAAAAAAAAACAATTGTTAATATAACCCTACTAAAACAAAAATACTTAACTCTAAAGTCCAAATTAGGCTACCCTTACAGTTACAGAAATATATGTGAGCGCGGGATGTGAAAAGGAAAATTCCAGAGTTTTTACATTTTCGAATAACATGGAATTTCTTGAGTAAATTTATTTAAGCCAAAATTCGCAAGATTTTATTAAAAAATATTTTTGCAGTTATTTATTTATTTTAATGAAATCCCATATGGGATATTCAAATAATAAATTTTTATTTACGGTGGAGCATCTATTAACTTGATGAGTTTCATTTAAGGCCCGTTTGGATGAGGTTTTTTTCAGTCAGAAGTTACTTTTCTTTTTCTTTTTCTTTTTTTTTTTCTTTCCAAAAAAGCACTTTTAGTTTAAAGTTTATTTGGCTGCTGCTTCTGAAAAAAGCAGAAGTCATAAAAAAAGTCAAAAACTTACTTTTTTTCAAAAGCTAAAAATTTTAAGTTCTAAAAATAGCAAAAGTCAAAAGCTAATTTTTTTTTTCAAAAAAAATATTTTTAAAAAAATCTAAATAGTAGTACTTTTATAAAAAACACTTTTAAAATAAGTAGGACATAAAAGTAATTTTTTTTAAAAGTGAATCCAAACGCGCTCATAGTAGGGCGGTAGGAGAGTGTTCACAAATCAATCTAATCGAATAATTAAACTTAAAATTGATTAAACTTAAATCGAACTAAAGTTTATATATATGTATATACAAATTAGATATAAAATTACATACAATTTAGTATTATTTATGAAAAAAAAATTTACAAATAATTTTTAATTATAAAGTATATTTGAGTGAATATAATATTAATAGCATGACTGAAGTAGCAAGTAGAGATGGATTGTCAACTCATATGGGACGAAATGATCAATATACAGATGACTAGCTAGAAAGGCTCAAGTATAAAGCCACTATGTTTCGTTTAGTACTGGTGAGGGATTTGATTAGCTTGTATTAGGTTATTTCTACTTGTATAAAAAAGAGACAGAGGCTCAAGTATGAGTAATAAGAGCTCAACTAGTTCTTCGAGTGGTGCAAACTCAGGTTAGAGCTGACTAGAGGAGAGGTGTGCGCTAATTAAGGGCTTGTTTTCTAGAATGTGAAGGAGTGAAGATGCAAAGTCTTGATAACAATGAAGGAGAAGCATGAAGTATTTTTTTTTTTTTTTGGTTTTTTACGATCTTAATTATCTTTTTGAGGTGGGTTGACTTTGTATTCTAGCAAGTTTTGGCTCTTTGAACTGGTTATGAGACGAATATCCAGAGTGAGGGGCGAGTCAATGATGAAGATATTTAAACCCTCAAAGGTGACATGTGGGAATCAAATCGAAGCTCTTTTCTTTCCATTACTCAACTCCCTTGCTACCAATTAAGCTACCACCATTTGATATATATATATATATATATATATATATATATATATATATTGTGTGCATGGGTCAGGTCGGGTCAGGTTTTTTGCCGACTCGACCCAACTTGGTTTTTATAGGTTAGATATTTTGACCCAACCTTCTTTAATTTGATCCAAATCAGGTCTGACTTGGTTTGGATTTTTTTAAACCAGTTCAGAACCGGGTCGGATCTGACCTGACTTGGTTTCTGAAGTGGGTCTGACTTGGTTTTTGAAGTGGGTCAAATCTGATCTGACCCGTTTTTGACTTGGTTTCGTCACAAAATTTTGTCGAAATTTCTACGTTGCAAACGACGAAAATTTCTTCACAAAATTATTTTTTCATCGGAATACTTTTTGTCGAAAAACGACAGAATTTTTTCTCTAATGAAAATTTTTACAAAAATAAATTTTCTATCGAAATTTAATTTTCGTCAAAAGTTTTGACGAAAATGATTTCCTCCATCAAATATTTTAAATGAAAAAGAATTCCGTCAAAAATTTTGACGGAATGTTTTTCGTTCAAAATTTCGATGAGAATGTGTTTTGACGAAAATTTCGACGAAAATTATTTTGAGGGAAATGTTTTATTTGAAACTTTCGATGAAAAAGTATATTCTCTAAAGAATTTTGACAGAATATGTTTTCCGTCAAAAAAATTTATCGAAATATATTTTGTCAAAAAAATTTACGAAATTTTTTGACAAAAATGTGTTCCGTTAAAAATTTTGATGGGAACAATTTTTTATCAAAAAACTTGACTAAAATATTTTGTTGAAATTTTTTGATGGAAATATGTTTCGCTAAAAATTTCGACGAAATTTTATTTTTGTCAAAAAATTTAACGAAAACTTTCGCCGAAATTTGAATTCTTTAAAGAATTTTAATGAATTTTTTTTCATCCAAAAATTTCGATGGAAATGTGTTTCGTCGAAATTTTTGATAAATTTTTTTTTTTTGTGAAATATTTGATGAAATTTAGATTCCGTAAAAAAATTGACAAAAAAATTTTTTCGTCAAATTTTTTTACAGAAATGTTTTTAGTCACAAATTTTGATGAAAATATTTTTCGTCAAAAAATTTTGCGAAAATTTTTGATAGAAATATTTTCCGTAAAAAATTTTGACGTAATTTTTTTACGTTAAAACTTTTCTTTTGATGTAATTGTGATTTTCTTTTCTTTTTTTTACATAATGGGTAGGGTCTAATCTTGGGTCAATGAGTCATTATTAAAACAAGTCAGGTCTAAAATTGACCCAAATAAAAGTGGGTCAGTATTAAAACTAGTTAAAAAATGGGATTTATGGGTCAGGTCAAGGTCAGATCAAGGACAGGGCAAGTGAACCAGTTTTTTGCACACTCCTATATATATGTATATATATATATATATATATATATATATATATATATATATATATATAGGAGCACGTTATATTACAAACTTTTTTGTTTACAAACTACACTATCTTTTCCCGAGAGAACACTCGTTACACTATGTTTTCCCAGGAGAACATAGTGTAATTTGTAAAAAATTTCAAAATTTTTTTGTAAACGTATCATTTCTCATATATATATATAGGGCTTAACATTTCTGCAGCAGCCGTAGATAATGTTATCTACAACTAACACAGAAAAGTGGGCCCCACATCTTCTTAAAAAAAAAAAAAAACCCAGGATCCGTTGCCGTATCCTAAGATTCGGACGTGTATCCTTGCTTGCTGTAGGTACAGCAGCTGCAGAAATCATATATATATATATATATATATATATATATATATATATATATGTATGTATTGGCGTACGCAACGATGTTATGTATAGGCAGGTGAGTGATTCCTTTGCTACGTAAATTGTGAGGGAAGGGTATTTCTGAGGGAAGAGAACCTTTATCTTGTAGTGGGGATAGGGGATTGCACTCCATGATGAGCTCAATTCACTCATCTAGAACAATAATATTAATTTGTGGGGTATTTTGAAATTAGATTTCCCAAGGAATAGAAAAGTCATATTTAGATATGGTACTATTTTTATTTTTAAATAGATAAGGTACTTCTTCAAGAGTGTAATATGAGAAAATTAAGGGTATGTTTGAGTTCTATTTTTTTTTTTTTAAAAAAAAAAACCTGTTTGATAATTTTTGTTTTGTAAAAATTCTCTTTTTTTAGTTTTTATAATCAAATTTTGAGGGTATATTTCAATTGTTTTTATTTTGTGTTTTGACTTTTAACTTTCAAAACTAAAAAAATACAGTAAATACCCATTTCATTGACTACTTTACAATTTAAATATCAAGAAAAAAATAAAACACAATTAAACATATCCTAAAATTCTACGTATTTTTCCGGCGGATTAAAAAGAATTCAATCACTGCAAGTAAAGTTGGGTGGTTTAAGATTACCAAAAAAACAAAAACAAAAAATTCGGTGGTTTATACAATTATTATTAAATTCTACATATTGCAGAGTATATATGTAAATAAAAATCTAGTTTACCAAAAAAAAAAAAAATCTACATTTATGCACCTCAATGAGCTTTTTTTTTTTTTTTTTTGGAAATTGCACCTCAATGAGCTTAAGATATATAAACAGTATCCCCTTTAAATTTCACAAGAAGTTAGTATATTGTTTTGGTTGATAAATTTAAACCATTTTTTAATTATTATTTTTATTTATTACTGCTTTTTTATATAACGGAAAGTTTGGGAGGGCAATGAGTTACTTACGGATAATTTACCAATGAAAAACCACAGGCATGGTTTGAACTTTAAATTTTTTATGTCAATTAATTGAACAAACCCTCTGTAGCACTACTACTTAAATTTTAGTTCACATTATTTTGCTTCATAAGAAAATAGATATATAGACTTGCTGTTAAATTAATAAAGCATACATTGAGAAAATTTTATGGCTCGTGTATATTATCTTAAAAGGCGAATTTAGTGAAGTACTGAAATATTTGTTTCCTTGACGATTAAAAAAAAAATGATTAGGGGACAACGGTGTTTTGTATTTGGGCCCAATGGCCTTTATTAGGGTCTCACCAGCACCAACTCCAACTCCCAAGAGGTTATGTCTGAAGGGAAAGATCTGTGTCGTAAGGAAAACATAATTACTTCGTGCAACTTGATATTCACATCATAGCGACGACACAAACATATTGATTTGAAATTCTAAATCCATGATAAGCTTATATAACCTTTTTTTTTTTGAAGATAAGCTTATATAACTTTTCAAATGAGAAATTAAACACATTGTATGTGGATGACATAAAATAGACTTATCTGAGAACAGCAATATTTAGACATTTTTTGTTGTTGGTAAAAGCAATATTTAGACATTATTGTTGCAATATAAATCTTTATCGTTATGATTAATTTAACTTTTTTTCTCGTAAAATTTATTATGTGTAAAGAAAAAACCTTTTACAATAAAGTGGTGTACAATATATATATATATATATATATATGGCTTATCATTTCTCAAGCTGCCGGAGATAATTTTATCTCTGGCTACTAAATCATAACCATACAAAGATAGATCAATGGTGATAAAGGAAGAGAGAGAAAAACGGAATCATAACCATTCAAAAGTGAGTCAGATAATATAAGGAAATAAATAAATAAAACGACGTAGTTTTTGGGTGACCGGAGATAAACTTATCTCAAGTTGCCGGAGAAATGTTTTTCCCTATAAATATATAGAGAGAGAGAGGTAGGATCCTTTGACACGTCAAATTTAGAGTTTGACACCTCATTTGTGAGTCGTTAGATAAAAAAAGATCAATGATGTCACATGCTTACAAATCAGAGTCATTGATTTTTTTTTCTAATGGCTCTCAGACGAAGTGTCAAATTTTAAATTTGACACAAGTGTCAAAAGATCATACCCCATATATATATATATATATATATATATATATATATATATATATATGTGGTGATATTAATCTCCTATTGCTGGAGAAGAATTATCTGCAATAGACACATATTTTTCAGGATACGATTCTGTATCCTGAAAAGCATGTATCTAGTGTAGAAAATTTTTCTTATATATATATAAATCGTTGACACTCACTCACTATATATCCCCAAGTTATTTATTTTCAACTTCTAGTTCCACGCTACATGGACATCCTCACCATGGCAAAGTTATTGATGGGCCGATTAATTTATATTTTGGACAATTGAAACTTATTTTTATCAGTTTAGAATTAACTAGTATATTAAGAGTAGTTTTTGGTCATGAATCACGAATTTTCTTGATCAGTAGTAAATTTTGCTTGTGAGTGGGACGCTCGCGTTTATGAGTTCGGATGCTAACCGGATAATAACATTAACATCTATCATTAAGACTTGCTAGCTTTTGGCTTCCTGCAGGCAGCTCATGCACCATTTGAACCATGTTTAGTTGCACCATACCTATCAGCAAGCAAATACTCGAGCAATATATCTTGGCCAAACAAGCGCACACATTGTCAAAAAAAGAAAAAGAAAAATCTTCTTTTTTTTTTGGAAAAATATCTCTCGATAATCCCATAGGTTTGGACTTTTTAAGCCATTTATGGACTAATTGAATTCATAGCGGGTCGAAAATTAAAGCTTTAAATTCTTCTCCTGGTAATACCAAAAAAACTTTTTTTTAGTATTCATATATAACCTCCACTTTATATTTATTCTGCTTAATTTCTTTTGTTGGAGATATTCCAATCGGTTCATTGTTTCGCAACTAGTCCGATTCAGGGCTGATTCTTGAATTAAAACTTTAAATTCCTCCCGATACTTCTGTTTAATTTCTTGATGCTAAACAAACTTGCTTCCCCCATGAGGCTTTAGCTATTAATGATCTTTCGGTTTGTAGGCAATGGGATGATTGTATGTCACTGTTGGTTTGTGATAAGCCTAATTGGTATATGTATTTTATGTTTATTGTTATTGAAGTAATTCTTGACATAAATAAATAGTGGAATCGAGTTGAGCAATATCCTCGGCTAGTTATTGGGTCACTACTCTACACAGGATATTAATTTGACATCTTGTAAAAAATAAACAAGCGTGTATTTGTTTTTTCAATGTGAGTAATTCTTTAACTAACATTAGAAAGATCCTACCGTTGCCTCTTAAATTTTGCTTAGTTACTGAAATTGTAAAACTATGACATTTTTCATTTCCTTTACCCAAAGACTCTACGTGAGCTTTCTTCAAAACTTATCTGGATGAGGAGCCATCTCTTTAAAATAAAAAAAGAAAAAAGAAAAAAAAATAATTATGCTTTTTAGCTATTGATTTGATGGGACGGGTTACTAGTAGGGGGAAGTTACGAAATCGTTAACTTTTTAGATTCTAATCAACAGGTTACTTGAAGTCTGAAGTGGTCATCATTAATGTGACCTTGAACACATGAGTGAGAGGTGCCTCCTTTTGCCTAATTTCATTCCCTTTCCTTTAAAGGATGACAACCAATTGACAAGAAACATCAACCATCAGCTTGGGATAATGGGATTAGACATTGTGCTGAGCTCTTATTAATGCTAATAATTTCTTCTATGTTATTGCCTTATTGGGCATTTTACATCGCCCCATGGCCTCTGCTATGAACTCCTTGATGTTAACGTCCAAAAAATCAACATCTCTCAAATCCCACAGTTTATTCTAGGAAGCACTACACGTTCCAGAGTGGTACTAATATGCTTATCACATACAAGGGTCAATTCAAGAAGACCTCTGTTGTAAGTTGCAACCCACTTAATAAAGGCACATTAGTGTTTTTATCACATGCATATGTCACTGATCCTTTGTTTATATCTGATAGTTGGCAATTAAGAAGAAAAGGAAAGAGAAAAAGAAATCCCAGGTCTTATTCAATATTGCTTCAAATCCGAATTCGATTAATTATCAGCCAGGTAAACTCACCATAATTAGTGAATAGTTATATTGTCCTTTACTTTTCATCGTAATGATCATACCATCCTCCTTACAATCTTGTCAAAAGTTTTGTTTTTCCCACATCTGATTTTGATTTACTACAGTGAAAAATGTCAAGAGATAAGGGAGAATGCCCGGTTATTCAAGGAGAGAAAGGCGTAACACTTTTCATGAGTATGTACCCTATCAAGTTTGATGGGAAAAAAAGAAAATCAGGAGAATAAAGAGAAAGATAAATGAAGAGCAAGAACAGCAAACAGTCATTATTGCAAAATGACTTTAATTAGAAGGAAGAAAGCTATACAAGAAGATGGGGCATCTTTATTCCTATCAAGAATCATGCTTTTTTAACTTTCGATTTTTGTGATATGCCTCTTTGAAATCCGCGTAAACTTTGAGTAAATTTCCATTTCCATTAGATTCATAGTGGGCAATGATAGTCAATCAACATTACATCACTGATATCGAGTTTGAAGATGTAGCTGGGCCCTTAACCTTATAGTATATTTTTTTGGGTAGAATTTATTTACAATTTTTTTTTACAAATTACATTAAATTTGACTGGTCGTACATTCTTGATTAAAGTATGACTGGTCAGACGTAATGTAATTTGTAAACAAAAAATTTGTAAATATAACATTCTCCGTATTTTTTAGTGTAACTGAAGTAGGTATTCTCTTATTAAAAATAAAAAAATAGAGATACGAAAAGAAATAACTGCAAAGCTAGAGAAATCATAAATATTTTTTTTTTCATATTTAATAAAAGATATATATCTAATGGTTCATACATCCATAATTGATAATACTGAGAATATTTTTTTTAACCTTAATGGGCTGTAACTTAATTTCACATACTTGAGGTTTAGTGTCATCAACCAATATGATTGACCAGATAATCCGCCTTAACATCGCTGTTGTACATAGGAAGAGAACGGAACGCTACTTAGGACCAACTCATGTATGTATGCAGTGATATTTTAATCACTCAATTAATTATATTTTTTTTTATTTAAAAAAGTCTCAATCGTTCAATGGTGGGTCATCAATAAAAATAAAATGAAATTTAAAAAATTAATTAGGGTACTAGACAAATGATTTCTTACGCTCTCCTTTTCCCCCCCTTCCTATCTGTACCAAATTTATAACTTATTGTTTTTAGGTATACGTAATTTATAGCTTAAGTCTCTCTTATCCTCTCTTTCTCTTTTGTTGATTTGTATTTTATTATGTGTAATGTTATATTCTCTTAGCAAAGAATATGGAATGCTTTTATTCTTCTGGCAATTGTTAACAACACCCATTAATTAACTAATGTATTAAAAGCGGAAGCACATGAGCAATTTGGCACTTTGATATTTTTGGGATTATTCAGACTCTTGCAAAAAGCAAGTGGGACTGACTGGCTAGAGTTCCAATGGCAGTGGCACGCAAACGAAATAAGCCCGCAATAGTGAATTACAAGTATTTCCATCGCTCATCAGCAGCATTGGTTGCAGTCATGCATGAGTTTTCCCTGCTTTATATATTACATTAGTGATATACATATCTACTCATTACACTCATGCATGAGTTTTCCCTGCTTGGTTAGACAAAAAAAATTAATTTATTGCTTTTTTAATAAAAAATTACGAATAAGTAACTATTTTAAAAAATATTATGAATTTATAGCACTCAAACACGTCCACATGGGACATGACCCAGTAGAAAGAAACACACCCATGTGAAACGTGACCTATGGGAGAGACACGCCTATAAGAGGCGTGAGCAGGAAAAATGGGAGACACGCCCAAAAGAGGCGTGACCCAAAAGCCCGTCTAAGACGTGTCCTTGATTTTGATGCTTTTCGTTTACTTTCTATTTCGCTCTTTCATTTCTGGGTATTACCCAACTTCAACCCCACCTTTCCCATCTTTACTCTCTGTCAAGCCAAAGCTTAAACCTCCTGTATCCGTTGATATTATCTCCACCTTTGCAGGCCTTCCCCAACCAAAATCAGTACGATAAACACCAAATCGATTTGACCCTGCTAGTCCCATCAATTCAGCTCCCTCACTTTGCAAAGCCTTCACTCTAGAAAACCCACCCCCGATTCCTCTAAAAACTCCCTTAGCAAAGCTTTTTATTTTATTATGAATGCACTTAGCAACAATAAGGTGGTGTTTGGTTGGTGGGTTTTTGAAGAAATCCTATGCAAATGAAGATAGCATTTTGAAAATCATGCGTTTGGTTCACGGAGAAATCACTGAAATCCCAGGCATTTACGATACATATGATTTTCAATTTTCTGCCCTTTTGCTAGGTTTCTGTACTGTGCAGAAAGCATTCTACAAGGTGGGTTTTTCAAAGGAACACGGCTAAATGAAATCCAAAGACAGCCTTTGTCCCTTTTTTAACATATGGACGTTGGCAGTAAGATTTTTTGTCTTTTTTTAAAAATAAGGATATTTTTGTAATATCACATCTTTTTCCCATCAATATTTTACCAAAAGTCAAACATAGATTTTACAAAAATACTTAATTTTCCCAGTAAATTTTTTCCTACCAAACAACTTTTTTTACATTTTCCTATCAAACTCATTTTTCAACCATTTCCCTACTAATCACATTTTCCTATCTTTCATAAAAATTTCTCCTCAACCAAACGCCACCTAAGGGTGATTTCTTGAATAGCATCAATTCAGCTCTCTCTATTATGAATGCAAAGCCTTTATTTTATTATGAATGCACTCTAGAAAACCCACCGTGAATGCAAAAGAGAATTTATCTTTGTCCTTTTCAACTCCTTGAATAGCTTTAGCAATGCAGAAAGGTATTGTGGCTTACGAAAATGTGATTTCTTGTACAAGTTGGAAGTTGTCATTTTTGTAGGTATCTGATCACGCCTTAGATGGACGTGTGTCCCTTTTGGGTCACGCCTCTCTAGGCGTGTCTTCCTTTTTCTCAACTCACGTCCCATCTGGGCGTGTCTCTTTCATCACTCACGCCCCACATGGACGTGTCTCTCCACTGGGTCACGCCCCATGTGGACGTGTTTGAGTATTATAGATTCGTAATATTTTTCAAAACGATTACTTATTCGTAACTTTTTATTAAAAAATAATAAATTAATTTTTTTTGCCTGCTTGATTATAGTAGTGATATATATATATATACATATATATATATATATATATATATATATATATATATATATATATATATATATCTAAACGTGCTTGGTAGTTTTTAAAGGTGTACCAATGAATTTTGGGCCCAAAAATCAGAGAAAGCCAATGAGGCCACAGAACTGAATCGACAAGTGTTTAGTTCTAAAAAAACTTATTTTTAGTAATGAGTTTTAAAAAATTTAATTAACAATAAACACGTGAATAAATTAAAAAATCTATTTAATGTATTATTTGTGTAAAAAAGATATATTTATATGTAATGAATTTAATCATATCAAAAATAATAATATATTACTATATTATTTAGTAAATTTGATTTTTATATAATTAAATTTATTAAATAATCTGATAACACATCATTGAACAAAAGTGTAAAAAACAATTTATACTTATAATGCATTAAAATTTTAAAAATTCATGTTTAAAGGGATTTAAATATAATAATTAACACATCATTATATATTAGCATTAACGTAAATTTCATGTCAAAATTAGAGTAATGAGTGTATTGATTTGTTTGTAAAATTTATTTCTTCGAGTTTTTCTGACTCACAAGTTAGAGAGATCTTCCTCGTGTTACCAAACTGGGCCAATGAAAAGATATCTAGAGGACTCATTGACATTGCTCATAAAGAGGTAGGTGATCTCCATGAAGGGATGCCTACGACTAATTCAGGAGGACTTGAACTCATGCTTTGGGGAATCACTCCTTTGGAATCAAGACATAAATGGGCCAAAAAAATTTCTTAAACGGGCCTAAACAAGTCTAATCAGGTTACATGCTTATTGCTTAAGATAAACGAATAACCTTTTCTTTTTTTTGGTGGTGATTAACGAATAACCTTTTTGTTTGGCCATTTTGTCAGTTGTATTAAATTATTGCAGAGTCCTCCAATGTATTTTAGTAATTAAAATCGATTTGTTTATAAACTAATTTGTAATCCTATCATGTTTATGTGAGACCAATTTAAAGCGAGACTAAAAAAATAGATAGGTTAATATTTTTAAAACACTTTTTTTCTCCTTAAAAACATAATTAATATGAATGAACGAGGCAAATCCGGATCAACGGTGTAGCAGAGTTCATGAATTCGAGTTCAAGACAGTTTCTTTGCAAATATAAGAGTAAGTCACTGTACAAAAAATTTGTAACCTCTAACATAACAAGTAGAGATTTCATGATTTTATAATTTCCACTTATCATTTAAAACATAAATCGGCAGAAGATAGCTATTATAATTTGAAAGACAAAAAATAAGAAATTTATTCCAAATATGATTCATCTGCAAAAAACTTCATATATTTTAACTTATTAAAACAAATTTTAATTTTACAAAACTATGCATATTGATCTTTATAATGGGTTTTATGCATAAGCACAATGTGGTTAATATATACTAGGAGGAGGAGGATTGTTTTTACAATTTAAAAACTTTATAACTTGTTATAACTTATTTTTTTTACCGTTTATTTCGAACATTTTATAATTTAATCATATTTGTTAATTAATTATGATTTTTAATAAATCATAACTGTTGGATCGCCAAACATAAAAAAAAAAAAAAAATTGTAAAATTTTTAGATCGTAAAAATAACACCGATCGTGTACTATTATATACTATTTAGTTAATTCTTGAAATCTTGAGGGTGAATTTCAAAGTATTGAAGATTTTTGCACATGATTTACCATTGGAGGAATTTTTTTATATATATATTTTAGGAAAATATATTGTAACAACCAAGTTGTGTTACTATCATGTTACTACCAATCAATCTCACTGTTACATTAATTATGTTGATTCAATGGTTATATTTATTTTCATCTTTGTATGATTATGATTCCCCATATTTAAAGTGAAAACATTAAATATGAAAAATCATAAGCATACAAAGGTGGAAATAAATATAAAGTATTAAATTTGAGAAATCATGATCATACAAAGATGAAAATAAATATAACTGTTGGATCAACATAATCAATCTAACGGTGAGATTGATTGATAGCAACACAACTTGATTGTTACAATATCTTTCGTCTATATCTTATCCTAATTTAATTGTGAGGGAGAAGGTTGGTTAATAGTTAGTTAGTTACAGTTAATAGAGAATTTTTTCGTAAGTCTAATTGGGGAAGTATAAAAAAAACGTAAAAATTTATAAAAAGAATTAATTTTTCAATTTTTTTATTTCATTCAACAAAGGACATCCTCATATATTATGGATACTGTTGTGATTCTAGGTTTTCGAGCAATACTGTTGTAATGTAATGATGGGGCTTTTTCAATAATTATTTTCGAAACGTATGTAAAATAATTTTGAAGAACAAATTGATATTACTTGGAGAAAGGGTTTAGGTTTACGGAATTAGGGGATTAGGGAAGTGATTAATGGATTCGGGGATGAATGTGAGGGTTAGGGATTTCATTGCAAAGGAAGTTGCTGATTGGGAAGACGAAGTGGTTTCCGTTGCTCGATTCAAAGCGTTTTCGGGTCAAAGATGTGATTGGGAAGCGAGCTTCTTGTTCTGGAGAGATTTGATAATCAAAATCGCCACCCATTTTCGCCTCCTCCTTATTCGACCTTCCCAGGTGAAGAATGATTGGTTTAATCGAGGAGGGTTAACCCCTTTGTGTCTTGACCATGTTCTGGTGAGTCTCTTGGCATTTTATTTTATTTTTTATTTTTTTGGTGTGTGTGTGTAGAACTTAGAATTTTTGTACCCAAAATCAGTTGTTTGTTTTTGTCTTTACATTTTCCAGTTTCTAATGTATAATGAAGGTGACATCACAAGAACTGTGGATCTCGTGGATCCAACCGCTGGACGATTCTCCCAACTATTTAGAAAAGTGAGCAACTTAATAACGAGACCAGCAACTCCAGATATTATGGCTGAAGAATGTGTGATTGTAACTACTCTGCTTAAGGTAATTGTTCATCCTTTTAGTTGCTCGTGAATTGCTGCTATTTAAGTTGGATGCATCCAAAATCATTCAGTTCATATATGCTTCCATGCAATGCCAGTGCCAGCAAGTCAATTAAGTTATGCAGGAGTTAGGTTGAATTTTCCTTTGTTTGATTTGCTAGATGGTTTCATTACTCTAACTCAAATTATAGTTATGTTTCTTGATATCTAGGATAAAGCTGCTGATATCATCAAACATCTATCTGAAAGTCACTGGAATTCATCTTGTATCATCACAATGAAGAAATTCCGGGACATATGTGGAGGGCCGGATGAAGCATCTGCAATCTTGAGGTATCTGTCGGGGTGTAGAACAGCACAGTATCTGTCAGTGCATAAGAAAGAATTTGTAGAGGTATCGAATCATAAAAAAAATGCCTTTGTTTGGTATTCTATCTCAGGCAAGATATTTTTTCTTTAAATGTGAGACTTGGATTGGACATCAAATAACTTTTGACATTTCTGGTAAATTAATAGAAGCTATAAAAATTCTTGATATTACTAATGCTGTCCAAGTCCAAGATTGTTCTCTTACTGCGGGCAGGAATTAACAATACTGATTTGTTTTTTATGCCTTAAATACTTGTCTTTTAATTTGCAGGGGGTAAAAATTTCTCTCTCAGGAGCAGTGTTATCCAGTATCTCTAATTTAGATTGTGATGTACTGTACTTAATTTGGACAACCGAGAAGCTTCAGCAACAACTAGATGCAATTGACAGGCGTTGTGAATTGTAAGTTTATTTTATGATTCTTTATATACTTGTTTATGTATCTTGAGGGGAATTCTAAATGATTAAATAGTGAGTGAACAAAGTTTCAAGAGAAAATAAAAGAAAGTCTTCCCTGATATGCTGAACTATTTTCCTTTTCTTATTTCTTAGTAGATTATTATATTTTATCTTAGTGGATGTCTGGTTTTGATTGAGATTTAAGGGAAAGTCGCTTTTCTTTTTTTCTTCAAAAGTTCTCTGAATAGGATTTTGATTATAAGTTTTGTAAACAAATTAAGCTAATCCAAGAACATACTTAGTCAGTGTTGATATGCAGGGTATGATAGCCTTCATGTTTGATCCTCATTCATATGATGTTATACTTTTGTATTACAGTCACATGACCACTGACATGGACTTTTTCACCTATTCGAATTTTGGACCCGTGGTGATAATCTGTTGGTTTTAGAACATGGATTAAATGACAAGAATTTGACTAAAAAGTGATTTGATTGGTTATACTTACACATATTTAGCACAAGAGGAATGGTATTAACAATCAAAATTCAAAAGCATCAGTAATTTTCATTATACACTATTTGCTCAAAAAGTCAAAAAAGTTAAGTTGCCTCACATATTGATTCTATTAGGTCAAGAAAATCAGCATTGGCATCTCTACATTCTGGCAACAGAAAATTGGCCCTTAGGTATACAAGGGAGCTGAAGTTGGTCACCCAGAGTAGAGAAAAATGTTCATCACTTTTGAACAGAGTAGAGGAAGTACTTGGCATTATTTCTGATGCTGAGTCAACGAAAAAGGTAAACTTTAAATATCAGATTGAATTGATTAGTTTATATCAGAATCTTAAGATTCTATTGAACTGCAGATTGTATTTGTTATATATGGTGATCCATTGTTTGTTTGCAGGTTTCTGAAGCTATGCAGATTGGAGCCCGGGCAATTAAAGAAAATAAGATCAGTGTCGAAGATGTTGATCTTTGTTTAATAGATCTCCAAGAGAGCATTGATTCACATAAGGAAGTTGAGAAGGCGCTAGGTATATTTTCTCATATTTTTTGTGGCACGTATTTGGATTGTGCTTTAGCACCTTTTAAATTGAAATGGCTTGTATGAGATATTGAACTTGAGGGGATTTCTGGATGGTGATAATGTTTTGTGTCTGACGTCAATAATTAGGATTTAATTTTTAAGCTGTTACTTTCTGGCAACTGCAGAACAAACTCCATCTTACACTGATATTGAGGATGAAGATATTGAAGAGGAATTCAAGAAGTTGGAGCTTGCTGTTGGGAAAGATGCTCAAGTTCCTGAACCAGTGAAGACGATTACCAGTGCAGAAGGAAAAGCATCTTCGGAAGCCACTGATTTTATTATTGAAACTTTCTCAAATCTCAAGCTTGCAGATGGACCGGCTGGGAAGCTAAGAGTCGCCCAGGTCTCAGAAGGAGAAAAGAAGACAGCAAATTTAGAAATGGAAGCTGCGTAAGTCAGAAAGTGAAAATTATGGTTGTTGTGCTTTATTTCTGGCAAACTGGCCCTTGTTTTTGTTTTGGGTACATAAATGACCAATGGTTTGATTATTAGTTAATATGCATGTGATGATTATGTTTGTGCATTTCAAAAGGTGTACAGTTAGTGTTGCGCGTAAATCTCCAATCATTCATATTTTTAAAACCTTTGGAGTATGGAAAAAAAATTCAAACAGACTCTTTGATTAATCAAAATACATGTTATCTTTTAAACAAATATATACATTAAAAGTTTCACCGACATTAATTAGTTGGGCAAAGATCAATTTATATTAGTATAAGAATAAGAAATTTTATATTCAATCTTAATCATCAATTCGTTTGTATCTAATGACTTATATATTAAATAAATTAAAGCCGTTGGATATAAATAAGAATAAGAATTAAAATTGAGAGTATAATTTACATTGATATACAATGATCTTGAGAGTATAATTTATATTGATATACAATGATCTTGACTTTAATTTTAACTAGTGATGAGTTAATTTGCTAGTAATGAGTTAATTTTCACTCCAAAAAAACCTCTTTACTAATATAAGCAAGATATGGGATTTGAGTGGTAAAATCTCACATTAGTTAGGAATGAACTAAATGAAAATAATATAAATAGAAAATATTTGAGTGGTGAAGTCTCACCTTAGTTAGGAATGGACTAAGTGAAAATTATATAAATAGAAGCATTCATGGAATTATGCCTAAGATTTTGAGTTAAGATATAATATTGGACCCAACTGTTGTGATAGTTTGTTGTTTAACCCATTTATGATAGTTCTTCCCTTACTTATCAGAGCCAATAGTTTGGTTGTGCTTCAATTAGGCTAGGTAAGTGTTTGGTTATAGTGAGTATTTGGAGATGGTGATTGGTGCCCGTCAAGCTTACTATTTCCCAAAACTCACGTTGTGAAAAGAGGTGTTTGGTGTAATTAGGGGGTTAAATGAGTCAAACAATTTATCAAGGGCTTACAACCTAACCCATGTTAGGTTAGATCTAACCTAATATATTCAGTAAAATAAAACATACTCAACTCTTAAAAAAGATTTGTTTAGAAAATAAGTCATAGACCTACTTTTATAAGACCTGACTTACAAGCCTATAGGTTGACTTATATTGTATTTTTTATTTTAATTAAATAATTTTTTTAATAATTTTAAATTTTAAATTATTAAAATAATATTATTTTATTTATTTCATTTTTAATTCTTGATAGGTATTGAATGTTTGATAGGCTAAGAGTTCTAGGTTGGGCCTTTTGATTTGTTTTAATATAGGACAAATCGAGCCTATAATTTAGATTATACTAAGTTAATAGGTTAAATTAAACTAAAAATATTTTATATAAATTTGATATATTTAGACTAAAATCTAGTCTGATCCAACCTATTTATACTTTTAGGAGTAATCCCACAAAATACTCAAATAAGCTTTTGTCCAAGAGGAATGAATGTTGGGCTTGAGACTTACACTTAGAGGGAATATTGGAATATCAAATGTGAGTGACGAAATCCCATATTGTTAAAAAATGAATTAAGTGAGGATCGTAAAAAAAAAAAAAAAAATTCTTAAGATTTTGAATTAATATATAAGCTCAGACTCTATGATAAAGTATTACTTATAGTGGGTGTGTGTTAGGAGTGTGTGTAGTGTAGGGTGCTGTGTTCAATTCCTTGTAACCTTAAAAAAAAATAAAAAAATATTACTTATTGTAAGTACCCTTACCATAAGTGAAGGCATCAATCATTTAACATTGGTTTGGTCGCTACTTTTGTGTGTGGGGTGCGTGTGGTTATATAGAAAGATTTTTTTAAAAAAAAAATTATTAAGAAATGAATAGATATTTTATTCCTTCTAACTTTCTAAGACTGAGAAGTCTTATAAAATATTGTTTTTTTTTTTTTTTTCATTTTATCCTTAAAATGTAAATGGTTTAAGATGAGAGATATTCTCGCTATCAAAATTTTTCACTACTAATTTACTACCTATCTAATCACTATTAGATTAATATTTTCTCTTCCTTCAAAAACTTTTTAACATTCTCTCTCTTTAATCCAATGGTGATGTGATGGGTAGTAAGTTAATAGTAAAAAAATTTGGTAGTTAAAATATCCTTACACATGCTATAAATGCTGTTTGTGCTGCAAAACTTTCAAGTAATTTAAATTTTTTTGTAAGTTACAGAACGAGGCAGAAATTATGAGAAAAGTAAAAAACGAAGAGACAACAAGAATCAAACTCAGTAAATAAATGAACTACATTAAAAATCGTAATAGATGCAACGCGATGTCCTGTAATATTTACCTTGCGCATTAAGAAGGGAAATATTCTTACTGCTAAAAAACTCATTACACCCGCTACCTATTTAATTGTCATTGCATCAATATTTTTTTTTTTTTCATGAACTTTTCAACATTCTTTCCATGATTCAATAGTAATTAAATAGGTTGAAAGTAACAATTCCCTTTCTAATATAACAATTTACAAGCTTACATTGCTTAACACGACATCTTTTTAGTTTTTATAAATCTTAATATTAATTAATGATATTCGATGATTATTAATTTTTATAACTCATGGTTTTTTCTATCGATCATTTTCATCAGTAAATCAAAGTAAAAAAGCAACAAAGTGTGAACTATCAGAATCTGCTGCTGAGAATCTATGATCAAATCCTACTATCGTTCTGTAAAGTGCAAACCAACTTTACACTCGCCTTTAACATGTTTAATCTTTCTTTCCTCATTCTAGTTTTCTCTACCAATCCATTTTCATTTTTTCCTCTGTTGTTGTGGGAAAACCAAAGGGATGGCTAATGCTATGGTGAAGGGAAACGTAATTCCGTGCTTGCTTTGTTGCACATTCAGCCTTTGCGTGAAGATTTGAGTTCTTGGGGACTGAATTAGCTAGATGCTCAGCCAGGTTGGTTGGCAAAAGAGGTTCTGTAGAAGAGTTTCCATTACTAGGAATGAAAGGTGCATAAGGAATTGGCATGAATGGTATTTGGTTGGAGAAACCAAACATTTGAAGTCCATTATCTGTGATACCAGACTGTGGTGGAATAGGGAACTGTGTTGGATTGCAAGGGATTCCTGTGCCTGGCCTGAAACCCATTCCAACTCCCATCATCTGTGGCAAATTTGGCGCATTAATATGATGTGCGGTGGTAGGTAACATCATAAGTGGCATACAAAGCCCACTACCCATTGACATAATCTGCATCATAGCACTATGCTTAAGGCATCCAATTTTTAAAAGACCAAGTCCATAAACACAATTTGACAAACAGAAAATCAAGGACCTAAATTTTACCTGTAAGTGAAGCTTGAGGGTCTTAAGATATTGGATAGCATCGTCAAGCATTGAAGCTTTGTCCACCTAAGAGACATAAAAGGAAAAAAAGTATAGAATTAAAACAAGTGCAAGAAGGTCTTATCAGAAAAGTTAGATATAAAATGAAAAAGCTGGCAACACACTCACACTACACACACACCTTATTGCAATTAGGTATGAGATCTTGCAATGTACGCATCTTCTTGTTGATTTTATCTCTCCGCTTCTGCAAACATCCACAACTATCAGTTAGATGGAATTAACATAGATACAAGCTCTTCATCTTTTTAAATCTCTTCATGTTTCCTCACCCTTTCAGTTAAGTTATGAATCTCAGGATTCCTGCTTCTTTTGATTCTGTTACCCTGCCGAACTGGCATTTGCTTTACCATATCTTCTTCCGGTTCTTCATCACTCTGCATCAAACCAATCCATGTTTCTGATAATGATGATAACTACGAAGAGCGGAAGAGGGTAATAATATAGTCTAGGATTCTACTTACATCACTTAAATATGTTGAACCATCAGTATCCTCATGTTTCCTACTACCAAAGTTTGGATCGTTTGAGGCTCCAAGCGAGCATACAGAAGAAGATGCTAGGAAGGGTTCACTACACAAGTTAGTATTAGCTTTTCCCCTTCCTTTAACTGCTTCTGAGCTTGAGGTTTTATTTCCAAGGGCACAGTTATGGCCAGCAGCTTCAGAGTGCTCGTCAAAGGGTGGTTCCATGCTTCTTTCAACAAGCAAAGCTGGGTTCGATTTGTTAGCAGTTAAAGATGTTTGCTCTTGAAATCCTGTGAGACCTTGTGATCCTTTAGCCGATTCAATCAGTGTGGAATGATCAAGATCTTTACTACTAGTAGAAGCAGCTTCTGCTTTCTCAACCTTTCCCACTTCAATTTCTTCCACTCTTGCATTGTTTCCCTCATAAATGGGTTTAAGAAAGACTGCTGGTATTAAAAAGTTTGCGAAGTTCACCTTTCGTGTTCTTTGATCACATCCCAAGTACTGTTTCTGTGAGTTTGTTGCTGGTGTTTGGCTTGATTCCATTCTTGGTTTCTTGAGTGGAGCTGAATGTAAGCTCTGTTGTGAGGAGTATGTGCACAAGTGACTATTACTTGTAGCTCCCGCAATGAGCTTAGAATCTTTTATTGGTGTTAAGTATGCAGATTCTTCATTAAGCTTAGAGGAGCTCTTGCTTTGGGAATCTTGGCCATTGCTTTGATTTGAAGAGCTCAGGTCAGAATCCCTTTGAGTTCTTTTTGCAATGCTGGCATCTTCATCTATTGCTCCCTCTTTACGTGAAGGGTTTTTTGAATCCTCAGTGCACGAAGGAGTCTTTCGTGTTCTGCTTGATGAACCTCCTTGTACAAGAATTTGACCATTTCCCCATACAAGCTCAAGGAAATCCTTGCCATAACTGAAATAAAACCACAAACTCAATTTTGATTAGAAAGTAAAGAAAGGAAAAGATAACAGGACGAAACACACTTGAATTGGAATGCAGCAAGCAAAAAAGTAGTTAACATACATGGATGCTAGATGGGAGCAGCTTTGATCATTCATCCCTGGATGGGTGGAGTCAAGCATCTTCTCAGTCATTGAATCATATACGTGTTAGGTATGTATATATCAAGAACTAAAATATCAGGGATTCTCACAAAAGGTGTCCACAGATTTCATGCAGTGACATTTGTCATTTTATAGAGTTAGGTATCAAGAGAGGAGGTGGACCAGCATCTTAATTCCCTTGCTCTCCACATTTTTATTCTAACGATAGATCAGACAAATTAGGTTGTTTGTATCTCTCTCAGAAAATGACTGACCAACCTAAAAATCAAAACAAGATATTCAAATACACATATTAATTACTTACCCAGGCTGAGTGATCTTGTGAAGTAGTTTTTCTTATGTGAGTGAGGACACTCGTTTTAGGAACCACACGACATTTATTTCTGAACAAACATATATAATGAAGGATAAGATCTATCTATAGGTGCCCAACATTGGATCCTCTTCTTTTAATTTAGAAGTTACTTATAAGCTAAAGTTAAAAAAAAATGCTTAAAAAAAGAAGCTAAAAGCTGTTTGGTAATCACATAAAAGTTTTAGCTTAAAAGTTAATTAAAAGTACATATTTCAAGAAATTTATCTTTCTCTATCTTTATAACTCTTTATTTAAAAAAAAAAACACACAATTCAAGAAAAACAGATAAGAGCTTAAAAAAAAAGCTCCTTTTAATTTTCAGTTTTTTTCTTCGTTATAAAAAAAGAGCTTTTCATTATAAGAGCTTTTTCCAAAATCTGTTTGACCTAGCTTATGCTTATAAGTAGCTTCTAGCTTAAAAAAGAGGATCTAAACAGGTACTATATATATATCATTCATGGATTTTAGTATTTGAGGAATATTCAAACAACTAAAATTTTCTACTATCAAATCACTACTTATCTAATTATCATTGTATCAATATTTTCTTTTTTTTTCAAAAACTTTTTAACATTATTTCTTTTTTATTCAATAATAATTAAATAGATAATAAATTAATAATAAAAAAAATTGATAATAAGAATATTATCGCTCTTACTATTTTACTTATTGAGAGTTATGAGTGATATCTTGAAGGATTGTTGTAGAGAGTCACATCCAAAGGAAACCCCACTATACGGAATCAAAAGTTTGGTGGGGTTTGTAGGGTTGCTTAGAGTTAGAGGACCCTCCACCAAGTGCGCAGCATCTATGTTAGTTGGGGTCGTGGCATTGACAGAGCCACACCCTCTCTCCCTTTCCCTCAGGTACATCAGATTTTCGTCAATCTTAGGAGCAGAAATGTGAGTAATCTCCCACATTCACGTGAAACTCACGTTAGATTCACGTGGCCGGGTGTGTTCATGTCTGTACTTTATGCATTCAATAATTTGAAGGGGTGAATAGGAAAACGAGGACAATGCAAAACCCCACTTTGAAAATGACAGATAAAGTCCCTGACACCACAACAGCATTACTGATTGTCCTTCATTTTATTTTTCTTCTGAATTTCCAAATACATTCTCTAACATTGTTTAATGTTTTTATTACGAGGAATATTTTTTTTTTTTTTAAAAAAAACTCACTACAAAATCTGTTTGGATATCTATTTTAATCAAAAATTTATTTTTTTATTAAGCTAAAAATTTTAGCTACTAAACAAATTAAATATCAAAAGTCAAATATTTTTTTAAAGGGTTTGCATTCATCATTTAACATGATCACAAAATTTTTTCTACACACACAACATTTTGTGGGACCCGCATGTTTTAAAGAAAAAAAAAACTATAGCATGCAAAACGAATCTCTATAACATAACACAATCATTTTTCCTATAACATAACTCTTATAAAACCTTTTTTTAAAAATCTAAATAGTTTTAGCATTTATAAAAAGGATAAAGGATTTCTCGATCAATAGAGATAAGTTATTTTCGGTGAGCTCAAAACAACATCATTTTGGGACAGAAATCAAGGTGTTTTTGTAAATATAATATATTGCAGGATTATATTAGTCTTTATTATTATAATTTTTTTAATTTTATAATTCCAAAATAACGTCGTTTTGAACTTATTGGAGATAATTTTATCTCTGATGATTGGAGAAATACTTTTTCCTTATGAAAATCACTTCTAAAATAAATAAGGGCTTTTTTTTTTACTAACTCATTCAAACCGCCATAACCCTAACTCTCTTTATAATGTCTTGATTATAAAAAATTTAAGAAATTTATAAGTATTATGTGACAGGAAACGATTCCTCCAGTCACTACTGAAAAAACAGTTCATGGGTCCTAGTAAAAAAAGTAAAGGAAAAATAGATAAGTGTGGACCCCACATTTATTTGGGTCCGTAGGTAAAACGCTTCCGGTCCTGTGACATAAGGATTGCAAAGCCAAAAATTTAATGGAGAAAATCGTTTTTTGATTATAAAATGTTAATTGTTTTTTGGGTTTGAGCTTCTCCTTCACCTTTCTTAAGAACCCTGACTCTGGAACTCATTGAGGTCAAATCCTCAGTGTGACCAACAACTCTTGGATAATTTACATATTAACTTAGACTATGTACACTTTAAGCCTTCAAGAATTCTAAACGTGAGAATAATTTTTAAAGGGATGATTATTTTAAAACGGATGGAGTATAATTTAAGTGAATAGCACCGCAGAATCAAACAATTTCTTGATGGCTTACCACGACCTGATTGAGATAAAATCATAAACAGAAATTAAAACCTAGCACTAGTAGTACATATAGCTACTACATACTTGCTTCATTGTCATTGGTGGCAATACTAGGGGTGGGCTTCAGTCCAGTTCGATTTTTTATATATGTCAAACTGATAAAGTGATTTGCTTAAATTGGTTCAAAATATAATTTGATTCTTAATTATAGGTTTAGAAAAAATCCAATTATTTATTATACGATTGAATTTGGTTCATGTTTCGAATCAATTTATATTATTATTTTTTACATCCCTAATTATGGGAATGATTCAGTTTGGCATAAAATGGGATCGAACATTCTTACTAAACCAATAAAGTGGTTTGGTTATGTGAGTTGAACCGATTTGAAAATATAATATAATTCTTAAATTAATTAAAAAAATAGTTCAGTTTATGTGATTATTTATGGTGGAGTTCGGTTTAATTAAAAAAATATAATATAATTCTTAAATTAATTAAAAAAATAGTCGAACAATTGGACATAGACTTGCTGAAAAGGTTCTAGTGCAAAATGCTTTCCTGATGTAGCTTTTCTCCATATTATGAATTTTCCTATTACGAATTTTTTGTTGTTCATGTTAAGCTTTTGTTCTTTGGAAATCCTATGGCGTACCTGATTTTTGTCATATACAGGTGTTCCTTCAAATTTAAGTATGAAAGCAGCATTTGGGAAAGTTTGGAGGCTGGTGCAAAATGGTGGTAGCATTATTGGTGGCAAGCATTATAGGAGAGAAATAGAGCTTCAAAACAAAAACAAAGGGCTTACCATGTTGTCAGATGCAATTTCTGCAAGGTACTCTGTGTTTCCTTATACTAATGTTCTAGTTGATTTACCACTATTTTCAGGATTGATGATCCTTGTGCATTGCGTTCCTGTTGGCAGCGTAGGTAACATAGTTTATCTTGGAAGCTTTTAAGTATTAGTAGTTTAAAAAGTGGAGAATACAACTTGACTTATGGAACACCAGAAGGAGTGGTTTCTTTGCAGAGCAAAACTGTTCTCATGACCATTCCTTCCTATGTTGCTAGTACATTTCAGCGTCCTCTATCTGTAAGTTTCTTTCTTGAGTGAGGATTATATCAGTTATCTATGAGATATCTGTTTTATTAGTGGAATCTTTGAACTTGGGCAATATGACTTATTGAAATTGTGTCTGTGAAAGCAAGCATCCATGTATAGTTAATTCTAGGTCTTCAGTTCATGTTTAGTTGTAGGAATGACTTTTGAATGAAAATAATGCGTGAGATGGAATCATTGTTGTCATGTTTGGTATGATCAGCTTCATCCTTATGTTTGGTATAGTAAAATTAAGGCAAGAATGGAAAGTAAAAAATAAAATAAAAAAAAACCTCAATGACACTAAAACCCCTAAATGAATAATAAGTCAATATGTAATTTTAATTTATTTTGTCAAAACTATAAAGATGGCCCATAAATAATTTTAATACAATGGGAATAATAATACCCCATGGGGCAGTGGGGTAGCGGTAGTCGTCATGACTTTGCATATTTGATTCGTCTGTGTTGCATGCACATGCATGTATATGCTTGTGTGCGTTGCAAATGTGTTTATAGCAGAGAGCATAAATCAGCACACATATTTTCATTTGGAATTTTAATAATATGGATAGTTTTGTGCCTTTTTCATCAAATTATCAAATGTCAGTTTCTCAACCAGGACTGATGGACATTATCAGAATAAAACTAAGTGCAGTACACAAGCAGCTTAATCTATCTTTCTTTCTTTCTTTAAGGCTGAAAAAACCTGTATGCTCCTGTTAAGATTCCTTGTTTCTTTGTGCCTGAGTTTGAAAGTTTGACTAGGACAGGGTATATTATGTTTTTTCCCCCAATTTATACATTGGGGGAGGTTATTCCTGACAATCTTTTAATCTCCCTCGCAGACTTTCAAAGTTTTATGTTAGGATCCATTTACAAGATATGGGACTTGGAGTCCCACATTGGTTGTATGAGCAACGAATGTGGGGTTTATAAGACCTTGAGTACTCTCACCCTTTGAGCTAGCTTTTGGGGTGGTGCATCTCAAGGTTCTTTATCAAATGGTATCAGAGCCTTTCACTATGTCTCCCGGTTACAATCGAGCGGCGCGGGTGGTAACGCCGGCATTGTAGCGTTCACCCGGGGCTAGTAAAAAGACTAGCGCAAAGCCAGTCCGCGTGGGCGCCGGGACTGCGGAGCGAGGTGGAATGTTAGGGTCCATTTGTTAAGGGGCTAGTAAAAAGACTAGCGCAAAGCCAGTCCGCGTGGGCGCCGGGACTGCGGAGCGAGGTGGAATGTTAGGGTCCATTTGTTAAGAGAGGCTTTGGGCACTTCCATCCTTTGAGCTAGCTTTTTGAATGGTGCACCTCAAGGTTCTCTGTCATTTTATTACTCTCCGGTTGCTGCATTTTCAGTATCCTATCCAAAAGAACTAAAGAAGCTATTCAAACAGAATGCTTGATAGATGGTGAGCTGAAGGGATTCGTTCAATTGCATCCACGCACCTAAGGACTGGAAATGAAACCTTAGGTTAGAAATTAATATATTGAAACAAAAGCCGAGGCTTATTGGACTTAAATTCCCTTATGCTTTTAAATTAGTTACCACCCAAGTTTTGAGTTGGGGACTGTAAAATGTGTTGCAGTGCTTTTGCTGGTTTGATAATGAGGAAAATGACCTAATGTTTTCTGGTTTGACAGGAACAATATATATTATATAGCTCATCACTTTTCTCTAATCGGGCTCCACCTGGAAGGGTTCTATTCTTGAATTACATTAGAGGGGCTCCCAATCCAGGAATCTTATGGAAGATTTGGTAACTGCTCCATGAAGCATGAAAATTTGTTGATATGGATGCAATTGTTTGATCTATTGTGTTGCCTTATTGGGTGAACGAGAACTAGTTCTTTTGGGAAACTAGTTGGATAGTGTAAAGAACCATTCATCATCTTGACTACTGGGCTTTTTTAAATGTTTATATATAATTGGTTTTTCTGGGTTTTAGGCATCTGCGATTTGACTTCATATACTTGTATCGGATCAAATGTTATACAGTTATAGGCTTCGGTGATAAAATTTTTTTTATCTGCGTGTGATTACTTTATTATATTCAAACAAGTTCCATTTGTGTCTGTCATTATTTGATTGGTTTGTTTTTTCTAATTCATACTAATTCCTAAAGCATCTTCTTAAATGGCTGATGAAATGGATAGTGAACTTGTTGAAGTAGTTGGAGATTTGAGAAAAATTCTTATAAACCCAAATGCCAAGGATCCAGTTGTATTTGATGTGAGCCTCTGGCCTCATACTATTCCACTGTTCTTATTTGGCCATTTTGATTTCCAAGATATTGCTAAAGCTACTCTCAAAGATACTAGATTTAAGGGGCTGTTCCTTGGGGGAAATTGTCTGATGTTGTTGCCTTGGGATGATGTGTCGAGGGTGCCCTATCAGATAGTAACCAAGATAAGTGCTTTTATCTCAGAAAATAATAATTAAAAAAGGACAGAAAATTAGAAATTAAAAGGGGGTCATGCCCCAGTTATTGTTCAACTATTCGACTTGAAATGGAACTCGATTACTGAAGTGGGAAACAATGATGACAAAGATGCCAAGCATTGAAAAACAAAGTGGTGATAAAAAAGTTGGACGATTTGGTCTTAACATCGCGAGACACGTCTACGGGGGCTATTGAACAAAAGGGGGAATGTGGGTTACACGATGCTTTTCTGGGACCAAATGACATATTGGTGGCTAATCGAAGCAACCTTTTGGTTGGGGTAGTGGGGAACATTTTACATTTGTTTTCTTTTTCCCGTTTGAATATTTTATTATCAGACCTCCTTTTCAATCTAGCATTCGCCGTTTCTTTAGATCCAAGCATATAAGTTCTTGTTCCCTCTTCAACTTGTGAACCGAACCTACGTGGTAAAAAATTCAACATTTGACTAGGCAGAAGAAAATTGCATTAGACGCGGGAATTGTACACGTGGGGGGCTACATGTTGAACGGAGAAGCAGCTAAGAATATAACATGTCGGAGCAAGTAGCGTCTTTTGGTTCTTTTCTTTTCTGTGTTTACTAACAATGTGATTAGCAGATACACACTTGTCACATTGTTCGACAATTGTGATTATGCTTGATTATTGCCAGTATACAGGATCTGCACATGACACCACACGTTTTAATTCTAAAAAATATTAAATTTTGATATTAATAATTTAACAAAAAATAAAATTAAACTTATAATATTCATCAATTTTGCAAAGAAACATAATATATCTCAAATGTTTATATTAAACTCGATAAAATTGTAATCGTAATTTAATGAATCTAATAGTTGGAACTCAAAACGTAACCTTTTGAGTCTTTGCAACAAGTATTGGAGTGTCAGAAAGTGTCAAAAAGTGTCGAATACGACACGTTAGGATTTTTGAAGTGTCAGTGCTTCATAGAGTATGCCTCTGAGCTAATTCGTTTCCATTGATAATATCTTTGTTAAAATTTCGTTGCTTAGATTAAGAAATCTATTTGATATTTCATTGATGTTTATTGTTATCTTATTTTCACAAGAATAATGTTTATAAAAATTAATACTTAATTTTTTAAAATAACAAATGAAATAAAACTAAATTTATTCTCTAAAAAATCAAGGTTAAACACCCAGGCGTTTGTGTGCTTGGCGTTTACAGCCTTTGATGACTTTTTTTTTAAGGGATGTAATAATTTTTGTTGGTAAAATTAAAATAAAATAATCATGTGAGATAAGAAAACCATGTATAATACGGATGTTCGTTCTTTAGTACAACCCCTTTTTTTTTCTGTAAACACACAACCCTTCTTTTAAAATCACACTTATGTTGAATTGATTGAAGTTTTTATTAGGGTTTAGCTTTAAAGAATAAAAAATAATAAAAAATAAATAAAAATATAAGCATTTAATACATTAAAAACTTAAAATATTTTACATTTTATTTAATATTTGTTATTATTTTTTACTTCTTTTGTTTTAAAATATTAATTTTTTTATAATAATTAAGAAACTTATTAAATCTTTAATTTTAAGAAAATATAATTATATTTGAATAAAGTAACATTTTATTCTATTAATATTCTTTCTCATTTTAGAAAGTAGGAATATCAAAAGATAAAGATAAAATTTCTAAAAAATGAAAAATAAAATAAACAATTTTTTTTTCTCTAAAGTAGCTAATATTATGAAATAAAAGAAATATTTATAAACAAGTGCCTTAAAAGTAACTATTACCAAAATTCACAAAATTGCATGGATACTTCTTACCCCAAAAATTGAGGGAAACAAATAAAAATGATGGCAAGCTTTGTAGTTTGTTAAATGGCGCACAGACACTTGTCAGGTAGTGATTTCGATTCAGTGCAACTGTAATAAATGCGCGCAACTTCAATTCATAAGTATGTTGTCATGTCTTTTGATGGTTTTTCTGCTGTTCAGAGAGAGTTTCAAGGAAGCACATCAATATGTTTCCAGATATACATTAGTATTTGTAGCATCACTTGTTCCAATACATTTATATATTTGTTCTCTGCAATCAAGGTCCCTCATGCGCAACACGATGATTATATCCATTGAACATCGATTAATGGATATTACCTGTGTGTACAAGGTTTCAGATATCAATGTCCTCTTGTCCACCTGAATTTCCACATGAATTGTCTATAGTCTAGGTTCATTCCCCTCTAACTCAAAGCATAATAAGTATATTACCGCCTACACGCGTTGTCCAACTAATGTCATGTCTCTATACTAACTCCCAACATTGTCTTCAAATTTCCCCCAAATAAAGTGTTTTTTAACTGAGAATGAATCTTTTCATATTAAAATTTTTCATGATTTGATCATGTAAAATTTTGTGTTTATTTATTTTTCCATATATATTAAATAGGTAGGTTTTAATTATTATTAATAAAAAAAAAATAAAGACACAAATTTCATATAATCAAATCATATAAAATTTTAATATGACAGAATCCATTCTATTTTTAAAAGAAACAATTTTACATGCATAATAAACACTTGAGATAATCTAATCTAATTAAAAACACTTGAACTAAATGAACTTTTCAGAACATGTCATAGTATGGATGCCAAGTTGGATTTTTCTTATTGACACGTGTACTTGTCGGTTACCATGACATGACAACATTTCAGGTCTACTAATTACATGGAAGAAAGAAAAAGAAAAAGAAAAAGAGAAAGAGGGCCTTTTTGTATTCATGGAAAACAAAAAGGACATGATCTATTTCTTTGTTTATTTAAGGCCTTAAGGTGGCGGCTTGGTGTGTCATCTAGCTAGTTCCAAAATGGGAAAAGCAACTAGTTCTTCCTCTTCTTCTATAAGCAGCAGCAGCAACCACCACCTAGTAATTTCCACTGCATCATCTCTCACACAGCTCAACACAGAAGAACTTCCTACAGATCTTAGGCTTGGACTGAGCATTTCCACCACTCAACATGTTGGCTCTCCTATTTCAAGGTTTGTGTTCATAATTTTCCAACCCATAATATAATCACGAATTAACCTCGAAGAAACTTATGCCATATATATGTGTTGATTTTTGTCATTCTCATATTAGGGGGCTATGTCAACCAATCCACCAACTATTAAGCAGTTCACAAGCTATTGAAGTAAATGATTGCAGCGATCATAGCAGCTTCTTTGTGAAGGTGTACATGGAAGGCATTCCAATTGGAAGAAAACTCAATATACTAGCTCATGATGGCTACAATGAGTTAGTAAAGACTCTTGAACACATGTTCGACACTACCATTCTATGTAAAGTCTATTGCTATATGCCCTCATAGTGCTGTTTGGATTTTTGGGATGTTTTTGTTTCTTCATCAGCGAAATAACAATGGAATGTGGTGTGTTTTGAACAGGGGGAACAGAGATGAACGGAGTGCAACCAGAGAGATGCCATGTGCTAACTTATGAAGACGAAGAAGGGGATTTGGTCATGGTTGGGGATGTCCCTTGGGAGTGAGTTAATTACTTTGTCTGTCCCTGAGGAACACATCATCTTCCCTTTTTGTGCATTAATGTTCTTGCTCTTTTGTTCGTGTAGGATGTTCTTATCTACTGTAAAGAGGTTGAAGATCACCAGGGTAGACACATTCGGGTGTTAAATGTAAAGGACATGCAGGGTCTCTTTCTCCCACCAGTGATTTCAAATTTTGTCCTTTGGAGTGAGACTCAATACTGGGGTCACCGATCACTGATCAGAAAACTTAGAAAAATGTTACTCTACTAAGTAGTGAAGTATGCAGAAAGTTATAGATGTATATGCATAGCTCGCTCAGTTCTTTCTTTGAAGAAAATCGCAAAGAATAGCGTTGTACAATCTTACCTCTAATAAGCTACGGACTTTACTTTCTTTCTAGGTGTCAACTTTTAACCTTAAGCTTTTCTCTTTGCCGACTTGATTTCCCTCAATTGTTAAAGAGTTAAAACGCTATTCCTCCATCCCCACGTAGAAAACCAACTAACCAAAAGAAAAATGCACAACAATTTACGAAGGTATATTGGAAGTATGGTTGAAACAGGTGTGTCCGAAGAGTAAGGACCAAGGAAGGGACAGACATATTAGTATGTTGAGCATATGAAAATATGAAACAGTTTATTTATTTATTTTATGTATTTTGCCTTGAAATAGAGTAACGGTAAGGTACATACGGGCGCGGGAGATTATTTTTGGTGTACCTGGATCACCATTTTTTTGTGATCTCTTCTCACAAATAGGAGGCCGGAAAGGAAAAATGTGAAAAAAATTTAGATAAAAATGGAAAAAGGAATTTGTCTTTGTGAGAGGGAACACCCAACACATTTTAAATTTTTTCCAGGAAAGGACCAGGTAAAATAATTTAAGATTACAGATGGTTAAAGTATTTAATAATATTATAATTATTGGACGGTGGATTTAAGAAAAAATAAGGGTGTTTGGGGTCTGAATTAAATTGATTTTAAAATAAAAATTATTTGATCCAATTTCTTTGGTTTGATTCTTTAATCATTCATTCAATTTGAATTTTTTTTTCAAATCCGATTAAATTCAATCCAATTTTATTCGATTAAAATTATATTGATTTTTAATTTTTTGAAAAGCCTGAAATCTCATTCACACAACCATAATAGAATAATTGACAATAAAAAACTAAAACAACGTAGTTTGCTATCAATAATATCCAAGATTCTAAGTCAAAAATAATAAATATATAATACATTGGATCAGTTTGAATTGAATCGATTTTCATCAATCAAATGAAAAACTGATCCAATTCAATTGAAATATGCCTTTTTCGAATAATTCAATTATTAGTTTTTCGGTTGGGTCCCTCTTGTTTGAATCGGTTGATAAATAGATGTAATTATTAAGATTGTGTATCACCACCTCCTAATAGATTCGAACAATCTAACAAAATAGCATTTTTGGAAGACCATTTGGCAATGAAAATGCCCTTTAGAAGGTGAAAACCTTCGTGGGGCCTGCTACTTCATACGAGAAGTCGTACCAGTAGGTGTTTTAATATGCTCCCATTTGCTAAGGGTGTAGATCTAATGTGGAAACACATTTTACATCTGCTCAGGGATTGCAGTATTTCCAAGGATTTCTGGCTTAATTTCATTCACGGACCCAAAAGGACTGAATTATTCCATCTTGGATTTGTGATGGGTAGAGGTGTAAATGAGCTAAGCTGGGCTACACGAGTCTATAGTCTAGCCTATATTAGGTCAGACTTGGCCTATTATAAATAGTAAAATAGGACAGGTCTAGACTTTTAAAAAAACCTATTTAAAAAATAAATCATAGGTTTTTTTGTACATGTCGGGAAGAGGAATGGTTAACAGGTTAACAGGTTAGGCAAGACATAATATTTTTTACACAAGTCTAACCCATTTAAATTAAAGCCTAACTTAACTCAGCCTATTTACATCGCTAGTGAAGAGGACTTGTATGTTATGGAGGGCTATGGTAGATGTGGCTCTAACCGGTCCAAGCAAGATTATTTTGTTATTGGCTGTTAGTTCCTGTGCCCTTAGAGAAAGTATATTCATGATCTTTTTATTTAGGTATCCAACCGCCCCAGCTTAAGCTTAAGTTATTCATGACTAGGGACATTATTAATTTATACCATTATAAAAGTAAAAAATAAAAATTCACTCAATCTATTGATTTATGTCAATAAAACGACTGTAATTGATTATCAATTTTTAATAAATAATTACAATTATCATATGTTATGTTGCACCGATACAGGACACGAAATACGAGACACGACATGCTGACACGTTAATTCTAAAATTTTGACACGTTAATTCTTTCGGGTGTCGATTCAATTCATTCATGCATGTAACCCCCCGCTGGAAGCCTGTCAGGAGCCGCTCCTTGTCCATGCCTCTTTGCACCGGCAATCACTCCCCGCTCTCGTCAGCGCGGAGTCTCACGCTAATAGCGTGAGAAGTCAGAGAGGTTGACGCTCATAGCGTGAGTCTCACGCTCATAGCGTCAAACCTATTGATGGTTGACACTCATAGCATGAACTTGACGCTAAGAGCGCTGTAGTTCTGGAGCAAGCACCAAAACAGGGCAATTTGACCTCCTTTTGTATTTCTTGTAACGTCCGGCCGCTTCAAGAATCAACGACTATCCCTATATACTAACACGAGACTTTTCAGTGTGCTTTTTCCTCACTCGCACACTTCCAGGAAAAACTTCTCAGGAGGTCACCCATCCCAGAATTGCTCCAAGTCAAGCACACTTAACTACAGAGTTCTTCCATTTCGGGCTACCGAAAAGCAGATGCATCTTGTTTGTATAGGTAGTATCAATTAATTCTTATAAGCTATCTCAAACTGTGCAGTCTCATGCCTGCACAGTCTTTGGAATCCCTCTCTTTCGGGTGTCGATTCGATTCTTTCGTTCATGTAACCCCCCGCTGGAAGCCTGTCAGGAGCCGCTCCTTGTCCATGCCCTTTCGCACCGGCGATCACTCCCCGCCCTCGTCAGCGCTCAGGATGTTACATGCCCACCAGCTTCCACCTGGTTCGTCCTCGAACCACACCGTACTGGAAGAGAGGCCCTGCTCTGATACCACTTGTAACGCCTGGAAACTTGCAAGGATCAACGACTATCCCCACATACTAACACGAGACTTTTCAGTGTGCGACGGAAAACTTCCCAGGAGGTCACCCATCCCAGAATTGCCCCAATTCAAGCACGCTTAACTATGGAGTTCTTCTGTTCTGGACTACCGAAAAGAAGATGCATCTTGTTAGTATAGGTAGTACCAATCAATTCTTATAAGTTATCCCAAACAGTGCAGTCTTATACCTGCACAGCCTTTGAAATTGCTCTTTTTCGGGTGTCAATTCGATTCATTCATGCATGTAACCCCCTGTTGGAAGCCTGTCAGGAGTTGCTCCTTGTCCATGTCTCTTTGCACCGGCGATCACTCCCCGCCCTCGTAAGCGCTTGGGATGTTACAGCTATACAAATCACTAGCTAAATCAAAATAAAGATTTCAAGTCTTCAAACTAAAATAAGTCTTAAAACTCACGAAGAGTTAAAATAGATTAATAGACAATAAAAAACTGAAAAAAGATTGTTTGTTATCAATAACATCCAAGATTCTAAGTCTGCAAATAAATGAGATTCCAAGTCACCATCTTTAAAAAATAATAAATGTATAATATATTGGATCAGTTTAGATTTGATCAATTTTTACCAATTAAATTAAAAATCGATCCAATCGAATTAAAATATGCGAGTTTTTTTTGGTTTTTGATTTTTAATTAATTCAGTTATTAATTTTTCGATTTAATTACACAGTTTGGATCGATTAATGAATATTCTACTGTTTTATGATTTTACCTGACATTTACCTTTACAATTGCGCTCTCTCTTTCCACGAAATGACGAAAGTTGTCATTTTACTTAACGCATCTACATACATTAAGGGGCCGTTTGGTACACGGATTATTCCAAGATTTTCGGGAAATTAAAATTTTTAAAATTTTAAATTTTCAGATATTATCGTAAACTGAATGTAAAATTCATATTTTTGAAAATCGAGATTCCCGGACAAATAAAAATTTCTCCTGTACCAAACGCCTCCTAAGAGAGAAGACAAAGGGAAGAAAACTTTACTTCATTCATATGCTCCGAATACCCAATTGCAAAACCATATATGTAAGTCTCTAATGCATGAAGCCGGAGTTAAAGTGTAAATAGGTTGAATGGATGGGGTGATAATATGTGTTTGATCTTCTCTTATATGTATTTCTCATGACAATTTCAAGTACTATTTGACTATTTTTTCAAAGTCATTTTTACCTCTCCCTCGCGATACTTGTTTGCTATCGGTCTCTCGTCAGTATATAGCTTTGGATGGAACCATTTTTAAAAGGAATTTAAAATTTTAATCCTGGACCCGCAGTTGAAAATAATTTTATCTTTAGTTGGGGTAAAAACACTTTTCTCGTTATTTATCAACCTAAGTCTATCAATAATAGGGTTTAATATTTCTTACATTGTAGGAGATAAAATTATTTCTTACATATATATATAAATATTTTTGATATCTCCTACACACAAATAATTTTATCTCTAGTTGGGGTAAAAACACCTTTCCTGTTATTTATAAACCTAAGTCTATCAATAATAGGGTTTAATGTTTCACATACTTTTATGTGTATGTAGAAGATAAATTTATCTCTTACTACATGAGGAATAATAAACCATCAATAGTATCATTAAAAAACAAAATTCTAAATTAATTTTTTTTTCTTTTAGCTTATCGGTATTAGTATTTTATTAAGGGTCGGCAAAATGGTCTAACTCATCGCGTCGGGTTGGGTTATGATTTTGAATCCGCTAACCCTTGTAAGTTATGTTGCATTGACACTGGTATGGAATACGGTACACGATATTCTGATACGTTAATTCAAAAAAATGTTAAATTTTGACGACACATTTTGATATTAAACTATATTTTAATTTATATAGTGTATATTATATTTAATATTTAATAATTTTGAAAAAAATAAAGTTAAATTTATAGTATCCATTAATTTTTAATTTTTTTTTAGTCTTGTTAGAATACCGAACGTGTCCAGAAGTATAAGAAAATATCACAGTCATGACATCACAGTTCTGTTTTTATGAGTTTTCACCAAAACATTATTTTCTCTTTTGTTCTTCTTTGCTGCTCCTGTCCTGTGTCATGTGATGACAAGAGTATGCTTTTCATTATTAGTTCCTGTTTGGGTTGCGTGTTTTCGTCGATAAAGATTGCATATTTATTTTTTCTTATTTCTGTTTATGGGATATATGCAGACATGACGAAGTGGGAAATCGGTACCCTCTTGCTTTTTTCCAAAACCGAATCACCAAAGAAAATCTTAACTTGTTTTCTGCATTATGCATTAGTTAGCTGGGTGGGTTGTTGTATTCTGATACCTAGCCTCCGGTACAAGGCAGGTAGCTTAATTATGATCGTAAGTGCATTATGCATACTTGTCTCGTGAGTACGACTCTGAATCAATTATGAAGTTGAGACCGAATCTTCACTTGCTCTGAGTTACCAGCGTTTACTTAGGTGGGCATATTGGAAGCAGTAGATAGATAGCTTCCTTGTTTCTGGTATCCAGAGTGACAAAACTTGTCAACTTCAATTCTATCCATGGCTACTCATTTTGGCCGGCGAAATGCAATCCTGCCTATTCATTTTTTCAAGATTATTCTTAAAACTAATATTGAAAGACTTGTAAGTATTTTTTGCCATTGTTGTTATCCTGTCTTTGTAAATCAATTACATGTAGATATATATATATCAGCACTAGAGATTTGATTCGGAAAAACAAGTATTACTGTTATATTTCTGATAGGAATATGAACATTTGTTTGGCATACTAACCTACAGGTTCTTTGCAGAAATTACCCAAGAAGTTTACAAGGAGTTATGGAGATGGTTTGTCAAATCCAGTGTTTATCAAGCCTCCAGATGGCACTGAATGGAAAATGTATTGGACAAAACAGAACGATGAGGTTTGGTTCGAAAAGGGTTGGAAAGAATTCGTTGAAAATTACTCTCTAGATCATGGTTATTTGGTTTTGTTTAAATATGAAGGTACTTCACGGTTTGATGTACTCATACTTGACCAGAGTGCTCTAGAAATAGACTATCCTTCCAATGACAATTGTGACGAAAAGGATGATCATAACCAGAGTGACGATGAATCATTTAAAATTTTGGGGGGAATCCCTCAAAAAAAAAAGACCAGTCCAAAGTCACCACTGTTTTCTGCTCCATCTCGTAAGAAAATGAAATATGGGACTCATAAGAATATGGAAATTAGCTCCAATAAGCAAAAGTTGCATGCAGGTGATGAATCTGATCAAGGGACAAAGTTTCAAAAATCCGTCAAGCACCAACTGAAAGGTATGGATTTCATGATTTGATTTCCCTTTTAACTGATTTTGCTTGCTGATATCTTCTCTTAGGCTTTCCGTTCAACATTTGTGGGTGGTTCACTGGTTTATGTTTTCCACAATGGCTCTTTGAATTACGTCACCAATGAGTATATGTGTCCCCAAAGAAGATATTCTTTGCAGCATAGCACTTTTAACATTTTCAAAATCACGAGGGGTCAAATTTCTTAGTTTCTTTCTGCTATATATCAAAAAAACCTTAGTTATTTACCCAAAAAAAAAAACTGAGTTGAAGCCAATAAATTCAATTTTCAAGATGCTCCATATGAAATCTCTTTAATTGGCTTTGACTTGTTTCTTTTCGTTATCATTCCGCAGGTGTGAGAACTACTCAAAGAACTTCATCGTCGAATTGGCCCAAGGAAGATAGAGCTCAGGAAGTAGCTAAAAAATTCGTCTCATACGATCCTTTTTTCACGATGTTCATAAAGCCAGCTCATCTGTCAGCTCATGTAGTGGTAGGGTCAAAACAACAAATACATTCATAAACTCTAGGTTATGTTATGAAAACTTCTAACTGTTGCAGTGATATTACATTATGCAGAATGTAACGAAGTTCGTAAATAATGAGAGCAAGGAGCAGAATGTGATAATTCAGCTTGGGAAAAGATCGTGGCCTGTGAAGTGGATCAATTACGGTACATTTAACCGCTTCTCTTCTGGTTGGTCTTTGTTTGCAACAGAGAGTAAATTGCGAGCTGGAGATGTTTGCATCTTTGAGCTGATTGACAAACAAGTTCCTTTGTTGGAAGTTCATGTTTTCTAAAGTCCCAACTAATTTATCCTCTTGGAGCTATATTATTTTCTGTTTAATTTGTGAAGAAACATGAGTTTTATTCTATCCAAGAGGTAAAAGTGACATTTGTCTCTAGTTAATCTTGAGGGATTTGAACGATTATATTATGGTCCATGAGTTGATAATCTTTTAGTACCCGATTTTTTTATTTTTTTCATTTTTACTTGCTAATGTATGCAAATCAAATAACCATCGCCTATTGTAATATCTTTTATACCGGAACTTGTTTTATTTTGTCATTACTTAATCTTTTAGACCCCAACACTATCACGGGTGACGTAAGACACCTCCACACTTGACCTATTTCTTATCTTATTTTGTTTTCCCCCTTTTTTTTTTGGTGTCCTATGTTTTCCCCTTTTTTACTCTGTTGTCATGTCCACATTTATCACCATTTTGAACAAGCCCTTAATTTTTATTGAGTTTTTTTTCCTATAACTAATTGTAACGTCCTGTCTGCAGTCGGTTAATAAGCGCAGAATGCTCAACTTAATTAATGCGGAAGCTAACTGAATAAATTTTTCTCTTTTTCCTTATGTATTGCAAACCTTTTTACTTCCATGGCCAAAATAAAACGGACAACATTTCCTCTGTATTTTGGACCTCTGAGGATAATTTCCACTATGATAATTTCCACTATGATAATTTCAACCTGATTGACAGTTTAATATAACTCAGGCATATCACAGCATAGATAAAACATATTGCCCAGCCATCCATGGCCTAGGCTATCTCATAATCATACTATCTCAAAATAATGTCCATGATGTTACTTATATAATTACATCAAATAAACAAAAGAGATGCAATTAAATAAGTAACATAGACCTGAGCATGCATCACTAATAGTATATACAGATTATCAACATGGCATAGACATCTCCTATGCTCTCAAAAAATACATGGCACATACAACCCAAAATAAAGTATGTCATGTACAAATCTAAATATCCGTAAGACCCTGACAATCATGTCAAGTAGTATCTTTCATCTGGTCTCTTGCCACGCGATGCCTCAGCACCATCAGCTCCTGTACCTGAAATGGTAATCCTCATAACGCGGGGTGAGATAATATAATTACCTCAGTAAGCAAGGGACCCTTGAAGGGCTCCTCCACCCCTAAGTTCACTTCTGGTATAAACACAGTATAAAAATACATGCATGCATCAGAATATGTATGACAATGCAGTGTGCAATAATATAATCCTACTGGCCAGAGAATGTAACAAGTATGTATTACGCAAGGAAACACCGTCTTGCAACATACCGTATGAGGAAACACCGTCTCATACTATGCATAAGGATACACTGTCTTATGCCTCACACAAAGAAACATCATCTTGTGTGGCACACAGACATACATACATATACATGCAACATAAAATATCATTTTCACATACCATATCAAACTACCAACCTCCCTCGGAGTTTGGTGGAACAAACGGGGGATTAACCCCAAGGACCGAAAGCTTACCTCGCAAGCAAAGTCCTCCAATAATTCTCGTGTCCACAGAGTCACGATCTTTCACAAAGTCACAACCTAGTTCTAATATGTGAAGACAATCAGTATTCCTATATACCAGTCTATCACGCTTAATTTTCAAGCCTACACATACAACAAACCTACACTTGATTTTTAGTCCAATTTATCAAAGTGTCCTAAACGGTTATTTCATAATTTTTCCTTTTACGCGAACCAATCCCAAGCATATTTAACAAAGGGACTCACCTACAAATCATCCTCCAACTACTCATACCATTTAATCTCAATTTATACAACCCTAAATCATGCATTTTCTCGAAAAACACAAGAGGGGGGGTTGAAATAATTACCTTTGAAGCTTCAATCAGCCCAAAGAGAAGCAACCCAAGCTTTCTATCTCAACTATACTTCTTCCCTTAGCTCAAATCTGAAAATGACTTCACCAAATGGGTTCTATTTTCTCTCACAACAACTCATTAATGGAGGAGGATGATAGAGATATGAAGAAGATGAAGATTAGTGGGTGGATCCTCTTGTTTCACAAGGATTTATGGAAGCACGAGAAGAAGAAAAATGAGATACATATCTTCGGTTGAGAGAGACAGGAAGTCGACGAGAATGAAAATGAATTAAGAGAGAGAACGTGGTTCTTTCCTTTTAAACGAGTTTAAATAATTCAAGTAGGTATAAGTTTATCTATCCCGCTCACTAAACTCTCATTCCAACGTTGTACACTAGTCCAGAATATTTTTATGGTAATATTTATAATTTTACTTTTCACTTGGGGTAACTTTATTTACCTGCATTTTTACCCCTTAACTGTCATTTTAACTCCTTTTTCACCAAAGGTGACTTTATTTCTTTTTCTTCTACTTTTCTTATAATTATTCCTCAATAACATGATTAAAATTATTAAATCCATACTACATATGAGGGTTATTATACTCACCCCACCTTTTTAGGATTTTGTCCCCAAAATTAGGATCATACCTGGAAACAAACTCAAGATATAGCCGTAGGATCTCATCCTCACGCTCCCAAGTAGCCTCCTCGGGCGTCCTGCCTTCCCATTGAATCTTGATCATCGGAATCGCCTTATTTCTCAGTTTTCTTTCATCTCTATCAATAACTCTCCACGGCTTCACAGGAGTCTTAAGATTTTCCTTTATTTGAACCTCAATAGGCTGCACAACATGGGATTCATCCTGAATATTTCTCCGAAGCTGCGTCACGTGGAATACATCATGAATACCGGATAACTGTGGAGGTAAGGCAAGCTCATAAGCAACCGGTCCCACTCTCTTTATTATCTTACAGGGACCAATAAACCTAGGACTTAGCTTCCTTACTCCAAGAGCACGCCCCACACCTGTCACAAGTGACAACCTCACAAAGACATGCTCACCCTCTGTAAACTCCAGGGGTCGATGCTTATTATCATAATAGCTCTTCTGGCGATTCTGTGCCTGTTTCAATTTATCCCTGGTCAGTTTTATCTGATTAGAAGTGTCTTGTACCAAATCTGGCCCAATCATTTGCCTCTCTCCAACCTCAGTTTAACAAGTAGGTGATCTACACTGCCGCCATACAAAGTCTCGTAAGGTGCCATGTCCAAACTGGAATGGAAATTCTGATATCTTTTGCGTCCAACTGCGAACGACGGTACGATAGATCCAAATATATCGGACTATCACTTTATCATATAAGATAGAGAAATAGATAATGTAGAATGACGTATAATCTCTGTCGTTTCTCATTTTCATCTTTTTAATTTTTATTTAATTTTTTTGCCATAAATGATAGTATCATCTAGTAACGGTGGCACTTAATGAACAAAAGGAATATAAAACTTTTTATTCATCAACTTGTAATGATAAATTACAGAAGGAAAATGCCATCAAGCAGGTATATGCTTTGAGTACATTATTAAAGTTTTGTCTCAGGAAAAAAGAAATTGCACAAAAACAAAGAGTTAGAAGGATTTTTGATATGCACAATCCAAGTTAGGTCCAGTATCCACGTTGAACAACTTGGCATATCTCTCAAAAAATCCAATCCGATCACTCACTCTTCCATCACCAGGAATTCCACATTCAAGTCCACCATTGATTATGTTAGTCACCAAGCCATAACCAGTTGTTCGATTAGCTGATATGTCAGCTTGTGTTGGCACATATTTTTCAACCATCACATTGTGGCAAGAAGGCCTTGGCTTTGGCTCTGTCATCCAAAACCAGAGAGCAGTTTTAAAGGCAATCACAGAATTGTTCGACACAATCTCCGGATTCCTCAGCCCATCAAATCCCAAGGCCTTCCCTGCTGGCGCATAGTTGTAGTTCCTGCATAAAATTTGATACTAATGTGTAAGGCTTGTTAGAATTATACACATATATATATTTAAGAGAAAGTTATATTTACAAACTACACTAAGTATGACCGATCATACTTCAATCAAGAGTGTATGACCGATCATATTTAGTGTAATTTATAAAAAAAAATTTATAAACTGATCATTTCCCATACATCTATATATTGTGTGTGTTTGTAATAAACAAATAATAATAACAATATGCAAACGTTGTTTGTTTGTTTGTTTGTGTATACCAAGAAAGTTGAATGGGTCCTCTTCCCTTGTAACTTTTGCCTGGGTAGCAAGGCCATTCTTTGTTAGTAGAATCACAGTAGTTACTCTGAGGATTAGCTTCTTCCTTGTAACACAAGCCCCAAGCATATGGCCCGTCAGGTGCAGTAGCCCACCCACCTGTGGTTTCATGAGAAATCTGAGCAAGAAATGCAGCAATCTCACGCTTACGTGTGTTTAAGCAACCGGTAGTGCCAAATTCAGGGAAGCTTTTGGATGCATGGATGAAGGACTTGTATGTGTAGAAGTCTTTGGCATGGCATGCATTGTCATCTTTGTGTAGGAAAATGGTATTAAAAAGTTTTTTGTTAATAAGAGAAGAGATGGGTCTAATGGGCCTGCCCCAAGCTTCAGCTCCCAAAGATTCGGAGCAGAGAAGAGCAATAAAGCAAAACATTAAGCTGGAGAGGAAGAAGCCAATAGAGGAGAAGGAGAATGCCATGTGATAAAAAACAAGGGTCAAGTAACAATTAGTATTTGTGAAGGGAATAGGAACAAGCAAGAAGGCTTTTATAGACAGTTCTAAAGAGGGAATTATCACAACATAGCTTGTACACCGTTTGAGAATAGTATAAATTAATTAAAAAAGCTCTTACCCCATCTGTTTAAATTTTTTGGTTGAATTAATTTTTTATACAATATTAGAGTCTCGCTTTCACGAGTTCGATCCTTACGTCCCACATTTAATTAATAAATAATTAAGTCTGGATCTTTATCGCCCCCCATTTAATTGATAATTAATTACGTTTGATCCTTACGCCCCACATTTAATTAATAAATAATTAAGTCTTGATCTTCATAGCCCCTCATTTAATTGATAATTAATTACTATTCTCTAACATGTCCCATGACACAAGTGCCCCCTGAAAGGTGGATAAAGCTCATATACATGTGCAAAGAAAATTTCACAAGATAAAGAAGGACGGTGAGGATTGAACCTGTGACACCGAAGCTTTGATATCATGTAAAACAACCATCTCACCCAAAAGCTTAAGTTGTTGGATGAAACTACATTAATGGTTTTCTATTTCTCTAACACGCCCCCTCACACAAGAGCCAATTGAGCTTGAAGGGTGGACAATGTACAGACCCACCCACCTGTGCTTAACAAACTCCATAATATTTAATTATTTATTAATTAAATGAGAGGCGTGAGGATCGAACTATGACACTGATGCTCTGATACCATGTAAATAACCAATTCAACTCAAAATCTTAAGCCCTCACCCACCAGCTTAAGCTTTTGGTGAATTGGTTTTTTACATGGTATAAGAGCTTTGACATCATGAGTTCGATCCTCATTGTCCCCTATTTAATCAATAATTAATTAAGTCTTGTGAGATTTTTTAGCACAGGTAAGTGAGTGTGTGCATTATCTACCCTTCATGCCCTGTGGACTCAAGGTAACATGATGCATCATTCTTATTAGAGAATAGTATAAATGTTGAGATATATAGTCTCACATTGATTGGATGGGCAACTAATATAGCCTTTATAAGGCCTTGGGCACTTCCACCCTTTGAGCTAGCTTTTGGGGTGGTGTATCCCAAGCTTCTTTACATGGTATCAGAGCTTGAGCCCTCACCGCCTCCCACTTTAAAGTGGAATTAAAAAAAAAAAAAAAAAGCACAAAAGGTAAACCAAAAATTGGGCCTGTGCAATTCCACGCTTCTAGTCTAAAAAGGCTATTGCGTGAGGGGGCGTGTTGAGATATATAGTCTCACATTGATTGGATGAGCAACTAATATAGCCTTTATAAGGTCTTGGGCACTTCCACCCTTTGAGCTAGCTTTTGGGGTGGTGTATTCCAAGGTTCTTTACAATAAACTATTAAAAAAGTTCTAACCCATTAGTTTAAGCTCTTGGCTTAAATTAGTTTTTTTTTTTTTTTTTGAAATATGTTAAATTAGTTCTTTAAATACACCAAAAGTACCAATTTTTGCGGATCTGAATCACATAGAGTTAAGAGTGCAAGTGCTATTGATGATTTGATGCATCTCATATAGTTCATAAATTATGAACGGGACAAGAAGAAGTGACGGTCACCCTTATTCTAAATTTTATTTAATGTTATGTTAGGTGGATCAATTCAAGGACTCGCACAAACAAATTTTGGTTCAATTTTAAACAAGCTGAATTGCAAACCTATGGAAAGATAGAATGGGTTGCTATTTTCAACTCATTCTATAAAACAGACCATCCCTTTCTGTTTATTTTTTTTGTTGACTCACGATGACTCGAATGGATAAACCCACATTGCCATTTGTGTGGTATCCGTGTGTCTCGCGTTCTTTATTCCGTTTCTGTCCCGTGCCGTTCGCGTATTAAAAAGTATGAGGTGGGTAGGGGTTCAGAGTTGAAGGTTTCTGATTAGCTCGCACAGCATTCACCGAAACATTTATAGTTCAATAATTCTGGGCAGTTGATAAATAAAGCATTTGTTAAGGTGGAAGTGGAACCTTGACATAATTAAGCCACAGAGACATGGATTAGATATGAGTATCCGCCTGCAGGGTTTTGGCATCGATTGAATGAAATGGTCATTGGTCAATTACTTTTTTAATTATATAATTAAGTAGAGGTGAACAAGACAAAGAATAGAGTGTTTAAACAACTAGCTCTTGTTCATTCCCCATTTTTTAGCACTAATATATATATTTTGGGTAAAAACTACTTCTTTTATATATATATATACATATAGGGGCAGGATATTCTTACACCAGTGTAAGAGTTAGAAGTCTTACACTCAATCTTGAGCATTGATCCACTTGTATCCAATGACTCACATTACTAAAAAATTAGAGCCCTTAGATATAAATGGGATCAATGGTCAAGATTGAGAGTGTAACTTACACTGTAAAATGATCCTGACCCATATATATATATATATATATATATATATATATTTGGTTACATACTTCTTATATTTTTACAATGTAGTGTGAACTTCTCAATTATATATTCCAAATGTTTAAACTTTCTAATCAATTTTGCTAACAACTTAAAATTATGGGAAAAATGTTTCTTGTGTTATATGGGATAAAGTTATTTTTTACATGATATTGTTTTGGGGAGTAGGGAAAAAAATGAAGGGTATATTTATAAATTTTATTTTTCTCTTATATAATTAATTTTACTAAAATACACTATATTTTTTTTCTTCAAACCTCATAACGATATAATTTTAGTGTTGCAATATCTCTTGTTGCAGGAGAAATATTAATTTCCTGAAACTTATAATCTTCCGACAAAAACAAAACATGTGAAATTCACTGGATTCAAAAAAAAAAAATTAACGGGACCTTTTATAGATGCGCAAGAGAGAATTTTTTCTTCTACAAGATGAAAAAAACATTTCCAATATTGAAAACATAATCTTTAAACTTAGACAGAATAAATTATTTCACGTTGACAAAGTACAGAAATTGCATATATCTTGAAAAAATAAATTTTGACTTCAAATGGGCTATTATTGTCCGTATACTTGACCATAATTATCCGGGTTGATTTAAATGCTTTTATATACGATGTGAAACAAAATAATTTTTTTTAACAGAAAATAATACATTTTATATAAATTAGTTGTTTTTAAATTTATAAAATTGATATCAATTATCAACACAGATAAAAAAAATTTGATGCATAAAATCAGACGAGATGAATTGATCAAGACACGAGTAGAACGAAGAGAACGCATCAAGGGAAGGGCTTATGCATTTTGGGGTGGATACTGCTTCAGTGGCCGGCCCACCGTACAGGAAAGCATGGAAGGGACGTTTGGTAAAGGAAAAATTTTTTTTTTATTCGAAAATTTTGATTTTTAAAAATATAAACTTTTATATTTAATTTATGATAATATTTAAAAATTAAAAATTTAAAAAAATTCAGTTTTTCGAGAATCCTACAAAATGATGCATACCAAATGCCCTCTAAGAGTAATATATTTTTCCTTTCATATGGCACAAGCAATTTTCTTACAGACACATAAAAGTGAGTTCATCAATCCTTTTACTTTTCTTTTATTTTAAAAATAGTGATCACCACGATTGATTGTCTCTATAACATGACTTAAGAATTTTTCTACAACATAGTATTTGTTTTTCTCATTATTTAATTTTAGTTTAAACAAGGGCATGATTGACTTGACTTGAGCAATTCACGCAAAATATCTTTATTTTTCATGAAAAAAAAAAAATAACACAATTGATTTATTTATTTTATCTATTTTTATAAATATTACTAAAGTTCTATTTTTTTCTATTTTTTTAATAAAAGAAAAACCTAGTCATGTAATGTAATACTGAAGATGTTAATCAAAATTTATATGATTATTTCTCATCCCACAGCCCACGCCATTCCTAATTGTAGCATCCTATGTTACATCGATACTGACACGGGACATGAGATATGACACGACACGACATTTCGACACGTTAATTTTAAAAAGTGTTAAATTTTGATACGTTAGGACACATTTTGATATTATATAATATTTTTAATTTATGTAGTGTATATTATATTTAATATTCAATAATTTAACAAAAAATAAAGCTAAACTTATAATATCCATCAATTTTGCAAATAAACATAAGATATCCCAAATATTTATATTAAACTCAAATAAAATAGTAATCATAATCCAACAAATCTAATAGTTGAAACTCAAAATGCAATGCCATGTAACCTTTGAATCTTTTTTGAGTCTTTGCAACGAGTATTGGAGTATCGAAAAGTGTCAGTGAGTGTCGAAAAGTGTCGGACACGACACATTAAAATTTTTGAAGTGTCAGTGCTTCATAGGCTGCATCCAATTAATTTGTGATCTGCTAAGTAACCCATTACTTAGCAGCAAATTCAATTTAAGAAAATAATTTTAATATCCTATATACACATAGAGAGAAGAGGGGAGGGGGGAGGGAGAGGCTATTTTATGCATATCATTTTTTTTTTTCTGTTTTTTTTTTTCTTTACTTTCAGCCAAATTAAGTATTGTGCATTTTATTTTGCCATATTGGTGCAACACAACGAGGGCCTTAGCCGGTTAGCCCACAGTAATGTAGTATCTACTTCCACACTTTCTGGACCTATTTTACCTTCGCCTCTTTGCAATCGAATGTCACTACTAAAATTGTTGTTGTAGTGGGTAGGGTATTGAAGTTGTGATTGTATATTTCAATAATGGCACGAGAAATTTGTATAAACCAAATGATATTAGTTCAATTAGTGTATGAGAGATGAGCAGGTGAGGGTGAGGGCATAAATTCGATGATGTACAGTACCATCTTTAGAAGGAGTTTAAATCATTAATCGTGTATCCATCCCAAATTCTGGATTAAGAAACCTATGATATTATCGGGAAATAATCTTAAAAAATAAAAATAAAAATAAAAAAATGAGAAAGTTGTATAAAAAGGAAGTTTTGTTTTATTCTTTTGTATGCGGACAAAGGGAATTTTATTTTATTTTTGGTAAAGGGAATTTTTTTTTTTTTGCGTAGAAAGGAAAATATAATCCCATAAATTTAGTTTGTAATTAGATTAATTTATTTTATATTCAAAATAGTTTATAATCAAAATTTTACTGAGAGAGCTTTAAAAAAAAACCTGCATCACATGTCTATTTTTCTTTTCTCTTTTTTAAAAAAATATGTCTTCCAATATAATTTTTGAAAGATATATGGTTTCTTAACCTAAAAAATAGTTGTACGAAAATAATTATATATATATATATATAATCAAAATGTTATTCTTTCACATTAAATATGAAAATATGAATAATCTTATGAATGTAGTATGTGATGATACTTTTATTTTAATAATCATATTACATATGGATTTTAGAGAACGAGCCTAAAAAAATGATAAGATTATTTTTCCTTTAACCAAAAAATCACGTACGGGTGTAAGTTTATAAACAACTTTATAAAAAAGTGCAAAGATAAAATCGGATAGAAATGATCTTTATTTCTACACTAGCAAAATCAAGAAAGTTTTTGCATTGAAATTTAACTTTATATTACACATCATTTTTAATATAAATTGATGGAATATAAACTTATATATACTATGAGGTAGGATATTCTTACTACCATTTTTTTTTACTACCACTTTAATCACCATTGGATTCAAAAGTTATTTTTTCTTTCTCTTTTCATTCAACTTTTTCTCTAATCCAATGGTGATTAAAGTGGTAGTGAGGTGGTAGTAAAAAAAATGGGTAGTAAGAATATCCTAGCTCATATACTATTATCATAAAGGGATAGTCCAGCTTAATTATATTATTTTTATTCCCTAATCATCAATATAATATATTCAAAAATAATTAAAAGTAAGGATAAAATAAAAAAATATCCATGTTACTGTTCTTTTTAAGTTATTAATTTTTTTAGACAACAGAACAAAAGAATTAAAGAATAAAGTACTTTATTATTTTATTGAATAAAAATAACTATTTCATAATTGAACCAAAAATTCAGTAACTGAATACCATAATAGTCACTTATATGCTCTATAAAATTATTTTGAAAATAACTTAATACCACTAATCCGAAAATTAGGCTAATATCACATTTATCGTCTAAATAAAAAACAAGTGTGAGGAGGAATCAATTTGACTTTGGTAAAAAATTGGTTTATATATTTTTATTTAATATATTTTTATAGAAAATGTACATTTATATATTTATTGAATTATTGAATGAAAATGATTTATTATGTCAAATTTTATAAATAATAAATATGTGATAAAATCATGCAAAAAAATAAAATCGAGTTATTGACTTCAATTCAATTTATGTGCGTTTCTTAGGTGAAGGGTGGAAGCATGTGTCATGAATCATGATCAATGCAACGACAATATTTTTTTTGGTGTGCGTTTCTCAGTGTCTAGTTGAATGTTAAGAAATTTGGACCGACTCGACTCGAGAATCAATAAACCGATTATATAACGGTCCGATTAAAGTAACGGACTGGAATGCATCAGAATCGGTGCGACTCGGCTCAACTCAGACGGTTTTCATGAAAATCGGTGACCCGACCCGCTCAAAAAAATTATAATGGACATATTTGAATATTTTTTTACTTATTGACTTATATAAGTTATATACCTATAATACTAATATTATTTCAATTATGCACTATGCAAAAAATTTTGATTTGATTTGCAGTTAGAGATGTCATTTTCTAAACCTAAAGCCCCATATCACGATCATTATATTTTTGTTTGATCTTTTATTGGATAAATATGTGATTTATTATTTTTTATATTAAAATATTTGAAATTTTTATCATTTTTTATAGATATTTGAGTATGTTTATGATTTTTTAATTAAATTATAAAATTGTGTAAAATTACCGGGTCATGCAATTGAACCAGTGACCAACTAATTAAACCAATGACTCAATAACTCAGTACTTCGACCGAATCAATGATCGAGCCGATTTTAATAATATTCGTCAAATTATCCCCTCTGAAAAATGTCAAATAAAGTGAATGGGCCAAATTTGACAAACGGAAAGGCCCATTCACATGTCCCGTCAACGACTTAGACCGCCACAACGGAAAGCAAACCTCTTTTGCCCCTTCTGTCCCAGGGATGGACCAGCTTGCTATCGAAATCCAAGCAAAACTATCCCTTTTAAATAGCTATTTTTTAATGTATAAAAATATACCTTATATTTTTACATAGTATTAATTATACTATATACTTTTTTCACACAGATATATTAAACTTCTGGATACTATGTAGTATGTATGACTCGAAATTTATTGTATGTATAGCTCCTTAGAACTCTTGATACTATTAATCCCGTTCTCAATCCCGTTCTTGATGCGTCTCAGTCCTTAGGACAGTACTGTCCTTCAACAATTCCTTTTCAGAGCACCAAATTACGTTTTTCCCTTTACATGCTTACTTAGCTTGTAGCTTTTAGATCCCTTGACTCCCTTCTTTTGCAATGGTACATGCGGAGTTTTGCCTTGCCACTACGAATTTTTCACTTAAAAGTTCGGTAATAATCGAGACTTGCCATTATTAATGGTGCAATTATATAGTTCGGTAAAAAATTTCTATATATTTTAGTTCTTAAAAATTCAAAGTTAAATATAATTAATAATGTAAAAATTGTCATATCATAAAATGATATTTGATAATAATCGAGATTAGTACTAAGATAATTTTCTGAAATTTTATCGAAAGATTGTGAAAAATGATATCTTTGCGTAATAATATATTCTATGCATGACGCGTCAGTTACACTTATTTTTGTTTTTTTTATTATATTAATTTGCTTAGGTAAATTATATAAGGGATAGAGATAATTATTTTGTGAAAACTATAATAGAACTAAAGTCTTAGTACATTATTGTATAATTTGACTTGTTTCCAAACGAGTCTATTACAGCGAATAAAATATAGTTATAATTATTGATTAAAAATTAATAATTAAGATTTAGGAAATACTACTCTCGTGTTATAAAATTCTCTCATTCACTCACAAATTAGAGGAGAGAGAAGATAATAGAGGAACGAGAAAAAATATAAAGTGGGCTCCACTTTTAATTTGTGAATGCATAAAAGAAATTTTCTCTTATGTAACATTGGATTAATATTTTCCTTAAGGGGTTATGTTTATCTCATTTTACATGAGATAAACATCTCTCCTACACATACAAAAAAAGAGTTGGGTCCCACCATTTTTTTTTCTCTCCTCTTACCTATGGGTCCCACTTATACTTTTATTTCTATAACATGAGATAATATTTTTCCTATAATATAAAAAAAATATATCCCATATATAAAAGGAATGTAAACCAGTGTAAAACGAAAATCCATGACTTATCAAAAAGAAAAAAACATCAAAGATGTAAAAAAAAAAGTTAAAAAAGGAAAATCCTGTAGAAGTCATAGAAGATGAAATTTTTTCAAATTTGTAGAAACATCAGGATCTATATGTCGAAGATTTCTAGAAAGAAAATTACTTTTGACTGACCAATAAAGAAAATCATCAACTGGACGATAAGTTTTAAACGAAATTGATACTCAAGATTTGAGGACATAAACTTTTTGGTATTGGTTTGTTGAAACTTTGCATCTATCTATTGAACATTAAACCAGTTGAACATGGACGTGGAAAGGATATGGCATGATTACTCAACTAAAGAGAAATTTCCCAACAAATATATATATTCGTTTAATAATTCTAACTCGGTGAATGACGGTTTGACATATATATATTTTAGAGTATGCCAATCTTCAAGCGGGTGTGCCTGAATGCAAATATGTATATCAACGTCAAACATAACGTGCCATTCTCAACTGTAATTATTAATTAAAACAAGAGCTAGCTCTGTAGACATATTTTAAGTTGTTAGCTATGGCTTGGAAAAAATCCGCATGATACTAGTTGACATATACACGTCGTAAGGTAGACCATCACACCCAACATAAACATACATACAATATATATGTCATAATTAATTACTAGTATATATGAAGGCAGGATTTTAAGAGGGTGGGGTAATAACAGGGTAAGTACGTTGGTGAATTTATTGTCATTCACTTGCTTTTCTTCTAGAAGTTAATGCATGCAATGCAATATAACAAACGGACAAAGGTGCATTCAAAACAAAGAAGAAGACATCACTTAAGAAGAAAAAGAAATAGTCTATATGGTTGAAAATGGGGACTATGTACCCTTGGAGCTTTCTCTTTCTCGTTGGGGCAAATTAAGATGAGGTCGCTCCCTTTTCCAAATTTTTAAGATAAGGGTTGGCGACTTGGCGTCCCTATTGATGAGTGACACCCACAACATGGTCCACGGCGAACCGTGACTTTTGGGTTCAAAGTCGCCGCCCTATATATATATTGGCTACGCAGAGCAATACAAGATAGAAAAAAATACGCACAAAATGATAAAAACCGATAATAATGATGATATTTTAAAGTGCAATGAAAAGCATCTCTTTGTCGGTTTTTCATGACCATGAATATGGTTTTACTTAATTAACAAGAAATCAGATTCCAACGCTACCCTTACGTGTCCTTTTATTTTTGCTAATCTTAATTTTTTTGGTCCTATAAATAAATTAACTTTTTTTAATCTCGTACGTGGGTTGCGCGCGCGCGTGTCGCTGGACGCCAATAGCATAGATACTTCTGTTCTCATATCTTTTCTTTCTTTCTTTAATTTTCTGGAATCTGGATACTCTTATGACTCAACCACAATTAATCAAACAATTAAGTGCAAGTTCCATTTCATATTGCATAATAACATCAGACAAAGAAAATAAGTATTTATATACAGAGAGGGGCAGAGGGAATTCTTACCTTAGGTAGCTCCAAGAACACTAGGGATCAATAACTCTTTCTTCCCTTTTATAGAATTTATCAACATGAAAGCAAACTACAGAAGCACTAACTCGTATTGGCAGAGCATCGAAAGGTACAGATTAAACCAGATCCTGGCCATATATATGTTCAATTTTATTTCTTATGAAGTTTGTTTCTCTGTTTTCCTTTTCATTTCGTCTGCCCTCTGCAAATTTTCCTATGTTTTGTCACCTTGTACCAATATGAGGTGTTAGATCGATGTTCAGCCCTGAGGTAAATGTGTCAACCGATCGAGCTAGAGAAACTGGTATAAAATAAAATAAATTAACAAGCTAGTGCTCTGTTGCATTCAGTCTAGGATAAGTAAAGTAACCGTGGATTCCTCGGTCTCGGTGTGAATGGTGGAGAGATAGGATATTGGTGCATGTGTAGTTGCCTGCATAGTGTTCAAGTAAGTGTACAGACAGGATTTTTAATTTTATTTTGTATACTAACTAAATAGAACGGGTTAACTGGGCTTCTTAATTTAAAGATGTGGTATTGAGTTCGTTTATAAAATTTATGTACGTACATAGGAAAAATATTGTCTGGGGGGTCATGATCTTAAGAGATTAAATTTTTATTCACTTTAAAAAATTAATTTTGTATGCAGAAAAATTCTTCGCGGAAGCCAATTAATTTCTTTATGTATATAGACGAGCAAGAGAAAAGTCTACTAACCAGAAAAACACTGTTTTTTAATTGTTTGGATCCAAGTGCTTTGGTCATAATATCTGCGGGTTGAGAACTAGTGGGGATATGTTGAGTAGAAATAGTCTTGTTGAGAAGATAGTCCCGAACAAAATGGCAATCTAACTCGATATGCTTGGTACGCTCATGGAACACTGGATTAGAAGCAATATGAATAGCAGACTGACTGTCACAAAACAGTTGCATAGGGGCTGCATGAGGAATATCAAGAGAGCTGAGAAAAGACTTTAACCAAATAAGCTCAGAAGTCGCAGCTGCCATGGCACGGTATTCAGCTTCAGCAGAGGAGCGGGATATTGTGTTTTGCTTCTTGGTTTTCCAAGAAATAGGAGAATGTCCAAGAGTAACAAAATAACCAGTGACTGATTTTCGAGTCAAGGGACAACTAGCCCAATCCGAATCACAATAGGCACGAAGAAGAAGATCACTGTCAGATCGAAGAAGGAGTCCTTGGCCAGGATTGGACTTAATGTACCGAAGAACACGAATAGCCGCATCGTAATGTATCTGCATAGGATGCTGCAAAAACTGAGAAAGTGTGTGAACTGCATAACTAAGTTCTGGTCGTGTAATCGTGAGATATACAAGACGGCCAACAATACGTCTATAACGTTTAGGATCATCAAACGGAGGTCCTTCAGCAAGAGCAAGCTTGTGATTGGGATCCATAGGATAAGCAACCGGTTTACAACTTTGAAGTCCACATTCCTTAAGAATATCCAAAGCAAATTTGCGTTGAGTAAGAAACAAACCGGTCTTGCTTCGAGCAAATTCAATGCCAAGAAAATACTTGAGGGGACCAAGATCTTTGATTTTAAACCAGGTTTGTAAATGAGCTTTGACACGGTCACAGAGAGAAGGATCACTACCTGCCAACAAAATATCATCTACATAGACAAGTATAGCAACATAATGGGAACCAGTCGAGTAAGTGAACAACGTATAATCAGCACGAGACTGAACAAAGCCGAAACTGAGGAGAGAACTACGAAGCTTAGCAAACCAATTTCGTGGGGATTGCTTGAGACCATAAAGTGAACGTTGAAGCTTACAGGCGTGACCAGACTTGGTTTGGGAGAAACCGGGAGGAAAACGCATAAAGACTTCTTCATCCAAATCGCCATGGAGAAAGGCATTTTGAACATCCAGCTGAAAAATGCTCCATTTTCGAGCTACAGCTACAGATAAAAATGTACGCACACTTGTCATTTTAGCCACCGGTGCAAAAGTCTCAGTGTAATCTTCTCCTTCGATCTGATTGTTCCCAGCAATAACCAGACGCGCTTTATAGCGTTCAATGGTTCCATCAGAATTGTACTTGATGCGGTACACCCACTTACATGGAATAGCTTTCTTACCAGAAGGGAGAGGTTGAATTTGCCAAGTATGATTGGCTTCCAATGCATCAATTTCGGCTTGCATGGCTTTCTGCCAATGAGGATATTGCATAGCCTCTTTAAATGATTTGGGTTCCAGGTTACTATCCACGGCGGCAAGAAAAATCTGATGGTGCGAAGAAAATAATGCATTAGAAACATAATGATCAATGGAATATTGAATACCTGAGTCGATTGGAGAAGTGGAGAGACGAGGAAAGGGTGTAGTCATTGTGTTGCATACATAATCCTTTAAATGAGATGGGGGACGTCTGGCACGCTGTTCACGAATATCTGCCACAGATGCAGTGTTGGGTTCTGTCAACGGAACCGGTGAACCAGGGACATCCGTGGATGAAGTAATAGAACCCGGAACTGGGGAGGATGAACTCCCCCTGTCATCAAGCTCCGCTGTGGGAGTATCAATAGCAGTAACAGGTGCCACATCATAATCGGTGAAGACAGCTTGTGGTGACGGTACATGGACAGAAGGTGCAGATGAAGTTGCAGCCAATGGAAAAATAGTTTCATGAAATAAAACATCACGAGAAACAAATATTTCATGAGTGGAGATATCCATGACCTTCCATCCTTTTTTGTTGAAAGGGTAGCCAACAAACACACACTTACGGGAGCGAGGAGCGAACTTGTCATGTGGTTTGGGTAAAACAGTAGTGTAACATAAACTCCCAAAGACCCGTAAGTGATCATACTTTGGTGGAGTGCCATGCAAAACTTCATAGGGACACTGACCACCAAGGAGTGGAGTCGGTGTCCTGTTGATGAGGTGAGCAGCGGTCAAGATGCATTCTCCCCAAAGAGATATAGGTAAGTGACCATCAAAACGCAAAGCACGAGCCACGTTGAGGATGTGACGATGACGACGTTCAACGCGTCCATTTTGCTGTGGGGTGTAAGTGCATGATAATTGATGATGAATACCGTAGGATGAGAGAGCCTCTTGGACTACAGATGACAAAAATTCAGTCCCATTATCACTCTGAATTCGCTTAACAGATGCATCATATTGGGTGCGAACCAAGTGGAGAAACCGAAGTAAACATGTGGAAGTTTCAGTTTTATTGCGCATCAAAAAAATCCAAACATGTCTACTAAAATCATCGACTACAGTTAAAAAATAGCGGGCACCAGTTGTAGATGCCATATGATATGGCCCCCATATATCACAGTGAAGTAAATCAAAAGGATGTAAACAACGTTTATTATTAATAGGAAAAGGACTTCGTGGTTGTTTGGCTTTACAACAAACGTCACAAGGAGCCAAATTGTTTGCATTGGAAATAAAAGGTAACAAAGATAAATAACGGGAAGATGGATGTCCTAGACGACGATGCCATAGTGCTGCAGAATCTGACGTACTGGCAACATGAGCAGAAGCTGATGATGCACACAATATATACACCCCTTCTCGTTCAACACCCGTTCCAATCGTCCTCTTCTGCTTTAGGTCCTGTATCAAACAAACAGAATTAACAAACAATGCCAAGCAAGACTGGCGCAGAAGCTGAGATACAGAAATCAAATTACAAGCCAACGAAGGGACATAAAGAACATTGGAGAGATGAAGAGAAGAGCCCAAAGTAATGCTGCCACATTGCGTAGCAATATCATGAACTCCATTCGGCAGTCCCACAGAACAAGGAGAAATAGAATGCACATTGGATAGATAGGAGAGTGTGCCCGTCATGTGTTGGGATGCACCACTGTCGATGATCCAAGATGGGTGTAAAATCTTACCCGTAAGTTTATCAACTGGAGGGGCAGAAGAGACAGCCAAGGACATGAGATGTTGTAGAACTTCTGGTGTAAAATCTGCCATGGAGATGGATGCTGATGACGGCTCAGAAGGAACCGAAGGCAGAGAAGTATGAGCAGCCCAATTTTCATAATTGGATTGTCCACGGAGGATGACCGTGGTGAGAACAGCACCAGGATTGTCGGATGGGTGCAGGTAAAAGGGTGACTTAGAATCAGAAACCTTGAAGGTTTTAGGTGCGGAAGTCATAATGAAAAAAAAAAAAAAAAAAATGAAGGCTTGTTGATCGTCAAGCTCTTGATACCATAACAGAAGTTGCTGTCATTCGCAGCTTGATGATATATCAAATTGGGTCTATTATATAGACCAAGATTTACAATTGGTTACATCAGGAAATCAGCTAAACTTAAGGAACAGAAAGCATAAATCAAGGAAATCAGCTAAACTTAAGGAACAGAAAGCATAAATCAAGCTAATCTATTTACATCAGGAAATCAGCTAAAACTAAGGAACAGAAAGCATAAATCAAGCTAATCTATTTTAATATACAAGGTAACAAACCGTGATAGTTACAATCAGGATCCTAACAAATTAATGCTACTCTAATAAAGAGTCTATTAGTCTTATTATAGATAATGGAGGCATCTATTAAGAAGGAAGGAAATAGAAGCTACTAAACACGTGAAAGTTTGGGTTTGATGACTTTGATCTTTGACGCTTTTGGGTTGAACGTGCGGGTAAAGTTGGATCGAGCATTGGGTGGCGTATCACGTGAGCCCTACATTTGCTGCTATTTTCCCCATTCCGTAAAATCTACAATACTATTTACAAAAAAAAAAAAAAAAAAAAAAAAAAACTACAATACTGATACCCTCTCCTTCTCTTTTGCCTCTTTGACTCTTTGTCCTCTATTGCATGCCTGCGTGCGTGGCTTAATTATTCAAAGAATGGCCGCGTTTGTTTACTTTGTCTTCACCTTTGTATTTGTTCTCAAATTAACACACTTACGAACTTCGTTAATTATGGGGATCCATCCATTATTTGAAACTTCCTTTCTAAATGTATTATATATACCAATTAAATAACCGTATCTATATATAATTACTTGTGCCCGTAGACCTTAAATGCACCCCAATCATATCCATTGCAATTTCAGGATTTATACATATGTAATAAGGGTTTTATAAGAGTTATGTTGTAGGAAAAATGATTGTGTTATGTTATAGAGATTCGTTTTACGTGCCGATTTTTTTTTTTTTTGCTGCGAGCTTCACAAAATGTTGTGTGGGTAGGAAATTTTTTGTTGTCATGTTAAATAATGTAATAATGTCATAATTAATCTGATGGCGTCCAAAAAACTCTTGGAAGGAAAAAGCAGCGTCATTCAGCTTCACTGCTCCAAATTATAACTGTGCGTCTATACTTAAATGTTTATTCCTAGAAAATTTGATGATCGGTTATGACCTTCCAGTCTACGGAGAGCCATCTTTGTCAAAGTTATCGATGAAGAAAGATGAATTTCAAGAAGCTTTTGGAACCTGGCATTGACTTGTGGACATGCATGCATGATATCTATGATTATACATCATCTTATTCACATGGACGGTGATATGTAGGTATAATTTCTTAAGTGGTAAGGCTAGTTTATATAGTTTGGTCATTCTCTGCAAACATAGAGCATGCTTGCATTTTATATATGATTGTTTGTATTTACTAGCTAGTCCACAAAGGGAAGAGTGCACAAAGAACAGCTAGCTGGATATTTATGTCAAGTGGCACATCCAGATTCCAGAACCATTGAGTCAATGATTTCATTTTTCACAATGTTCAAATGTGGTCCCTTCTCGATCACGCATGTCATGGTTTTGGTCTCTTTCTAGCGAAAGAAAGTTCAGGGAGATGTAAAAATAATATTAAATATTCAATTTCTTTTCAATTAATTAAATTAAGTGAAGGGAAATCCAAAAGAGAAAATTTAGAAAATTGCGATATAACAACTGCACAAGAATCACTACACAAATGGATTTGATTGAGCACCCCACACACACTCACACTAGTAGAGGGCCACTTTCCATGTCACATACTATATAGAAGATCCTCTCTAATAGTTCATAAAAGGCACATCACGTAGCTGGGACTTTATTCACTATTTTTTAGGATATTGCTCCCGGGGAAATTTTTTCAATGCTACGGGAGGATAGGGTCGGAATAGAAATTTTTCTCCCTCACTTGACACCTTACTATAGCTTTCCGAATGCCACACACCACCTTCGTTCACCACCGTACATGTTGTGCATACCAAAATTTCTAAATCGGTTCATTCAACAAATACTAATCCCCACGGGATTGCACATCCCAAATTTATTTCTGTCTAATATTTTTTGTTGTTGAAATTTTAGGTAATTTTTGAAATTTGTCTAAAATTTAATAATATGTCCTTTTTTTTTTTTTGTTACAAGGGAAGTCCAAAATCTAGGATAGTAAATTTAGTTGAGTTCTTTAGAAATTATTTTTAAGTAAAGTACAGGGGTTCTTGTTATAATAAAAAGATTTAGAGACTAACGTATGTTGGTTGAGTGAAAAAAACTGAATTCCTTAAGCATGTAATTTTAGTTTTGATTTTGAGATTTATATGCATATAAAAAAAACTAGAAAAAGTCTTTATCTTTTATGCTTTTCTTTTTTGGTAATCTCTTTTATGCTTTTCTAATAACGTGTATTTATTTTTTGTTACAAGAAAAAGTCAAAAATCTAAGTGGGTATGTTTTGTATAATTGTTTATAAATTCTTCCCAAGTAAAAGATAGGGAGTTTTTAGTTATATATAATAAAATGATTTTATTTAGAGATATAATAAACTTATTCATGTGTCTTTATATATCCCATATAGGTTAAGCTTTTAGAAGAGTTAATTGCATAATATAATATATTAATGATCAAGTGGTGTGGAATTTGTTTCTAGCCCTATACATTCTAATAAAAATAAATAATTTTTCAGCATAAAATAACAAAAAAAAAAAAGAATCTATATAATATCCATGCTTCAAATACAAATTAAAAAAGGCCTCGTTTGACGGATTGTATTATGTGATATTATAAAATTATTTATATATCTTCCCCAGATAATTCTTTTGAAAGAGGCCTTTTAGTTTAGAGACTGCCTATTGAAAAAATATGCTAGTAAGATGAGTTCGTTGAGTGAAAAAAAAATTAAAAATAAGGCGTTCCTTTTATAATCATTTGTCATAACATATCTGACCATAAATATAAATATATTAGAAAAATCAAGAAAATCGAAATGCAGTGACGACTGGGGATACTGTCTAAAATGTCACTGTTCACCAACTTTTTTACCTAAATGCCACGCGAACAGTGTTATTTCCCAATCTGCCACGGAGGCAAGTTCGCTTCTGACACAAGCGACCTCGGTTTGTTGACGTGTCACATTTTTAGTGGATAACAAGTATTAAATTTAAAAAAAAAATTCAAAAAAAATGAACTTCGCCTACCATGTAGGCGAACTTGATTAAAATATTGTTGGAACCGAGGTCGCCTGTGTCAGAAGCGAACTCTGACACCACCAGAAAGCTGACACGTCGGCAAACCGAGGTCGCTTGTGTCAGAAGCGAACTTGTCTTCGTGGCAGATTGGAAAATAACACTGTTCGCGTGACATTTAGGTAAAAAAGTTGGTGAACAGTGGCACAATAGTCACTGTTCCGTGACGACTGGGGGTAGTGTAATTATTCTTATGAATCTTCGTTGATCTATTTTTCAGCAATGCACTAGTACATTAATAATTATAACAGTTCTTCTTCTTTTTCCAAAATATATGCTATTATAAATTTTTTTTACAAATTAAACTAAGTATAATCGGTCATACACTCTTGATTGTAGTATATATTTCCTGTGACCTCAAAAAAAAAAGTATATATTTTATATACATATATATAGGGATAGGTTATTGTGCCTACTCCTATTTTACCTACTTTTGCCTACCCCTTTCGTTACCGTTCGATTACCATCTCATCCAACGATCCATATTTGTGATATAAAATAAACCTTTTTTTCCCTTTTTTTTCTTCTCACTTTCTTCCATACCTTTTCTCTCTCCTCCCCTTTCTCTCTTCCTCTGCCATATACTTAAATTTTTTTCCCTTCTGCCGTCGTGGACCTCAATCTCCTGACAAATTGTTCGATTCTAATGATATTTTTAATCCTTATAAAAAATAGGTATATGGCAGAGGAAGAGAAAAAGGGGAGGAGAGAGAAAGGGTATGAGAGAAAGTGAGAAGAAAAAAAGGGAAAAAAAGTTTATTTTATATCACAAATATGGATCGTTGGATGAGATGGTAATCGAACGGTAACGAAAGGGGTAGGCAAAAGTAGGTAAAATAGGAGTAGGCACAATAACCTATCGCTATATATATATATATATATATATATATATATATATATGAAAAGCAATTTCTTATGTTATCGTAAAACAGTAACTCTTTCCTGCACAAACAAACATGGGAAGGAGAGAGAAAAAGAGAAGTTAGAGAAAATTAAAAGAATGGGACCCACGAGCATTTTTGTGAGGGCATGAGATCGTCACTGTTTGACAGTAACATAAGATATTGTTTTCATATATATATATATATATATATATATATATATATATATATATATATATATATATATATAAGGGTCAGGATCATTTTACACCAGTGTAAGTTACACTTTCAATCTTGACCATCGATCCCACCAGTGTAAGTTACACAAGTGGATCAATGATTAAGATTGAATGTAAGACTTCTAACTCATACACTGGTGTAAGAATATCCTGTCCCTATATATAATATAATATAAAATATTTCTGCAATCACTTTAGATAAGCTTATCTACAGCTACCTATTTATAACTATGTTCTTCAGGGAGAACATAGTTATAACGTTAAAGTTACTTTTTTTTCTCTCTCCACGTCAGCAGACAGGATCTGAAAAGTAAATGAGGAAAGAAAAAAAAAAAGTAACATTTGATGTTATAACTATGTTCTCCCGGAAAAAGATAGTTATAAAGGGTAGCTGTAAATAAACTTATCTAAAGTGGCTACAGAAGTGTTTACCCTATATATATATATATATATATAGAAAATATATACTTTTTTTTTGGAGGTTACAGGAAATATATACTACAATCAAGAGTGTATGACCGATTATACTTAGTGTAATTTGTAAAAAAAATTTATTGTGCCTACTCCTATTTTACCTACTTTTGCCTACCCCTTTCGTTACCGTTCGATTACCATCTCATCCAACGATCCATATTTGTGATATAAAATAAATCTTTTTTTCCCTTTTTTTCTTCTCACTTTCTTCCATACCTTTTCTCTCTCCTCCCCTTTCTCTCTTCCTCTGCCATATACCTAATTTTTTTTCCCTTCTGCCTTCGTGGACCTCAATCTCCTGACAAATTGTTTGATTCTAATGATATTTTTAATCCTTATAAAAAATAGGTATATGGCAGAGGAAGAGAAAAAGGGGAGGAGAGAGAAAAGGTATGAGAGAGAGTGAGAAGAAAAAAAAGGGAAAAAAGGTTTATTTTATATCACAAATATGGATCGTTGGATGAGATGGTAATCGAACGGTAACGAAAGGAGTAGGCAAAAGTAGGTAAAATAGGAGTAGGCACAATAACCTATCGCATATATATATATATATATATATATATATATATATATATATATTAAGTTTCAGCAATGTCCGCATTTCTATAAAACACCAACCGAGAGATATGCGAATCAACAATGCTGTGGAAAACGCTCTATTAGCTGTATCCCTTGATTTACGATGCGCCCATGCCATATTAATTACAACTTTAATAATGAAAAATCTGCCTATGTGTCTACAATCTAAATACTATATTTTTTTAGTCCTTCAAACGTTGAAATTGATGATGACATATTATGAAAAACAATTTTAATTCAAATGCAGCAAAGTTTCTTTAAAATTTACTTAATTTCAAACTTCAGGTTAGTAAATTACTTAGGACAGGTTATTTTTACACTGATATAATTAAGAATATGAAATTTTATATTCAATATTGATATATAATTGATCTATTTCTATTTAACAACTCATATATTTAATAAATCAGAAGTCAGAATCATTAAATATAAATAAAATTAATATTTCAACAATAAAGATTTAAAATATAATTAACACTGATATAAAATAATCTGACCAAATTACCGTAGCTCAACTTTAGCTTATTATTTTCTAGGATCAAACTTATACAATCAAAATATATATTAGATTCTACTGTGTGGAGTGACGTAATAATAGGTAAATTGTATTTTTAAAAATTAAGCATATATAACGATAAACAAAATCTACTATTGGAAACAATATTTCTTCTGAAAAGACTTTAACTAAATTGCTTTTGATAAAAACTAATAATAATTTCAGTTCACACCAAAAAATTTGTAAAGATATCCCCAATAACCAAAAAGTATGTTTGCTTGCTGCAGGGTAGGTATGCGTACGAGTCAGAGAGAGACTAACAATTTGGTGAATGGACGAGCAAAAGATTGAGGAGATATTTGACTATTGAAGAGATATTCAACTTAGAAAGCGTCTGCAATAGGTTTTGGTATCCTAAACTACATGTAAAAGTTATTTATAGTAGCTTAGAAAATTATATGTTTTTTGCAAAGGAGAACGATGAAGTATACGAAACTTATTTCATGAAACGAAACAACAAAACAGCGATGCTGTATCTGCAACTTGTAAGGTAGTTTATTTCTTATTTTCTAAAATTTAACAAAAACAATAAAGTTGATGCGCTCAATACTTTAGAGACCATTCATTATAAATAGCACTGTTGTTATGCGAAATACTTTCATCAATTAAAAATATTTTAATATAAATTATGAAATGATTTATCCTTGTAACTTTTTATAGAATTTGATATTTTTAAGAAGCTTTTTCACTAAAAATATTTTAAAAGTATAAAATAAATTAATTCAAACATACTTCTGAACTTGTAAAATACAGTAAAAGAAATTATACAAGTATTTTAATAAATTGATTTTGTTCGTTTCTGACAATATTTTAATAAAATTCTAATACATATATTTAAACACAATTTGATATTTACATATATACAAGTTGCCAAATTAGAGACTAATAAAAACAAATTATTTTAATACATAATTTTTATTTTTTTATAGCATAAAAATTTGTATAATTCTTATTTCCATTTTTTATTAAATTCTGTCACTGGAATTATTTTCTTCGATAAATTCCATGAATAATTATTATAAAATTACTTTTTTAATAATACATAATATCTTTAATTATTTTTATAAATCTAACAATTAATAGTATTAATTGCTCTTTAAGATAATAGTTGCAGTAATATATGTTCAATGCTTTAAAGGAAATATTTTGAATATTAAATGATGAATGTATCATTAACATAACATTAGCGTTGAATTTGTAAAACAATATTTTATGGATTTGGTTGATGCGTGTTGTTATTTCCTAATAGTGTGCTATAATAGTTCATAGAGATAGAAGAATGTGGAGGGATACGCGGTGCGGTCTTCAATACGTCTCGGTTGATCCCAATGACGTCGTCGTTACCTTCAAAGTCAGCAGGATTAGGTTTTCCAATCCTGTGGGCCCCAATCACTCTAACTACCGTCCGATGGAGAGAGCCGTGCCGTCAACAGGGTTGACCTCACGGGACTGCCCCACGTGGGTGCATTACCCACCCAACTAACTATACGCCTTCTCCGATCCCCTCCAAGTCCCGTTTTTCTTAACGGCGTTCTCAAAACCCAAGTAAACGTCATTTCATTTTTTAATTATGATATTGATTGAGAGTCTAAAAAGATAAATTATTGAAAAATTAATATGTTAAACATTTTAAAATTTAAAAAAGTTATTCATACTTCCTAAGATATTGATCAACTTACACCACCTTTTCCTTTTGAAATATAATGAGTTTTTTTTTTTTTTTTTTTTGATAACAATATAATGAGTTTTCATCAATAATAAGTTAACTAGATATTTAATTTTTTATTTTGAGTCATTCATTCATCAATAGCTAATAATTATTATAGTAAATACTTGATATTCATTGAATATAATTTGAATTTAATATATAAATTTAGCAAACGGATTTTGTTAACTAGGGATCCAAGATTCCGGTATTTTTTTCTTATCTCTTTCCCTATTTCACGAATTGACAATTGGCTGAAATGATGTCAATCAAAAGATAAAATTTTAATTTTTTAAAATTGAATTAAAAGAACAAAATTAATGAAAAGTGAAGATTTCAATACTTTAATCAATTCTGTTGAATTAAAAAGCAAGCATTGAATAAAAGTATTAAAGTAAGTATAAAAAATATTTGACATTGTTTTGTGTAATTAATGATATTTAATGTAAAATATTAAATATTCCTTGGTTTGATCAATCTTATTTGATATTTTTGACCAAAACCTTTAGGTTTTTATTTTTTCTTAACATCAAAACCTTTAGCAAACAAGCCTCCTGTTTTTACTCACGTTCCCTCGATCATCATGGCCTAAAGGTGACGTCAATTTTCGCGAAAAAACGGCTGGTCTCTTTTTAACTCTCACTCTTGAAGTTAATCTTTTGGTAGAACTCTTAATTACATTACTCTTTTTTTTAATTTATAATTTAATGTGGGACCTTTAGCTCAAGGTCCAACGAGGGAGGACGATGAGCGCTCCCACATTTAAACCTTTGCGTTGAAAAAGGCTAACTCGCAAACTACCACTTTATTACATTACTAGTTTCTCCTCTCTCTCTCTCTCTCTGCATCCGCAAATACATGGAGGACCGACAACAACACAACCACCGTGGATTGAGCTTCTTAAGCTCCGGCGACTTCATCCGCCACAAAGATCCTCCCCTCAAGGAAATGGATTTCTTCTCTTCAGGTAATAATAATAATAATAATAATACTAACAATACCAATGGTACTAATGATAATCCTCAGCAAAAGCATGATCAGAATCAAGATGGCCGTAACAGCATCACCAACGGTGGATCATCAGAACTCCTTACTGATCATTCTGTAAACGTAAGGTTTCAAATATGTACTTGTTCAATTCCGCATCGGTCATCACCTTATGTTTAATGTGAATTTTTAATAAATCCATTTTAATTTGTTACTTATATATATACATATGCAGATTGGGTTGAATTTAACGTGTGCAAGTGCTGGAATTTCAAGAGAAGCAAATGTTCAAAATCCTGAAACTGAGGTTTGTATCGATCACAGGAATGGTTAATTAAGTTATATATGTGATTATATGTATTTATTTAAAAGATTGATTTCCATAGATATATATGTTGGAAATTATCATCATCATTATTATTATTATATTATTGTTGTTATTATAAATTAATTGTTTTGTTTCTCAGATGAGAACACTTGAAAGTGAATTGCGGAGACTACAAGAAGAGAATCACAAGTTGAGAATAGTGCTGGACCAGATCACCAAAAGTTATAGCCAACTACAAGCTCAACTGTTCATCACTATGCAGAAACAAAAGCCTCGTCAGGTGGATTTTTATGTATTTTCAAAATTTATTTATATTCCTTATTCGCCAAACATGATCCGTCAGTTTTCGTCCTCACTCGCTTAATTTAAATTAATCAGTATTTTCTTCATCGATCGGATAATTAAATTTAATCTCCCTGATGTTTAAAAATTAGTTTTAATTTTATTTTATGTTCTCCTATAACGAAAGCATGATTTGTTTGTTTGTGTCTGCTTGTTCTTTTCTCTTTCTTTCGTACTCAGTGAAGAAACAGGGTAGCGTGCCTCACTTAAATTAGCAAGTGCTCTCTTCCTTCACTTTCTTCATTTAACTGGCTATATAATATATATTCTTTCAAACAATTGTGATTTCAGTTTTAGCATTATTAGGAGGTTTCCGCAATCAGTTAAACAACATATATATATACCATTATTTTTTCTTATCATTTTTTATTATCAATTTTGTTATCGTTGAATCAAAACCAAATCAACGGTAATAAAATAATATCAAATGAGAACTGTTGATTTGATTTTGATCTAATAATAATAAAATTGATAGTATTTAGAAGTGGTAAGAAAAAAAAGTATAACTTCGATTTATATATATACATAAAATTTAATATTTTTAAATGTAATATATATTTACTTTTTTCAAATACTTTTTTAATTTTTATAATTAATGTCATAAAAATATCTGTTATATTATTTTTACTTTTGAATCGAATTCACTGTTCAGACGACTATATAGGGAAGCGCTGTAAATAAGTAGCAACAAGTAACCGCAGATTACTCAGGCCACATAATTGACTTGACCCTCACATATGAACAAAAATTCTATCTCTCCTGTATAATCTACGGGAATAAAAGAAAAACTGTCAAAAATGTATGCATGTATGTACTTGTACCAACAGTTAAAACCCACAGAGTACTGAACAAATAATTGTGGAACAGAATATGGAAGCAAATGGGATGGTGGTGTTGGGACAAAAATTTGTGGACCCACGGAAATGCACGAAATTAGACGTCAATGAAGCATCGGTTTCTGATGACAAGACTGATGGAGAGGTATCGGTTTCTCCCTCAAACAATGCCAGAGGTAATGTCTAAAAAAACATGACACCATCATTTGACTGAATTTAATCCTGGACAGCAGGGTTGTCGTAATCCCGCAGAAGATGTTCCTGACCGGTCGTCCTCACAGAGTTGGAACTCATCCAAAAGCCCCAAGTTAGAAGAATCCAAAACTGGAGAACAAGTTGCCGGTGACCTTCCTTTCAGAAAAGCCCGGGTTTCCGTACGTGCAAGATCAGAAGCTCCCCTGGTAATTAATTTCATTTTATAAAACACTATCATTGCACCATTGCATAGTCAATTTCATCATGCCTAGAGTATGGCTAGAGTACAATGTAATTTTCTTAATTTCATTACTTTAATTAATTCACGTACGGTTTGAATGAACGCATGTTAATATTTATTGGAAATTCTATGAAATCGAAATTAATTTTATTAAGGAAGCATATACTAGATGAAACTGTTTACGTAATATATATATAAATATGATCTTATTGTTATATATCCCAAATAACATTATATATTTGGCGCTTTCAGATTAGCGATGGATGTCAGTGGAGGAAATATGGGCAAAAAATAGCAAAGGGTAACCCTTGTCCTCGTGCCTACTATCGTTGCACTATGGCCGTAGGGTGCCCAGTCCGCAAGCAGGTAATTAATTATGCTTAGTTTTTAATTAATTATAAGGATTAATGTTTAGGATATTATAGAAAATAATTTTATCTACTGAACACACATAAAAGTATATAGATATCATGTGAAGAGACAGGAAGAAAATGTGAGTCACACACACTTTTATCTGCACGCAGAATGAGAAACACTATTCTCTTAATTATATATGCCATTAATTTTGTTGAATTTAATTTCTTCACGTTTGTTGTTCCTTTTTTTTCTTTTAAAGGTGCAAAGATGCGCAGAGGACAAGACAGTGCTGATAACAACTTACGAAGGAAATCACAACCATCCTCTGCCACCATCTGCTACTGCAATGGCAAATACAACTTCAGCAGCTGCGGCTATGCTCTTATCAGGTTCATCCTCATCAACACTGAGCAAGGAAGCGTTAACAACGACCTCTGCAGGATATTTCTCTTCAATCCCTTATGCTTCAGTGGCAACCCTATCAGCTTCTGCACCATTCCCAACTATCACACTAGACTTGACCCAGAACCCAAGTGCCATGCAGCTGCACCAAGCACAATACCCAGGGGTTACATTCCCTCTGCCATTGCATCATGCAGCTGCAGCTGCTGGTCCTCAACTACTAGGGCACCCTTTGTTCTTCTCTCATAAGCTACCACCTGCAGCTTTACCCCTATTTCAACTAGGACAACGACAACCTTCATCTATGGTTGAATCTGTGAGTGCAGCCATTGCTTCGGATCCGAACTTCACTGCAGCCTTGGCCGCAGCTATCACGTCGATTATTGGGGCACCAATAGGGAGTGATGGTAATAATAATAATAATATTAGTAACAATGGAAGTAATATAGCTCTTAATGGGATACCTGAATTGCCTGGGTCACCTCAGCTTCCTCATTCATGCACTACATTTTCCACCAACTAGCTAGCTTGCTAGGGTGTGAATTTTGAGCAATTCTATATATATATATATATATATATATATATATATATATATACTTTCTCTATGTACAGAAAGAGGATATTAGGCATGCGGTTTAATTTACTCTTTTTACTATTTAATTATATGTAAGCAAATTATAAGCCACCTCTGAGTTCCTGGCTATAAACAAATCGTTTGAACCTCACATTCAACTTGCAGGTGTTGATCTTTTTTATATTGGCAAGTATTAACCATTCAAATAATGGAGTATCAATATTAATCCTGTAACAACCCATGTAGAAGAATAAAAAGAGAGCTTTAAGCTTGTTTATGTTTTTATACTTTTTTTTCTTAAAATGTTTTAGCAAATAGATAAATTAGGGGTTTTGTTAACAAATTAATCAAGATCTTGATGTATATGAAATGGTTGGACTAATTAACGGTTAGTGAGTTAAGTAATCTTTGACAGAATGAACCATCAGAATATTAATTGAAATTTAAGGATTAATTAAAATATTTTTATAGTTTAAAGTGTTAGTTTATAAAATAAAAAAAATTTAAGGAGGTGTAATATGAACTTTTCCTGTTATAAGAAAACAAATCTTTATTAACTATATATGATCAAAAGTCCAGCTATCGAATTTGTAACATGTGGCAATATATTAGAGTTAATTAGTAATGCTTTAATTTCAATAAATGAGAGCAAACGTTGTATGGTAGCTGGTAAATTAATGAGCAATAAATGGAGTGTAGCTTTCATTTTTATTTTCATAATTATTATTCGAATATGAACAACGAAACTAGATTAGTTATTTTGTTATAAGTGAAAAACTTAGATTGATAAACCATTAATAAAATAATTATCATACACGAAAGAATTATTATATATATTTTGAATATGATTGTTTTATTAGAAATAGTAATAATTTTAAAAATATGGTGAGGACCTTTAACACTACATAAAGCCATGGTTAAAATATATGTTTTGTACCCATATATTATGTTCATTTTTAATTTAATTTTCTTACATACAAAAAATGCATGCTTGAATTAATTTATCTTAGGGCCAGAAAGCTTTTAAGCAAAAGATTTCCAAGAGATCTTTAAAAATACTATTGTTTTCTAAAATTAAGTTATCTCTAAACATGCACTCATAACATCTTTTGTTTGAGTTATAATACAATGAAGTGTAAAATTTAAATTAAAAATGAGTATTATATATAGGGTTTGATGTTTGTCATTTTAAGAGAGAGATAGACACAAGAAATAAAAATTATGAGGGAGAAAATGAGTGGGCTTTTTTAATTTAAATTTTAAATAAAAAAATTTATTTTGTATCTATCTCTCTTTTAAAATGACATAACTTTATGTCATTTAAAATGATAAACATTTTTCCCTTATATATAAGGATCAATAATATATATTATGTTTTTATTTTTTGGGACAATAATTTTTAATTTGATCTTTATAGCTTTATAGTAATTCAGTTTAATTATCACGGTGTTAAAATTTTTAGCAAAAAAAGATGTAGAAAACAATTCCACAAATAAACTAAGTTAAAAAAATTGGTACAAAATTAAATTAAAATTAAGTCTTATATATGAAAAACATGAAATGAGTGCTTTTCTTAAAAAAAAAAAAAAAGACAAATAAATGGAATGTATTAGTCCTATGTAATACTTATCTTCCCTTAAATTAAGTGGCGACCATGATACGATTGGATAATTTTTTGAAAAGATAATAATTAATTAGATATTTCTTCATCCTACGATTCTTTTGATCTATTTTTTAAAACAAGCAGAGTATAATTTTCTTTATTATGTGCCTTTTAAAACCATGAGCAACATATGCACGTTCATTCATTCAATGATGTGTGCAAATTTTGAAAATCGCGAAAGCATATATATCAAGTATCCATCTGGAAACCCGAATGGAAACAACAATTACAAACTACAGACTGTCGTTATTGCATTTATATATTAAAAATAGTTGTGGAAATCTGAGATATTGGATCTGCTGGAGACCGCAAGACCCTGGCTTTCCCACGGTATTAAAAAATGTGAGGAAGCATTGGCATCTCTGCTTTCCGTTACAATTTTTTTTTTTTTGAGTTACCCAACCTTAATTACCTCTTTGAGGCGAGTTGGCTCCCTCCGGTATCCCCACAAGCTTCGACTCTTTGAGCCGGCTATGGAACTAATCCGGAGTGCGGGGGTCAGTGATGGCTAAAGGTTCAGCCTCCTTCCCAAGAATGCATTCAGCGGGAATCGCAGGTTCCAATTTTAGTATTATAAAAATAAGATTTACGTCTGCATTATTATTTTATTTATGACTAAACAAAAACAATTAAGTGATTGAAGTGAGCAAGTGGTTTATTATCAAGCATCGAATTTCAGTTTTATCAATTTTGGATGTTAGATTGCTCGAAATTTTCTTTTAAATTCAGTCATCGCGTAGCATTCTTTTGATGTTAGACTGCGCAGAAAATTTCCAATTTACTATAAAGTTTTATTAATACAGTGCATGTTTAACACTTAATTTTCAAGGTTATTTTTTGATAAAAAAAAAATAAAATCTTAGTGAGATTTAGATTATTAAATATTTTAATATAAAAAAAGATAATTTAAATATACACTAAGTTCATTTTAACAAATTCTACAAATCATGTGACCTAAATTCGTACATGTCAGCAAAATAATAATGGTTTTATTATTTTATTTTTTTGAGGGCTGTCATTCTTTAGGTTGTTTTTTGAAGTTGTGCTAGCCCAAAAACGGGCACATGTAGGGTTCGTAGAAGCCCAATAGGAGAGAGACCGGGTATTGGTTGATGGAAGGGGTCAGTGTTGGGCCATTCCTATCTGTTCAGCCACCAGCATGTGTCCCGGGTAACGTGTAACGTACACTGATAATATTAATCCCCCACCTAGTGTTAGGGTGCAAAATTTTCGTCTCTAGTCCAAAAAATCTTTTTAGGATCGAGCAACATACTTAGGGTCTGTTTGATTGTATTATTTTTTTTTCTTAAAATTATTTTATAAAATAGTTAATGAAATATATGTTTTTTGTGTTTTTTTTTTTATTTTGAAAGATAAAAGTTAAAACAGAAAACAAAAATAAATCAGATATATTTTTTAAATTTGATTCTAAATATTAAAAAACAGTTAAATTTTTAGAACTATTTTTATAAAATAGATCTTATCAAAAAGATTCTTTATTTTTTTCTTCGTCTGAAAATTAAAAAATTAGTTTTAAAAACAGAATTTAAACATGTCCCTAATTGTTGGTACATACACCACGAAGTAAGCGTGCCTCCTTTAGGTTAAGTCCTACAGCGATGTTACATAGGATGACAAACAACTTATTCTTGATGTATCTGATGAAAGGACAACCAATTTAATTTATGCCCAAAATAAGCTTATTTTATAATTGAAAATATACAATAATTGGTTGAATAATAGTGTTTGGATAAATAACTAGACAATATTCTTTCTTCTATATCATTTTCATCCGGTTAATTCTCACTAGTATATATAGTCTCTTTCAGTTTTAGACAAAAAATTGTATTCCAAGTATTACACCAGTACGTAATTGTTAAGAGTGTGTTTAGTGTAGGGTGTTGTGTTCAATTCCTTGTAACTTTAAAAAAAAAAAATATATATGTAATTGAATCTTTTCCATGGACAGCTCATCATTGAAGGAGGGACTGAAATTGCTATATATATTTTCAAGGTGCTTGGCAGATAAAAAAGGAATAGGAAAGGTGCTTGAGAGGAAGCTTCATGAAGAGTTTCCAAGAGGCACCATATGTGTAATAGTTATCTAAATTAAAATCTATGTGGAACGTTGATGGATGCAGATAGAATGTAGCAAGATGGGATCTAGCCCAGTATCTGAATTAAATATGTATCCATTGATCATATCCATTACAGTATTATATCAATCCCTTATACTTTTATGGGTTTTATAAGAGTTATGTTATAGGAAAAATGATTGTGTTATGTTATAGAGATTCGTTTTGCGTGCCAGAGTTTTTTTTTTTTTTGGTTTCAAAAATTGCGGGTCCCACAAAATGTTGTGTGTGTAGGAAAGTTGTTGTGGTCATGTTAAATGATAGATGCAAAACCCTACTTTTATACATGTGATGGATTCCTTAAAATCTCATATAATAAAGGAAATCATGTTATTTTCCCAGCTTTTAATCACAGGCTACAACTTTTAAGCTTTGTGCCCCTACCATAGGCTTCATCTCATTACCATGTTCTTGCTTCGTTTTGGAGAGAAAACAAATCTCTTTCTCCTTTTCTTTTGACTGGAGTGATGGACTGGTTGGGGAAAATTTTGGCAAGCCATGAACAACATTAATTGTATCTTTTTATGGGAGATCAGCTATCATGTCAGTTTAATGTTACGCCTTTATGTAAAAGAAAAAGGTATGAAATTGATTAGATTCCACCTTTCAAGGAATTTTGTTTATTGGATTCCTTATTCAATCAAGGGATGTAAAGCCAAGAAGCACCTGCCTCGAACTGCTGCAAAATCTCCAATGTCCAATAACATTTGTAGCAAAAGGGAATCATCTCAGAGTAACCATATCTCAGCTCTATTAGCAGCCAAACACATTCTCTCCCTTACAAATCAATAGAAACACAAAATTTTTCTTTTTTCTTTTCCAAAGCCATATATATATATAGCTAGAAAAGCAATACATGAAATCATTCGACTTCCTATTTATGATAAATCACTCAATTATTTGTTACTGCACACACAAGTTACAAGAAACAATCATCCCTGTCTGTATCTTTATAGAGATGGACAATCACATGTCAGCAACTCCACTCAACTTCTTATGTCACCTGAAACTTGCCCTGCCGAAAAAACGCACCAATCAAATTTCAGCTATAAGTGAGCTTTGGTAGCATAATGCTATAAACTCCACAATTTACCAAGACAGAAACCAAGCACCTCTTTTTTGACTATTGGAGCTCCTTAGGTTATTTGACAAGTAGTAACAGTCTGAACAATGGTCAGGGAATATTCTCTCCTTGAGAGGTTCACAAGCTTCTGGCAAAACCAAATCAGAGTATCCTTCAACATAAGAGCAGTTCCATGCAAAGCTTGAGCTCACATTGAGGGTGATGTTTGATAGGCAGATGTTGACAAAATTGTCACCTTCTATACCCTCTATGAGACCTGCCCTTGTGATATTTTCTCCTATCACGTCCTTGATTGTAATCTTTTCTATTACAGGAAAAGCATTTGGGTCATAATCTTCATCTGGATGATCCCCATATGAACCAGTGAACCTAACAGCAATATCAACATTAGCCAAGGTCACGTTAGAGATATAGATGTTTCTAACATAACCACCCCTCCCAGGAGTAGTCTTTATTCTGATTGCGGTATATGAATCGTAGAAGTAAATATCTTCTGCATGAACTTCTGATACACCACCAGACATCTCACTTCCAATAGCAATCCCTGCACTGGTTTTAGTTTTCCCAATGAGCCTGTGGATGATAATATTTGTGCTTGGACGACCAAATGCAATGCCATACTCATCCCACCCACTTTTGATGGCAATCAGATCATCACCAGTGCTTATATAACAGTCTTCAATGCATACATTGTCTGAAGAATCTGGACACATTTTAAAGGTATGTGTGAGAATCTTATGAATCTTCTAAAAGAAAATAACTGTAAGGACATAAACACCGTTTTTTACAGCTAGGATATTTCCTTTGCTGTAGTGCACAATTGCACATGTCTAGAATATTCTGTTCTGTCTTCTTTTAGTTCAAACTTCAAATGAAAATTTTACCTTTAAAACAATTTATGACAAGAGCTTGATATGGCACCAAAATAACATCAAACAGTGGAATTTTTAAAATTAATCTAGAATACTTGGAAATTGTCAATTACATAGAGCATGACATTCCATCACAAGGGAAAGATATTCACCTGGATCAATCCCATCTGTGTTTGGTGAATCAAGAGGAGCAAGGATCGTGACATTCTGAACTGTAACTTGGCTGTTCATCCAGAAAAAAAAAAGTCTCAAATCCCCCCTTAATCATGAAAGCTCCACTATTGCACAGTTGTAAAAAGGTAATGGAAGACGTACTTGAAGGACAACAAACAAGGAATAAAAAATATAAACTCAACCCTTTCTGTAAGGGACAAACCTGCAATATACAGGATGAATATTCCAAAATGGAGAATTCAAGAAGGTTAAATTTGAAATGAGAACCCCGGTTGAATTCATCAATTCTACCAAATGAGGACGTGTATAATCCAGAGTTTTGTTCCTAAACCTGCTCCACCATATACTTCCTTGACCATCGATAGTTCCATTGTTACCTTCATTGAGACATTGGTAGCATCAATAAACCAATAACGTATAAAGAGAAAATAATTATTTGTTGTAACATTACCAACCTGTTATGATAACATCAGTCAAATTGCGCCCATAAATAAGGCTCCTATGCCTTCCACCCGGTAACTCCCTTCCTCGCCCATAAGATGGTAAAGGATCAACAATTGGCCAATCCTCAGAGTTCTGTAACAAGCAGGATATTGTATCATAATTGAGACTGCAAAGTGTCAAAACTAACTTACCATATAGATTACTCAAAACCCCAAATTTAAAAGTGAAAATACAATCCATGAATCTTACTAAATTATTTACAAAAAGTGGCTTACCGTTGATCCAAGAATTACTGCATCTTGATCCAACCACAAAGTTAGATGGCTGATGAGATCAAAACTACCAGTTAACCACCGCCCAGCTGGGACAAAAAGCTTTGCTCCACCTTTGTCTGCAAATGAATTTAGGTAAAAGATGGCATTCTGAAATGCTTTTGTGTTTAGGGTGACCCCATCGCCAACAGCACCAAATTCAGTAATACTGACACTGTGAGGTCGAACATCATCCAAGTTTGTCTGTTTGCACAGTGTGCTGCTCCACACTGTCCATGTGCTACAACTGAACAATGCAAGTACCAGAAGCACATCCACGAGCTGCAACAGAAACGTTTCACCATCAGTTAACACGGGCCACCAGTGAAGCTGTGAACTGAAACAGTTCACATGCTTCTTCAACCTCAACTGAAAAGACCATGAAATTCTAAGTAGGATCTAGACAGAGCTATAGACGATTCAAGTTTGAGGAGTTGAAAATCTACTCAGATCAGCTACTTTTTTCGCCATACATTTAATAATGCAATAAGAGGTTTTCAAAACATCACAAAAGGAAAAACCAATCACCACCCAAATTTCCACTGACCAAGTGTCACTTGTTTAAGAGTGAGTGGAAATTAGTAACTCAAATTAACTGGTTCTATTCTTGGACTGTGTAAAAAAAAATTAAAAAAAAAAAAAAAAAAAAGCTTTTAGATCTTACTCCATTCACTATAAGCTTGAGAGGAGAAAAAAGTGACATGGGGAACTCTCTCCATGGAGAATGCAGAAAATGATAGAGAAAGCAGTAATCAAAGAAAAACTCACAGTTGAAGGTCTCCTCATATGACTGAGATCCACCTTTCCCTTTTGAGGCACCTTAAATTCAAAATCCTCCAAGTGATGAAAAAGATCCAGAGAGAAAAAAAGAGGGTGAAAGGAACAAAGGTGAAGTAGAGGAAGGAGTTTGGTTTATTGATTAAATTCCTGAGCAATAAGCAAGTGTGATATTGATTGGGTGGGTCATTGAGAGAGCCACCACCATCACCACCCAAGTAAAAATCATTGACAGGGACTGTTACTGCCCTCCAAAAAATAAGCAGTAGGACCCCCTCTCTGCTTCTTCAACCCCTTCACTATGTCTCTTCAGTGTGAGTCTTCCTCCAAACTCTCTCTCTCTCTCTCTCTCTCTCTCTCTCCAGGTATGGAAAGTACCCAGAAAGCTAACAAGAGTGAGGAAAGAGAAACTCAAATGATTTTGAAGATGGGACTGGTGATGAACTCATAAGCAAAGGAATGGTATCTGAATTTGCGTTTGTCACAGATTCTATTGCTAAAGTGGAGACAGTGACTTCCAATACAGAGAGAAATGGACAACAACTTCAGACAGCGCCAACTGCTAAGGTAAGAGGTTTCCTCATAATTTAGCTTTGCATGGGACACCACTATTTAACTCAAGTGTACATATGTTTTGTTATGTGTATCTCGCTCGCAACATTCATAATTATATCTTTTCTTATCTTTAACCACTTCATGCTCCTAATCATTTGTTCTCTGCTTCTCTTTTATTAGTCAACATAATATTAAAACATTTCAATTTACAAGGGGGGGGTTAAATTTCTTCTTCCCAATAAATATATAAATGTGATTTCATTTTTTTTAATTAAAATATTTATTTATTTATTTTCACCTCTGTGATTTTATAAGTTGTAACACAAAGAAAAGAAATGAAGAGAGAAGATCATGGTCAAATTTGCAAAGATGAAAGGAACAATGGGGCAGAGACAAATTTTAGCCACAAAAAGCAAAACCGGTGTGTCTTTGTGAGTATGGGGAAGTGCTGCTTTTGTCAATGTCAGAGAACCATTATAATAATAATACAAATTAGAGTTCACATTTGCAAGGTTGGCTGAATATGCTTAAAACGTCGTCGTACAGCTAGGATTTCGTCTGTTTCTTCTTTCGTATCTCGAATTCGTGACTACGGTAATTTTAATTAGGATTACAATACAAAACTTCTATGTCACTATCCTATTACATTATTTTATAAAGCATGTAATCGATAAACATCTGTACTTATTTTATGTTGATAAAAATTTAAATTAAGTTTATTCTTTATAAAGATAATGTTAATTAACATAGTTCAAAGGTACAAAAATACTATCATTTTCTTCTCGATTAAAAACAGTAATACAAAATTAATCTTTGTGGCGTGATTGGACCGAAATGAACTTCGTCGTTTATTGGCCAACCAGAACAAAAAAAGAAAAAAGAAAACGAGGTTCGTCGTTTTGGTAGTAACAAACAAATATGCAGTTCGCAGTCCATGAGAGGTGCTGCTGCTTCACCAGTGAACGCTTCTGATATGGTCCTTTTTTTTTGTTTTTTAAAATTTGTGTTGCAGCTTTGAGCTTCACACAAGGAAGCAACAAAGCCCCATAAAAATAACTGATCTTAAGAAAAATAAATAAATTCAATAAACATCCATTTTGCTGTGAACTATTTCTTCAACGAATGGTAGTAAACATAAAATTTGATCAATTTATTAAGAAAAGAAAAATGTCTAGAAAGAGGGGACAGGGTCCTAGAACAGACAACATCAGAGACGGAAAGTTAAGTCATAAGTCACCCTCTGCCATGTGAAAAGTTAAGGTTTCCAAAGTCAGGTATCCTATGCCCGATAAACCAAACGGTAACTAAACTCTTAATATATGATATTAATTCCACATAGCAAAGTAGCATACATATGGAAATGTATTTTTTTTTATGTGTGAATTTATCATAACTAGATGATATGTAAATTTTTTGCTTTTTTATTTTTCTGTGTAAATTTTATGTTTATCTCTCTCCATAGATATTAATCTTAAATGTTGATTAGATTTTATGGATCCTCTCCGGTATAGATCATATGAATGCATGAGTTGATGAACATATATTTTATTTGTAAAATTGAATATCATTTTCATTATCATACAGAGCTCTTGAGCCTTGAGAAGAGAACCTCTCAATAAAATATTGTTTTTGGTCTTATTTTCAGTGTATTGAAAATATAGTTTTCATCTTTTTGCTTGGTGGTGCTGCAGTTTTCATATTATTGATTTGCTAAGTTATATTTTAAAGTATTTTCTGGACAGTTGACTAAAATAGTTTCTTAATCACGCAAGAAAGCAATAATTTCAGGGAAATTACAATGCCAACTTGTTTGTAAGTTTTTCTTCTTTTGAAATTTAAAACCGTTGTATTTTTATAATTTGTTTGATACTTAGGTTATATTTAGATATATAATGATAGATGAAATGGAATAAAATTATATTAGAGAAATATAATATAAAATTATTAATGCACCATTCACCTAACATCTTATGTTTTTAGGTTTAATTTATTTTTTTATATGATATCAGAGCTTTTGTGGTTAAATAGTATGAGTTTGATTCTCGTCGCACCGATTTTATTAATAAATAGTTAAATATAATGAAGTTTCTTAATATAAGTAGAAGGTACACCTAACAACTTAAGTTTTTGAATTGAATCTTTTTTTTATATATTATAATATTATTATGAATGAAGTAAAATTTCATTCTATTATTCAAAAAACATATAAAATGATAAAAATTATAATTTTATTAGAGTGATTCCATTTTTTATCTTTAAATCAACATCAACTTTATCCCAAACTAGTTGGAACTGGTGGTGGTAAACACAAATGTAAAGTGAGAAGAAAATGAGGAAAAAAAATAAAAAAGAATTAAAAGTAACATTAAAAATATAAACATAGCAATAAACAATTCAGAAGATGAATAAAATAAAATAAAATAAAAATAAAAATGCATAAGAGATAAAACAACATAAGAGAGAGAAAAAAAAAAGAGTTAAAATAAAGTGACAGGTTATTCTACCTATCTCTTTTTTTGTTTACCTTCACTTTTCAACATCATTCGATTAGAATCTTAAGAGGAGAGACAAATAATAAAATTGTTTGAGATTCTGATTTATCGATGTTGAAAAGTGGTAGGCAGAAAAAAAGATAAATAAAAAAATCTATCCCTAAAATAAAAATGCATACAAAAAAATTAAAGAAATAGAGAGACAAAAATAAAATAAAAAAGACGAAAATAAATAAATAAATAAGAGAAGACAAAAAAAAAGGAAAAAAAATCAAATAGACGAAAGGAAAGGAAAGGAAAAAGAGGGGGGGGGGGGGGGGGGGGGATCATATACAAGGTAGAATTAAGAAATCTAAATACTGTGTTTACAAAAAAACAAAAAACAAAAATCTAAACATTGTTAACTAATGGCATTCAGTTCCTCCCTATTTCATTTCTCTATACAAAATCAAACACAACCTTACTGCATAATTTATAATGATGGTAGGTATGCTTAAGCAATAATACATGAAACGTAATAGTTGACATTTCAATATCATGAATGACGACAAGCCTCATTTATAAGATGTCTACATATTTGACAAAACCAAGGACAATACAATACCTATTCCAATTATGTTAGGGGAAATTGCACCAAATCCCAACCTCCTCGCTTCATGAGGAAAAGAATCTTTTAAGTAATTGTTTGCTCCTTTAAATCATGTAAATTACCCCTTATAGGACTCTTGTGTACCGTATCTAACAATGGCGTTGCTATGGACCAGAATGAGGTCCATGATCAGTAAGGTCCATGATCAGCACAGGTCCACAAGTAAGCATTATAAATAGGAGCTAAAAACTATAGGTAGGAACTAATCTCTTTTTACCTATTTACGCAGCCTAGATAGTACACACACCTCTCCCAAGGCTAAGGCCATCAGATAGTGTGTGATTTGTTGTCCCCAAAATACCTAACTCATAAGTATTTAGAGAAGGCACCTGAATCATAGATCAATCATCCAATCGTGATTGGACACATCTGTCTTAGGCAGAACATGCGTGATCTGCAGTGGCAAATTTCCTTCCACCATACCCGCAGGGATGAAAATAGGTGTGCCAATTAGCTGGTTGGTGTTGCTGCCCACGTTCATGAGAATTACGTTGTTCTTCCTAGATTTTCGCAAGGACTTTTTTCTTTGTTGGGATATGATGCCCAGCTGATCAACGTTGACTTTACTTTGCTTTTCTTTTGGGCTTACGCCCCTCTTTTGTACTTAAAAAAAAATCATGTAAATTACAAATATATTTTATTATTTGTTTAGCATATATAAATCAGTATAACGCATTTAGGAGAGTTAATTCTCTTATTTATTGGTTAAAGTTTGAACTCAACCGAAATGTAAGAAGCACACCTGAACCACAAGAACAATATCTTGGATTAAGTCCTTTTTTTTTTCCACAATTAATTATGTAAAAGGTACATCATTAACCTGGTAGCAAGATAATAAAAGCAGCCATAAGCATAATCACAAATTTTGTGTATTTTATCTTTTCATTATGAACTTTTCAGCACAAAGTTTGTTGGGATTATATTAGGAATTGAGAAAAAAGAAAAGAAAAGAAAGAAACACTCAACATTCTTAGTGTAGCATCATTTTGCCAGTGCCTTGCGTAAGTTGTGATTAATGATTTAAATGAGGTGCACATTTCATGTTTTGTTAGTCTAATTAATGACATAATTAGCGAACCCCCGACACACTCCGAACATACCTGAAATCAAATACGTTGGTTTTCGCGACATACTTGAAATTATAAGAAAACGTGAATTAGCCTCAGGATTCTAATAATTAAGGATGATGATAAACCATCAACTTCTCTTAATATTTTGTATTTCTAATAAATTGTTTGATACAAAAGTAAAATTAATTACAATCATTCTCTTAATAGTTTATGTTTTCAAGAGAGTTAGTTTATTATATAATATTAGAATCATTGTACCAAGTAATAACCAAAAGGACCAAAGAGAGTGACCCTAAAATTTATAAAGGACTAGGTTTCCAAACAAGTAATTAAAAACGGAAGTAGCAACAAGGCGAGAGTAATTACTTAGATCCAAAGGCATTTGTCTTTCTCTCTTTATTATTTTCTTGTCATTTTATTTTTTCCTCTGCTAATGAAGTATCAGGCTTACAGCTAGCTTCATGGACCATATAACACATTACACACTAAGGATCGGACAAAGCAAAGGCAAATATTTGTCCTAAGTACAAAGATAATTGACGTAAATTGTAAAGAACTTTGGGATACACCAGCTCATAAGCTAACTTAAAGAGTGAGAGTGTCCAAGTTCTTATAAACTCTACATTAGTTACTCATACAATCAATGTGGGACTATATATCTCAACACGCCCCCTCACGCAAGAGCCCTTTAGGCTATAGAAGCGTGGAAATTACACAGGCTCAATTTTTTTTTGGTTTACCTTTTTTATTTTAATTTCACTTTAAAGTGGGAGGCGGTGAGGATCGAACTTGTGACTTTGTAGTCACTCAAGCTCTGATAACATGTAAAGAACCTTGAGATACACCACTCCAAAAACTAGCTCTAAGAGTGAGAGTGTCCCAAGTTTCTTTACATTCAGAGAAAATATCCCTATCTCTAGACACAGACATACAAAGAGGGTCTATCTCTACTCAACATCTTTATTTATTTTAAAGCTGTTTGGTCTATACGTAAAGAAATCGCTATTCACCATCAACCACCAAAATAATAAATAATAATAATAATAAAACCACCTTGTACGATTCAATATATGCATTCACTTTGTTATATATATATACCTCCACTCCCAAGTCTCAACACGTTGAATTTAACTAGGGGGTTTTAGGCAGATGGCGGGTCTCAAAAATTGTCATTATTATACTGTTTTAATTACGGGAAGCACGCATTTTCTGTTTTTTTTTTAATTATTATTTTTTATTGCAGTAGATCTTCATGCTTACAAGAATGCTTGTTGTTAAGTTTTTAATATTTATTTGATTTATTTTTTTTTAGAAAAAAAGAGTAAAAGACTAAAGAGAATGACCCGACAATAATAAAGTGTACTTCTTAATCACCCACCGAAGAGATCTTTTCTTTACTTTCAAGGTCTGAATGTCTAGCTAATAACAGCAACACCAAGATTTTATAGGATCAATACATATTAATACGACCCCAATGAAAATACCAAATCTGGTCAATTCATGCTTTTACAGGTAAGAATTGGTCGGAAATTATTAATTAGCCTTGCGTAATACTTAGCTGAATGAATGTGGGGTAGTTGCATTTGGCACATGCATTTGCTTTGAAGTATATGAGTATATCACCCTTCTTGCCATTCATTATTTTACAGTTAAATTTAAAAAATTGAGGACGGCACTAGATGAACTCGCAGAATTAACTGTAAGGATGAAAAGTAGAAAATGGTGAAATGTTGAGATACAATCATACAATGACTAGATAAAATCGAGGCCTACTTCCATTGGAACTGATTTTTTTATTTTTTTTATTCCTTTTTTTTGTTGCTTCAGTACATTTTTTGTTAATCTTACCAGACCCAACCTCAATGGGCTCCAGCCCAAGTTCAAAACCAGCAGACTCTAGCCCAATTTCAGACTCAAGACAAGTCATCTGAGACAGCTGCTCAAACTCATTTCTCCTCGTCTAGCTTTTACTCACAAGTGACAAATCATGACAGATGACAATACCGGAATTAGTTTTGAGTTAGTTTTAAGCTTGTTAATTTTTTTTTATTTCAGTTTCTCAGTTTAGTTACTGAGCTTTTCAGTTTAAATAAGAGTCCATGTACTGTATCAGATAACTTTAACAATGATAAGTCATTTTCTCAATTTCAAGACTAAATGCAAATTCCGCTCTACACAGAAAAATATATAGGACAGTCACTGCAAGAAAATAAACCTTTTTTTGGGATTAAAAATATGAAAATAAATGTTCGCAAAAAATAAAAGAACCAAGTATACCTTTTAATATTCCCAAGGCAATGGAATGTTCACAACAGCAATATATCTGTTTTGAAACCGAACAGCTAATCATAAATTGAAAATAAAAATAAAAATGTTCCAACATTTGCGTCAGTTGTTATGGTTGTAAGGAAGGGTGAACTTCAAAATGCATTAATTTCATTTTTTGCAATTTATATTTAATTCAGATTTAACATTTGGTTCATCAAACATATGTTTCATGTCTGATGCTAGATTTCTCATAAATATTTTACTTCTCCTTGTATGTTCTATACCCTGCCTGCTGTTCAGTTAACAACACAGCCAGGAGGTAGTCATCTGTTTCTAAATTCTGACTGATAACATTTGCAATCAAGATGCGAGATAAGGTGAGGCTCCTGTGCAGGCACGTCGACATGAGAAACATGCACATGCAACTGCTCAGTTAGAATTAGTTAATTTAACCTGTTAATTACGAATAAAACGTACTTATACCACTGCAGTGAACGTATTGGTATTTGGTTGAAGTTAGGTATTGCTGATACTTGAATTAATTCGTAAGAGATAAAAATTACTTGACAAATTTTAAACTTTAATGCAGGAACGAGCAAACCAGGATTGGATTGTTCGATCGAATTTATAATTTCATTCGCTTCATTTCCATCCATCTAAACATGCAGTAGATGATGTCATGTTCAAAACAATAATTGGACGGCTACCCAGCTTTAAACTAAAATAAAAATTGTACCATATAAAATTAAAGTAAAACTATCAGTCGAAAAAGAAGATATTCAAGCAAACGAAAAAGAATATTTGTATGACCACAAATCCAGACAAGGCACCATTAATACCGATATAGCTCCAGTAATCTAGTAACTTCTGCCCCAGTACGACCACTTTGTTGCAGGCTTTCCTGACGCAAAGCACTTGGTGCCTATGTTTAACCAAACCACACGAGGTCTTAATAAGCAATATCGGCATTAAATGTAATATACAGAAGGTTATTCATTAGAGGGGGCAAAAGGCATTAATAGGAAACATAAAACCATATTAGATAGCAAGTTCATACAGCAGCTAAAGCTGCAAATAGGTTTCAAGGGTCATTTGTAGAAAACAATAATATCACCCACATACGAACGAGAAGGATTATACCTTCTGGGAGTTCTGGCTGATCAAAGGGACTACAGAGAGTCTTAGCTGCACCCATCTCACCCTTTGTCCTTGCTTTGACATCTGCTTCAACTGCCTGTAGCATTAATATATACCAAAAACAGTTAACAAGAAAACACCAAACCACACACCATGCATGGCCAGACATTATAGAACATTACGCATGAGACAACTACGTAATGTACTAAAGTCCCATGAGAAAAATATACATTACACAATAGGGTTTCCAAAATATTAATATCAACACTTTTTTTTCCCAAGACAGACACATGCAGGGAGATTCTCAAGGGTTGGACCAATCAAATGCTTTATTTTTGTCAATTGATAATGAAGAAAGACAATCTACAGGATCCAACAGACTGGAAATTTTGAAATAGAAATAGTGATTGCTCAACAACCTACAACATCATTTCTGATATATTTTTCAGTATAACATGGTTGTGACATAAAAAATGCATCTTAGCTAAATAGACCGTGATTGGCGTCAATCAGAGAGAAACAGAAGAGTAGTATAAAGAGAATTAAGTTTATACTTGCTAAAACAAGGAAATGCCTTAAATCTCAAAACTTGGATAGCATATCATCAAGACACCTAGAGAGTTATATTTGCCATTTGGATGAAAATACACAATTCATACCTCCTCATCACACCAAGGAGCTAAGATCATTTTTCTTTGGTTCAAAGCTTCCACAAATTCATCCCAACTATGTATGACCTGTATGCATTCATCTCGTTTTTGTTTGGCAACATCAAACAGATTCTGTTGAATATTATCAAGCAACTTTTTTATTTCCTCAACCAAATCAGCACTAGCAATGTCTATCTTTGCTGCATTATCACGTCGAACAGCACGGACCTGTGCAAAATCTGAAGAGATTTACTTTGGGTTCATTGAAAAACTGACAGTGTAGAAGCAAAATGACATATAGAATTGATACAACTGTAAGACAAAGTTGATGACCTGCTTATTTGCTAAATCCTTGGGCCCAATTTCAATTCTTAGAGGAACACCTCTCATCTCCCAGTTTGAATACTTCCATCCAGGAGAATAATTATCTCTAAAATCTGATTCAGCACGAATACCTGCTTCAGACAATGTATTCACAGTTGCAGAACAGGCATCGAAGATTCCTTGAGTATTAGCATCTTTGTAAGGCACAGGAATCACAATGACTTGTACTGATGCTACTTTAGGAGGCAGCACCAATCCCTTGTCATCACCATGAACCATCACCATCACCCCAATCTGTTACAAAAAAAGCCATAAATATAAATGAAGTAAGATGTAGAGGAATCCTCAAATGCATGTAAATTCAAGAAATCAAAGCTTACAGTTCGAGTACTATAGGCCCACGAGTTCTGCCAGACCATTGCTTTCTCTCCCTTCTCATTTTCAAAGTTTATATCAAACATATTAGCAAAATTTTGGCCCAGACAATGAGAAGTTGCACCTTGTATGCCACGACCAGTGTTTGGAATAAATGCCTAGCAAAATTTAACATCACAATTATAGAAACAACTTACACCAATCATACAACATATCATTGCTCGTGCAAGAACATCAGAGATGTACCTCAACACTGGTAGTGTAAAGTCCACCAGCAAACTTCTCAAGCTCACTTTTCTTACCCTTTATGACAGGAACTGCCAAATACTCTTCATAAACACGCCTATATAGTTCTAATATTTCAAGAACCTGAAATAGTAATAGTTTAGGATATTTTGTAAACAAATTTTAAAAAGATGGAATATCTGCTTGCTTGGGTGAAAAAATATGAACCCATTAATATCTGCAGATAGTACACATTACTACGAACCTGAAGCAAAAAGGAAATTCATATATAATTGAAGTACTATAAAACCACCAAACAGGGGAAGGTAGTGACACAAGTTTGATTTAGAAAGAAAAAAAAAGGAAATTTCCTTGTCATAAAGGCAGGTTATACAAAGCATGAGATGAAAGAAAAAAACTTAACAACTCTTAATTCAAAATACTGAGACAAAAGATGACAAAATTAAGGCAGGTTATACAAACGAGACTGATAAGATAAGACCCTTGGGACGCACTACCCCAAAAGCTAGCTCAAAGGGTGAAAGTGCCCAAGGTCTTATAAACCACACATTAGTTGCCCATGTGAGACTCCAAGTCCCATACCTTGCAAATGGGTCCTAAGTCCTAACAGAGACCAAAACTGAAATGTCTAAAATAACTATTTGATACAATACCTCTGCATCTGCCTCCTCTTTTGTTGCAAAAGCAGTATGCCCTTCCTGCCAAAGAAATTCACGACTCCTGCAATCAAAATAAGTAAGAGCACCACCCAATGGAATATAAATTAATCAGCATGGTAGCAACAATTTCTGATAACATATTAACAGGGACAATATTTAATTTTATAAAAAATAATATTTCTTGCAAGTTTAAGATTAAAAAAGATTATTCTGCAAGCTTGCTTCACTATGACCAAATTCAACAGAAACAGCACTAGATGAACATCAATTCTAAAAGAAAACGTGCAGAGAATTTTAAGGCATTACATAAGACGTATACATTCAAAGACTGAACATTCCAAAATTCAAAGCCTCATATTTAAGTTTGAGTGTTAATTACGTTAATAGCAGCCAACAAATCATTACATAACATGGAGAAAGGAAAACAAGGTGAAAGACAAAAAACTATTCACTACCTGATGAATGGTGTAGGATTGCTGAACTCCCATCTAACAACATTGCACCACTGATTTAGTTTCAAAGGCAAGTCACGATGTCCCCTTATCCACTTAGAGTAGTATGGATACATGACAGTTTCACTAGTTGGACGAATAGCAATAGGAATTTCCAATTCAGAATCCCCAGACTTAGTCACCCAAGCAACCTGGAAAAAGAGTAAGACAATCAGAAAAATACTAGTGTTTCCAAAATAAAATGTCCTTTTGGAAAGCAATGCAGTTGCATAGATTATTATACTGAAATTCATAAATAAATAAAAAATACTCATTTCAACTAATGAAACTACCGTTAGTTAGCTACATCCCTAATATGCAGGGATAATGTTCCCTCGTTCGAAAAAAATCTTAACCCAACTCATAGAACAGTCTACATTACATGGTCCAACAAATTCACAAAGTCTCACCTCTGGAGCGAACCCCTCAACGTGATCCTTCTCCTTTTGCAAAACTCCAGGAGACACAAACAAAGGGAAGTAGCAGTTCTTGATTTTCATTTTCTTTATTTCTGGATCGAAAAATGCCTGCACATTGTTTTCGAAACAATAAAAGAATTTTAAAGAAATCCTGAGCTACGTAAAAAGCATAAAAGAAAGAAATATGCATCCCTGTTTGAGGAGGCTGCTATGTTTCTCCAAAAACACCATTAATGGGATAAAATAATATTTATACATTAATTAACACTAGAGCTAATTGGCAGAAATGTCAGTATAAAACAATTATACTATTCCACAATACATTCACCCATTTATCTAAAACAAAAGAAGAAATAAGAGACTTACTTGCATAATCTCCCATATTGCCATTGACAAAGGCCTCAGAATATAACAGCCAGAAATATCATAATATTCAATCATTTCCGCATTAACAACTACCTGTCACATTAATCGAAAGACAAAGTCAAACAACACATACACTACTGATATTGTCAAACAGAGAAACAAGATCAGATCTAGATGAGCAATTCTGACCGAACTCTCATAAAGTCAAAAGGATAAGTAGAAACTATTCAATGGAACATAATGGGAAACATATACCTCAGAATACCACTCTCCGAAGTTTTCAGCCTTCCGATTCGTAAGTCCTAAGCCAGTCTCTTTCTTCACCTCCTTCTTCTTTGCACCTGCAGAGCTTCGCCATTAGAAGTGAACATTAAACATAATCAAACATTAGTAATGAAAATTACCAGATTGCTTTGAGCCAGAATTTTTCGCTTCACTCCCCGCCATTCTGAACGACGAGCACCTGATCCTGCCATAGCCAAAAGATAACTGTTAGGATTAGATAGTGATGCAGAACCATCTGTGGATTCATACGCAAGCTGTGTGTACCGGTTGCAAAGATGCCGAAGGTGAATGAAACGCGTGAGAGCGATTGTAGCGTCACGAGGGGACTCTAGGGTTTTCGCTTTCAGGTAAATTGCGTCCTTCTCCGATTTTATTTCTTATTCTGCTCTTTGCTTTACTCTCTTCACTTCAGTCTTCACTTTTCAGTTCCTCAGTATAAATGTAACGTATTGTTTTTACTTGCGGATTGAAGTAAAGTAAATCCTTGCCCTTTTTTACGAGAAATATTAGTCTCCTTCTACATGAGGTAGTTTATCTCATTTTCTCTCAATTCGATTTCCGCACCTCACTTTTTTTTCTTTTTTCTTTTTTCTTGTAATAGTAGGACCCATCTAGTTTCTCTCTACAACATAAGATACCTATCTTATGTAAAAAGAGATTAATAAAACCCCTTTTTTATTCCTCATTTTATGAAGTAAAGTAAATCCTTGCCCTTTTTTATTCTTCATTTTATTTTTATTTTAAGGCGTTTCCAAACTCAATATAGATAAGTTATTTATATTTACTCCCAAAACGACGTCGTTTTAGGTTGAAAAATTAAAAAATTATAATGAAAAAGACTATTATAACTCTGAAATAAATTATAATTATAAAAATACTTTAATTTTCGTTTCAAAACGACGTCATTTTGAGCTCACTGTAGATAAGTTATCTACATTTATTCAAAGCCTTAGAAAATTTGAATGTTTAATATTAAAAAATAATAACCGTTAGATTGACGGAAATCAATGATGATTAGGTTGATTATAAAGGTTGTAAACTTTTTTGATTGTAAATATACCATATCCCTTAAATCACATATAAAATCTTTATTTTCTTTTTCTTATTAGGGGAAGGTTATATTTACAACTCATTTTCGTTTACAACATCTTATAACCAATATCTTAACCGTTGATTTCCGTCCATCAACGGTTAAGATTTTCGCAAATAAAATTTATTAATTAATTATTAATTCGCAATAAATGATAACCGTTGATTGGCGGAAATCAATCTTTATTTTCTTTTTCTTATTAGGGGAAGATTATATTTACAACCTATTTTCGTTTACAACCTCTTATAACCAATATCTTAACCGTTGATTTCCGTCCCTCAACGGTTAAGATTTTCGCAAATAAAATTTATTAATTAATTATTAATTGGCAAAAAATGATAACCGTTGATTGACAGAAATCAACGGTTAAAATATTATTGTAAGAGGTTGTAAACGAAAATAAGTTGTAAATATAACCTTTATCTTTTTATTAATAATAATCTTTTACATTTTTTAATTTAAATCTTCAATCAAATCTTTATTTTTTTTTTATATTAAAAATTATAAATTTTGATTTAATTTTCGTATCGTATCATTCCATATAAACTCCTTTAGTGTCAAAGTCAAACTAAAGAAAAAAATTACTATCACGAAGTACATGGATAAACTATTACGAGATTTTTTCAATTTAATCATACACACATGCTAAAAATTCAATAGAGAGAATTTTGCTGAATTTATAATTCTGCCTAGTTAGACCGGAATAATTAATTAATTAATGTATTAGTAAAAAATATTAAAAAAAATTGATCAAAAGAATTAAAATTGACTAATAATTTCTGTTATTCATACATATATTGGAAAAATTTCACATCTTATTATACATGTGTTAATTTGCTTATTTAATTTTTTTTTCCTCACCAAGCTTGCTATTCTCAAGTATTCTATTTCTAACAAGACAATGCACCATGCCGATTTCAATTGATTTAAAGTTAAATCTAATTTAAAATTTAACTCCTGTATTCAAAAATAATTATACAAAAGAATAAGATAAATATTTATTTTATAAGTTTTCAAACAAGAAAAGCTATTTATAATGAAATCAATTTTCTAAACATATCCTCAGACTAACAATGAAGAAAATAATGGGCAATCAGTAAGTGCTACAAATATAAATTAAGAGAGATACTTTATTGCTCTATGATAACATCTTAACTGACGTCATGTAAATTGTGAAAATTTCTTTGTAACAGTCACTCTCCACCCCTCAACCCCAAAAAAGAAAAAAACACTCATTTTTTTTTTTTCAATTGTAACTAGCAATTTTGTAGACGTTTCTCGGAAGTGAACAAAATGAAAGGGAAGGAGGCATTGAAGCGAGAGTTTTGAGGACATATGCATGTAAACAAACTTCGCTTCAGCAACTTAATAAAGAATAAGCAACAAGTTGGAAGATGCAACGACCCTTTAGGTCTCCTCATAAATCAACCCACCAAAGCACCTAAAAAGCAGACTCTAATCATCATCAGCTTGGTTGTGGTGGCATCACTTTCAAACTTCTCATCCACTCACAGAAACTGGGATCATCGAAGTGAACAAAACTGCTTTTCAGCTTTATCCTCTGTTCTGATGTCAATGACCTGAGTTGCGGGAATCTTGCTTCCTGCAAAAGTTGCATCATTCAATATGTAACAATAGCTATCCTGAAATGTGGTTGGTTTTGGACCAGGCCACAAAAAATATGATACATGGCACTTAAGCAGTTAACAGAGAAAATGAAAGAAAAAACATATTTCTGTCTCACAATAAAGTGCTAGTAGTGCTCACCTGCTCATAAGGAGGATCCTTGTGAGCTGGTATGAGACGAGAAACAAAATATCGAGCCTGGGAGCTACCCTCCTGTTTCAAAAGTAAAGTGTCCGTTATAGTTTACCTTATAAGTAGCAGAAGATGGAACTGGGAAATATGCAGAGAAAGATTTATGGAGTAGGAATAGTAAATAAAATTAACCTTAAATGCAAGGATACGAGGTGCTGGAAAACGGAATTCAGTCAGCTCTTCAGCCAATGTCCTGCATGCAGCTAAAGCAGCAGCACTTCGTACTTCATCAGCTGCGAGTTCAGCACCCTAGGATCCACCCATCAATATTAGAAAAATATATATTAGGAGAAAACAACTAGAACAAGAAAAATAAACTTCTGAACCGGGAAACAAACTACAATTGCGGCAAACATAAATGTTATAAGAACTGTCACATTAGCTAGAAGAAATAGAATATTATATTTATATTCATGAATGCAAAGTGTAGCCTCAATTACACTTTTGGTCTTGTTAATTTTACCAAATTTCAGTTTCAGTATCCCTAGATTTAATTGCAAGAGAGTTGTCTGCATGGTTTTTGTTGAGTAAGGAGGAAACAAGAGACATTTGGTGAAATCAGTGTAACTCAACTACACAATTGAGTAGATTATATAGCTAAAAAAGTAATATACAATGACCCCAGACAAGTATTTACATGGTTTTCAACACTACCCTAGATTACATAGCCAAAAAAATTAACATACAATGAACCCAGATAAGTATTTATATGGTTTTCAACACTCCCCTCGATTATATAGCCAATAAAACCATATACAACAAACCCAAACAAGTATTTACATGGTTTACAAAATTCTCCCTCAACCAAAAACATAACACAAAATCTCATTAACTACAGTAAACATACAAAATCCAAATGTTTGATACTTAAAAACGCAATACCACTTAACCATAAATAATTCAAAAACGGAAGGGTATAGGAACTAGGAGTAAGGAATTTCAATAACTATAACTCACATAAGAACTATTGACCAACAAGTTCAACAGTTTTGTACCTTCTCAGTCAAGAGACTAAAAATAAAAAAACAAACTAACGAAGTTTCTTTTCCTGAGCATGGGTTTCCAGTTGCAACACCCTTAGCTTGCCATCTGCCACCAGCCACATTAGCTGTTAGCAACAGCAGCCACTGGTCTGGTGGCAGAAAAGGCTGGGCGGCCTTCCCATTCAAAAGCAATGAGACGGAAGAGAAGAAAGGAAGATGAAAACTAAGAAAAAACCAGGGCAAAGCACCTATGTGCTACTATCTGTGGCTCAGTGCTATTGCACCAAGCGCTATTGCGTATCATTAAAAACTATGACCAGACCCAATCTGGTATCTACATTTTATAATGCAATGATCTATCAAATCCATCACCATGAAAATTATCCTTCTGTCTATCATTGGTTTTACATAGCAGGAAGCTAATTTGAAAACATGACCGGCCATTGGCAGAATAGTAAGTGCAGTAACAATAATTTATTTAGGTTAGTACCATAACAGTCCCTCAAAAAACCATATAAAGATAAAGACTATAAGTACTAGAACAGATAATAGGAGGCATACCAACCAAATGAAGACATCAGTGCCATGGTCAAGTACAACAGCAGCCTCAGACTGCATAGCAAGATCATAAGCTGGTAGCTCCTCAAAAGTTCCCCCCTCCCTGTGCATTAGACAACGGGGAGCCACCATTCTGAGTGATAGGTCAAAGGATGCATTCAGAAATAGGTTCCTCAGCACAGACCTCTCATCTTCATGGCCAATAATGCTTCCCAATAGTGGTCCTCTCCTGAGATGGAAAAGGAGCTCCGGTAAGAGAGAAAGCTCTTTTGGGAAGCAATGAAGTTTTGATTTGGGTAATAGGGAGCCAAATTTTAGAGCAATATCCTTGATTCTTTCATCTATTGTTGCTCGCATATCAATTGCATCAGAATGGTTTTTGGCTCTTAACAGAGTTCTCTTTGCAATGAGGACAGCAGCTACTTCATCCTGAACACTCTCAAGATATCCTGAAATACTATCTACTGTTGGCAGTCTAACAGTAATGACCCTCGACACATCAGCTTGATACAAATTTGAATACTGAATTGCAAACTGGAAAAAGACAAAATCACTTTTGATATCTCCTTTAGTTTCCATGGAGAGAGAGAAACTCTGTGTTTCTTCAACACTCAGCATTTGAACATAAAGAGCAGTGTCATTTTTAAACGTTTCATGGGTGTCTACATGTGACTCTTCCCCAGGACCCACAACTTGAGTAATGAGGATATCATCTGATGTGCGCAACTCTAACAAACCATGAGAGCCTGCTGATCTGGCAGATGCCCTTTGCAAATTTACACCAAAGGCTTCCCCAAAATCATCATGGAGAACCAAAACTCCACCTGATGCTTTTGCAAGAGGATGCAAGATAGGAACTCTTACAGGGCATGTTCCAGCACATAAAATATCAACCACAGTATTGTGTCGAAGAGCCTTATGACCTAGATTCTCCATAAATTTTAATGCTGTCTTTTCCATATAAGGATAATTAGGGTGATTAAAAGAATGAGGAACAGATCCTGGCCCATAAGTGTTCGGTCCACCAGCACAAACAATAATTCTACTACTGCCACCTGACCTTTTGACTACCCCTCGGGACAGATCAGCAGATGGGCCCTGAATAATAGCAAGAGCAACTTCAACAGCAGTTCCTAGGCACCGATCTCTGGAAGCTTCTGGTGTGTTCAACTTGTATGCCCTCAATGATGAAAATATGGAATGTGCTACAGGCAGTGAAATATGCATTGGTGACAAGTATATGCCAGAACCATAAATCAATGCTTTCAACGATTCTTGACTTGGTGATTTGTCCCCGGGAAGCACATCAGCAGATGCAATTGACTCTTCTGAAAGATCATATACTGATACACTACGGCTGTATAGTACAATTCCTAATCTTGTTGTTGGAGGGAGAGAATCAACAAAAGCATGCAAAGAACTCTGTAGATGGTGTAAGTGAGGTTCGTCTAAACATTCATCTATAACAAGAACAATTGGGGCAGACATTCTGGAATCTGAAACTGGAACAAAACCAGGTCTCTTGTTCCCAGTTTGAACAAAGTCAACCATGGGTGAAGATAGTTCAGGAAATCTGTGAAGATCTTCCTTGCTATGCCCAATGTACTCGCCATCACTTCCATTCAGTTTCCGGCATATAACACATTGCCACTGGCCTGATCCAAGCAATATGTTGCAATATATGTTTGCATAAGCTCCGCAGCTTTGGCAGCGATGGGGATCACGCTGTATTACCTGAGGGCCTGTTGAGACCTCCCTCCCAGGAGAGACCAATGCCCCAAAACCCAAACTCGGTACATTAGATTGTTTCTTCTGTTTCAATACCTACTTATCAAATGCAAAAGAAAAATTCATATATTTCATGAAAAAGAAAATTGCGAATAAAGAAATAGTAATTCAACGTAAAATTACATGCCTTGATTATGAATTAAAATAAACAAGAATATACCTTATGAGCCGAGAAAAGAACAAAGGATGACTCCCCGACAGGAACATGGTCCTCTATACTATCAGAACCTTGGTGCTGCAACTCAAATGATCCGTTCGAAAATTGTGGCGGCGATGAAGCTGGAAAAGAAGGGGCTGAAGAGAAAGCAAGTGGCTGAGGCGATGCAGGCGATGTGCGAAAAGGAACAGCAGCTGGACGTACAGGTGATGTAAAAACAGGTGGTCCAGGAGGGGTGCTCAAGTGAGGAACAGGACTGCCAGTTGTAACCCCATTGGCTGGTGAGGTTTTAATGGAATGGGAAGAACCTTGATCTTGCTGAAAATGTAATTTTGGTGGAGGAAATTTAGGTGCCGCTGCAAAACTTGGAGGAGGCGGAATTGGACTCTCTCTGTCCGGGTTTGAAGGGGTGAACCCAACATTAGGTTGTGTTGGGTTAGACATTGAAAATCAAGGTAGCTAGCTACAAACGCAACAACACTTACAAACCCAGTATCAAGAAGCAAACTTTACAAAATAAAAAAACGGGGGAAAGTGATAAAAGAATCAAGACTACCAAGAAAAGATATGAACCCTAATCAAGATTCTTATTTCACTCCTAAGAATTTGCATAGACCTTAAATCCCAAAGGAGAATAATGATCCCCAACTAAATTCTACTTAAACCCCGAAAGCTCAGATACTCGATCAATCGGTATCACAAAAAGAACCCCACAGAATGGGAGTCTTCCTGAACAAATTCACCCGCCATCAATCAATCTCTTCAAGATTGAAGCTGCTCGGAGATTCGCTCTGCAGATAAGTTATCCAGCAGCCAAGTCAAAAAGAAAAGAAAAGAGAAAGAAAAAGAAGATCCCAAATTCAATAATGAGCTAGGGTTTTGGAAAGTAAATCAAGATTTGGTTAAATGGAACGTATAAAACAAAATCTGGATTTAATTACCTGAGAGAGACGAGAAACTGCTAGCTTATAAGGTTTGGGAGGGGGGGATGAAAAAGAAACATTGATGAAAGGGCAAGTATGAAAAATGTTGACTTTTGTGCCCTATTGCTGTTAATTCCAACACCCCAATTAGGAAGAGGGATTGGGGTGGGTGGGGGCTGAGGATTTTAGGTTTTTAAACTCGCAAAAATAACAACAGCGCCCACGCAGTGAAACCTCCTCAGCCTCGGTTTGTTCCTTCCGTTTCTCTTTGTATTTCTTTCCTTGTTGGCATGTTTCGTTGCTACCTCCTACCTACGACAGCATTTTCACACGTGGGCACACCTATAATCACATTACTTTGTTCACTAGGAGTAGCAACTTAATTTTGTTTTAACTTACTTACCTTACAGGGTCTTATAGGCAGGGATATGCTATCCTATAGCTGATTCATGTATTCATATCAATTATTTTCGTTAAATTACAAAATAATCTAATGGTGTTTCATTCATTTTTTTTAAAAATTATTTGCATAATTTATTGTATAATACGTAATTTCTCTAAAACTTACATCAAAGTAAAAATAAATAAATAAATAAATTATGCTAACGTTTCATAAGACATGTGATTAGGTGTTTTTTTTTTTAAGGAAAAACGTTGATTTGTGAAATTAGATGTATTGGAGTTTCGAGTCTGGGAGAGATATTTCTAATATCAGCAATGATATTTGTTGATTGAAACTGTTGATATGAAAATATTTTAAATTTACATGTTCATATATAAATTTTTTTTCTTAAATGAAATAAACCATAATAAACAGTAAATATTATAGTACCCTTCTTATTTTTGAGTTGGACTGGATCCGATTAGAGAAACCAAATGACCCACCACAACCGCAAGAAACAGATCGGCCCAAAAGCTTCATTCATCCTCGTTGTTGTGCTGTAACTGTTTTTTTGTTTTACTGGTGATTGTAGTTTTGGTAGCAGTTGAAGTTCGCAAATCGCAAGCCATGGCCGAAGATTCGGATCGTCCTATCAGGATTATGAACTTTGTCTCTGAAGATCAAGTAAATAAACTCACTCATTCTTAAACTCGCACTCCCTTCTTTATTTTGTTTCCTTTCTCGAATCCATGAATTGGGCATGAATTAGGGTTTCGTTACCGATTATTGATTTTTGCATGGTTGTTCAACTTATTGTGTTGGAACAGTTGGTAGAATCAAAAAGAACAAGGGGTGAACGAGTTGAAGACGGCACTGCCCAGAGGGATAGACCTCTCTACGAGGTTTGCTTTCTCATTTCTTGTAACGCAAAATTTACTCTATAATTTTCAATAAGAGATTGATTATGAGGAATTTACTTACTGATCAAGCTTTCAATTGCAGATTCTAAAGGAAAATAAAGACAAAAAGGATGCGGAATTTAATGAAAGGTTCAAGCATAGTAAGTAACTGAGTAGTTCGACAAGCATTTAGCATAACCATGATCCTTCACTTTCGCCTTAGGAGTTAGGACAACTTGTTTGTGGAAGTTGGTTTAGATTAGAATATGGAACTTCTTGATTTTCAAAATAATTTTGAATGTGATAGTGTGTGGCAATGCCAACTGCCAATTGCTTAGCACAGCTTGTAAGGATGAACCTGTTCATTCTTTCATGCTTACTTGGTGTTAGCCCTTTTGAGACAGGCATAGTTTATCCTAATTGTTTGGCTTATGTTCAGATTATTATTATTTTTCCCCTGCTTTTCTCTTTTCTGCGGGGTTTCCTTTTGTTATCATTCCGGATTGAATTTGACCTGTCTATAATAATCACAGGACCACCTAAAGCTTTAGATGAAGACGAGACTGAGTTTCTCGAAAATTATGAAACAGTAAGTTTCTGATTTTATTTTTACAGCATTTTGTTTCACTGAAAATTCATGGCTGGAACCTGTAAGTGTCGATTGTGAAATTTTATCTGATTAGATATGTCCTTTGCTTCAAGGTTTGTGCAGACATCTATTTTAGATTGTTTAGAAACAATTTTATGACCTTTATCATTATGGAGAACAAAAGAAATGCTTGAACAAATTGTTCGCGCAAAGTTTATAAAAGTGCCTTCTTCTTTCTAACATAAATTTGTGTTTTATCCATCTTTCAGTCAAGGAGGGAATATGAACGAAAAGTGGCAGATGACGAAGCCCAACAAATCCGTAGCTTTCAAGTTAAGTCATCACAATTACTGTATGATTGCAATACTTCTCTTTAAGTAAAAATATACAAATTGCTTGTACCTTTTTAGTTAGTTTCTCTTGGAATAATTTTGGGTTGCTATTGCTGAAGTGAATTTTACATAATGTGTCAATTATTTAGTCAATGATTTTTCTGACTATATTTTTCTTGTATGTTGATTTCAGGCAGCAGTGGAAGCACAGTCCAATGTTGTGCATGAACTTAAGGAAAAAACCCCTTTACCTTTGATCCAGGTTGGTCAGTGAATTTCATGTACGTTGCTACCATTTTTGGTGCTGCAAGGAAGTGATGTAATAATGTATACATTTCCATACAATAATGCAACTGATCAATAACATTTTTACATAATTGGCCAATACTGAGGTCTATCATTGCTGAATAAGATTTTCGAAGAATATGTTCGTTGGAAGGGTTACCATCATTAATTTGACATTCATACCAAAATGTTTCTTGTGTGTATTGCCCTTCCTGTAATGTTTTCTGAAATTTCAAAGTGTATACGGTCAATTTTTTTTTATGGTTTTTAAATCTCCCAACTGAAGGCTTCCTTTATGATTTTACAGGGTTACTAGATTAGAACCTCCCCTCCTCCCTTGACGGCATAGTGTTATTATTTATTTTGCACATTTACTTGTTTGTTCATCTAAGACGTAAATGGAAGCCCTGATTTGTAATGCTCCAATGTTCAACCTCTGAAGGGATGTCTAATTTATTAGTCATTGCAACAATACATGCATTTTTAAATCAGAAATAATAAGAGTGTGTTGCTATTTTTATGCTTGTCACGCAATCTGTTTTCTCTTGCAGGAAGAAAAGTCTGCTGGAAAGAAGAATCCAGCCTCTCGCTCATTAGGCATGATTGTAAAAGTCAAGCCCCAAACTAAAAAAGCCAAGTTGGATGAAGGAAATGGTGAAGTTTCAAAAGCAGGAACAACTCCCGGGGATGATAAGAGTAAGTCTTTAGAACCAGTACAATCATTGAATTACGAAGCTGATAAGACCCGTGAAGTTGTTCAAACTGGCCTTGTTTCTTACAGTGACGAAAGTGATGATGACTTGTAGTATTGATATTTATATTTTGAGAAGTTACATGATTTCGCTTTTGTTTTGTATAGCACTCGTTCATATTCATATCCATGCATATATTCAGGACGGCAGTATGGAAAATTGACACTCCTAATGTCTAAAACTGTCATAATCCCGTCAAAATCTGCATACATGGATATATCCGTTTTCACTCCGAATATATAGGCCACTCGAATATATCCGAACTTCCGAATCCAGGTAGCGTGTATATTGTGGATCGAAACGGGGAAAGCAAGAAGAGAATGAGTACCTGTGTTAGAAGAAAAATAACGATTTTTTAAGAGAGAAAGATTGGGTGCTGAATGAAAGTGATCAAGAAATGTCTAAAGCGGTGCCCTTTGTGGTTGTGGCCCACAAAGCACACGCCAATGTGGGAAGGAACAAATAATGATAGCGATGAAGAAATAGAAACAGATTTGAAGATAATTTTTATGCATCATGTGAGAAACTTGACAGAGTGGGATGTCAATTTAACATGTGTTTAATTGTTGTCATAATATCATAAAAATAGATTGGTTGTAATATCTGGTGGTTTTCTGAAAAAAGGACCAAAGTAAATGTTGATAAGTTGTAATTTAGTTAAAATTCTTTGAAAGTGCAATCCTTCCTGTTGATAGACGAAACTGTCAATTTGAGGTGTAATGCTTTTCATCATGCTGAGAAAGTTAGAAAGACGTAAATGTAGGGAAAGATAATAAGCGCTAAATTTGCTATTTCTCCTACAAGCTTTTTAGGCAATTCCGTCGTTTTTCACTTTTTCTTGGTCATCCATTGATTCTTATTTATTTAGACTACTAAGATTTTTCTTCTATGAAAAAAAGGGTAGCAAGGGTGAAGTATTGCTTTTCAATTGAGCTTTACAAAATTAAAGTAAAAGAGAGTGTAGTGTGGGGGTAAAGACTAAAGACTATCATATTGCTGAAGCACTTGCGTGAAGTTGGACTAAGGAAGCATAAAATCCATCCTTAACGTTAATGAGCGTCTCATGCCTTCCTTTCTCCACTATAACTCCATTTTTTACTACTGCAATCACATCTGCATTTTTTATTGTAGATAGACGATGTGCCACAACCACAGTGGTCCTGCTCACCATCACTCTGTCTAATGCATCTTGAACAACCCTCTCTGACTCGGCATCTAGTGCACTTGTGGCTTCATCTAGCAGCAATATCTTAGGACTTTTAATTATAGCACGTGCAATGGCTACCCTTTGCTTTTGCCCCCCGGATATTTGGATTCCCCTCTCTCCCGCCACTGTATCATAACCCTGTTGTAGGAAAAAGACCCCAAAACAAAAATAATATGTGAATACTGAATAGTTCGCCCAATAAGACACAAGTCTACTTGAAACTAATGCAAAGACATAATAAGACTGAAAAAGGATGATTTATATGTTAAAATTTTACATGATTTTACCATGTGAGTATCTTTATGTTTATCTCTGAAACTTTAATATTTTTACCTGTTGTAAACCACTGATAAAACTATGGGCATTGGCCAGTTCTGCTGCTGTTAGGATTTCTGCTTCAGTTGCATTGCCTTCCTTTCCATAGGCAATATTGGCACGGATAGTGTCATTGAACAGGACTGGCTCTTGGCTTACAAGGCCCATCTGCTGCCTTAACCACTTGAGTTGTAACTTCTGAATTTCTATCCCATCAAGTGTAATTTGACCAGAATCAGGATCATAAAATCTCTGTAACAAGGCAATCACTGTGGATTTCCCACTTCCACTTTCACCAACAAGGGCCACAGTCTGGAACAACAAATTTGATTGGAACCATTAGTTGCAACATGCTTTTTCACCTGTTTGGTGATGCGAAATAGAGTTTGATAACATAAATAAATAAATAAAACCCTTAAACTTTACCTTGCCAGAATGGATAGTCAAGCTAAGGTCTCGAAAAATTTGTATATCTGGCCTAGATGGATACTTAAACCTTACATTAAGAAGCTCTATTTCTCCCTTCACGCTATCCAGTGTGCTACCAGACTCATCATTGGGATCTATCTCTGACTTCCTATCGATTATTTCAAATATGGAAGCAGTGGCTGTCTTGGCTTTGCTAGAATCAGGAGCTAAGGAGCTTGATTGGGAAATTCCAACAGCTGCCATAGTTAAAGCAAAGAAAACCTGCAAAACATTTTAAGAAGAAAATTTCTAAGTGTTGAAATGTAATACTTTTTCACTTTCCCCACTAGTTGACAAAGAATGATGGATAAGTATCAAAGAGTTTAGTACCCGGAAAACATCTGAGAATGATGCCTTGCCAGCTTCCACAAATCTTGCTCCTGCATAGAAATTGGTAGCATAGATATTAAAGAGTAAGAAAAATGCAACCCCAAATCCTGTTCCACTGATCAAGCCTTGTCGTATCCCAGTTTTCATGGGACCTTCACATTTCTTCCTGTATAGTTCCATAACTTTCTCTTCAGCACAGAAAGAAGCTACTGTTCTTATGCTTCCAACTGCATCATTAGCAACTTGGCTAGCTTCCTCATACATCATCTGCATCAATTTGTATTACAATACTTATAATTTGTTGCAAAATCTAAATCATGCACATTGTCTGGTTATGGAAAAGAAGCTAACCTTTGCATCTGCACTGAATCCCGCCAAGAACTTCATTTGAAAATATCCACTTATTCCAGTGAGGGGAAGCAAGACAAGAATAATAAACGACAACTGCCAGCTTGCAATGAAAGCAATGATCAAACCTGCCAATGCTGTTGCTATATTTTGAACCAATAGTCCCAGTGCATCACCAACAAGGGCACGCACAGATGCAGCATCTGCTGAGAGCCTTGCACCAATTGCACCACTTGAGTGTTCAGGCTCATCAAACCAACCAACCTCCATGTTGATCACCTTCTCAAAACAAATTAGCCTGATACGTTGGATTAACTTACTGCCAGCCACAGAGAAAAAGTAACCTCGGGCTGTAATTGCCACTAAGGATGCAAGTCCAAGGGTCATAAACATTAGTGCCCAAAACTTGGAATCCTTTTTCATCTCAGGAAATGGTTCATATAATGTTTTGATGACACTGGAAAGCAACACGCCATATATTGGAAGTATGGTACCATTTACTATAGCTGCTACACATCCAATCAGAAGCACTGGAATCTCTGGCTTGTTGATGGAAGCAAGGCGCCAGAGTGAAACCTCTGGTGGTGATTGTTCTTTGGGCTGTGAATTTCCAAGTTCAGGATCAGGGACGTTAATTCCTGCAGGTAAACCAAATGAAGCTGAAAATGAGTGGCGGCTACTATTCCCCACAGATGATCCTGATCTTCGAAGTGACCTTCTTTGACTCAATCGTTTAAAGGATTCTGAAGAAAGTTCACTCTTGTTTTGATTATCTGCAGTTTCTTCTGATTCCTTGTTCACTTCTTGTAAACGTATAAGATTAGAGTAAGCTCCCTCGGGATCCTTGAGTAATTCTATGTGTGTTCCTGATTAATAAACACAAGTTATAGTGAGATATGAATTCCAGTCTTTATTTGTAGCCTGGATCCTTGTTATCCAAGTAAGACAATAGTTAACTTGATACCAAAGGAAAATCTTACTTTTTCTTTTATAATTAGAGATAATCATCCCTCAAGTAGTTATTAAATTGTTTCAACTTATATGGTAATGTAGATAATAATGACAATATAGTGTGAAACGCATATAATGTGAGTAATGGTTGACTCAATGAAAGAAGCCATGTCTTAGCTACACTTGTTTCCTACCTTTCTCAACCATTTTCCCTCTATGAATTACAGCAATCATATCAGCATTCCTCACTGTGCTCAGGCGATGTGCAACAACAACAGTGGTTCTGTCGACCATGATCCTGTCTAGAGCCTCTTGCACTATCCTTTCAGACTCTGCATCAAGTGCACTTGTAGCTTCATCTAGAAGTAGAATTCTTGGATCTTTCAGGATTGCTCTTGCAATGGCAACGCGCTGCTTTTGTCCACCAGATAGCTGAGTTCCATGCTCACCAACCATTGTGTCCAATCCCTGGATACAGAAGGTAAATAGCTCGAGGTTACTTAACATGTTGCAAGATCACAAATCCTAAAATAGCTTTGAAATTGTAGTAAAATTTGGCTAGAAACTAGAACCTGTGGCAGTTTATCAATGAACTTAGCAGCATTTGCAAGTTCAGCTGCAGCTCTTATCTCTTCAATTGTTGCTCCCTCCTTCCCATATTCAATGTTATCCTTAATGCTAGATGCAAACAACACGGGCTCCTGGCTAACGAGGCCAATTTTTCCTCTGATCCATCTAAGCTGAAATTCTTTCACGTTAATACCATCAATAAGAACTTCACCTGCCTGTGGATCGTAAAATCTTTCTATTAAACTGATAGCTGTAGATTTTCCACTTCCACTTTGTCCTACTAAAGCTGCAGTGGTGCCGCTAGATATATGAAGAGAGAATCCGTTGAAAATCAACTCCTCAGGTCTGGCTGGATAACTGAAATAAACATCCCTTAAATCTATTTCACCATGGATATCCTTCAATATTTTTCCATTTGGGTCATAGGCATCTATCTCTGGCTTTCTCTCAATTGTCTGAAACATTTTATAAGCTGCAGCTTGGCCCGCAGCAAAAGCACTCATGCAAGGAGATGCCTGGCCGAGTGACCTAAGATATGAAATCATGTAAATAAGTTGAAGCATGCATCTATTTTATCTGTTGCCTTGTGTGGTTGTGTTGGTTTTAATAAACTTCAATAGAACATGAAATATATAAAATAGAATCTACTTACATGGAAGCTGTTAACACAGCAACAATCACAGTGCTCACCGCACCCCCATCATACCCTTTTTCCATTATCATCTTTGCTCCAAACCATACAGCCAAAGCATAACCACAGAAAATAAATAACATAGCCATGCCAAGACCGATTCCGGCTACAAAACCTTCACGAACTCCTGATTTGTAAGCATCTACAAGAAATTTTCTGTAACTAGATACTGCTTTCTTTTCCCCAGTAAAGGATGCGACCTGGAAATATGCACAGCAAAAGAAAATAATGACTATCATAGCTCTTATATTGAGAAGTTACAGAATTGCACAAGAATTTGTTAGGCTTAACAACATACAGTTCTTATTGAGCCAATTGCTTGTTCAACTACATGTGCAGCTTTAGCGTACGCGGTTTGACCTCTGGATGCCGTCCTTCCAATGGTAAAGACCATAGCAGCGCCAGAAGCGACAAGAGGTGGAAGAGTGGACAACATGACAAGAGTAAGAAGCCACCCTTTGATAAAAGCTATCACATAGCCACCAAAGAATGTTGCTACTAGCTGCAGAAATTTCCCTACCTGTTTAAACAAGAAAGCATTCTGTAAATGCGCACTCAGGGAAAAAATCAGTAACAACAAAATTCAAAGTGATTTTTTCTCCTGATTTGCATCCAAGTCTTTAGTGCAATAGTAGAAGTAGTAGTAGTACCTTCTCTCCCATGGCATCTTGTATGAGAACAGTGTCACCTGACATTCGCCCTATCACCTCTCCAGTGTTAGTTTCCTTATCAAAGAAAGTAATATTTTGTCTCAGTATAGTTTTCAAATACAAGCCTCTTATTCTTGCTGCCTGTCTCTCCCCTGTGACCATCCAGCAAGCCACCTCTGAAAAATGAAATGTTTTTTCACAGCTTAGTGTCTTGTAAATATAATATAAAATCATGGATGGATGTTCACCTAACAACTTAATTTGAGATAATTGACTCATGACATGATATGATATCAGACTAGTCTCTATGACTAAATGGTTTAGAGTTTGATCCTTGCCATCGTTTAGGTGTCTTAATCTAACAAGTTAAGCTTTTGGGATAATGAAAACTGGTGATCTTAATTATAGAATATACTTACGGAGGAATGCAGCCACAGCACTGCCTATTCCCAAATATACGAATTTAAGAGAGACCTGCAATTTTCACAAGTGAGGACTTTGTTACATCATAAGTGCAATAAAAAAAAGCCAAATTTATTTATCTGGTTTCCTAATTTTACCTTGGAAACTTGCTTGACAATGTCTGGGCTAAACTGGTTATTTCCGAAGCTATTAATCATTTGGCCAAACAGCAATGACATGAGAGGCAAACTCACACCATTTCCAATGGCCCCAATGGTGCCAACAATCATCAACAGCATGTCAATGGAGTCTGCAAATGAGAACAGCCTGTGATAAGGAACAGTTTCAGGTTTTTCTTTCCCTTTGCTCTTTTCTCTCTTTTCCCCGTTTGTATGCACTTCTTCATCCATAACATTCTCAGGCCTCATATCTATTCAGCTCCTTCTATACTCTCCAGCTATGGAACACTGTTGTGAGACACAAAAATAACAACTCAGAAAGCTTAGCCACCCCAAAAGTAGGTAACTCTGAAATGAGTGACAGAGTTTTAGAATCAGAGCTAAACAGCTCAGTAAAAAGATTTCCTCTGCTTTTCGTTCTTGAATAGGACTAAATTCTCATGTGGTACAAGTTCTTTTATAGCTTGAAGCTCCGGGATCCAGTTGTCATTTTCTAGATTTGTTGGACCATCCTATGAAGCAAAGGTCTAAGATTTATATCTTGCACACGGGCTTATCCCACAGGATTTTAAATATAAGTGTGCTGTTCGCCAATTCTAATAAAATTATAGTCAACTATATTACTCGTTGAAGGTAATGATTTTGCTTAGAAACATGAACACGCTCTTTGCTGAACCAGGCATAGCAAGGAAGCACGGAAAATATTTTTCATTTTCTGATCACCAACCACCACAGAAAGAAAGAAAACTAAGGAAGAAAAAGAAAACGGATTATCACTCATATGGTTAGTTGAATCACTTTTTCTTCTCATTTTAAATTTTAATACTATTCTTAAGATAAAACAGTGGCTTGAAAAAGATTATATGATGGTGTTTCTAAGTGTGAGCAAGCAAGCTCTATTTTGGTTAGTGACTCTTAAATCTAATGCTTTAAGATTTTGGGTTGAATATGGTATCGATCCATTTATTGTGATAGCTTAGCTCATTGATGATAATTCTCTCATACCATCAATTATACAACGGGTTTACCAAAACCAAAGGTTGATTGGCCTATATTCGAATATTCCCGGTGTTGTTCGGATTTGTAAGCCTTCCAGACCCATATTGTGAGGTAAGAACTTAACGAGTGTTGTCAAGCCTTGTTGATATGTGGGTTGGGAGAATATTTGAATCCAAATGTGAGGAGTAAAGTCCCATGTTAGATAAAGATATACAAAGTGTAGTGTTGAATCCACTTATCGTGCTAGATTACCACTTAGGGGGCGTTTGGTACGCATCATTCTTCAAGATTCTCAAGAAACTGAATTTTTTTAAATTTTAAATTTTCGAATATTATCGTAAATTTTAAAAATTATATTTTTAAAAATCGAGATTTTCGGATAAAAAAAAAATTCTACTCTATCAAATGCCCCTAGTGCAATTATAATAATTCTCACGTAACAGTATCAAATACCAGCAACTTTGGGGTGGTTGATTCCATCTCAAATTAATAATTTGAATTAAACTATGATTGACATCATAGTTTCATGTCATGACATCAACATAACCATCAACGGGGACAAAGCTGTGTACTAGAAGCCAGAAAGAAAGAGAGAAAGAATAAGGGAGGCATGGAGGCGGAGAGACGTTGAGAGACATTTATTCAACCAAAAGAGAATGCAAAATGGAAGACACAATTATGGAAAGACATTAATTTTCTTTACAAAAAGATTAAAAAGGGTACCCAAAACTGAAAGGCTGAAAGAAAATACCAGATTCTGGATATATCATTCAGTATCAGGGTATTGAACTATATTACTGTTTCTCAGATTCTGAGTTGTATCGCGGGTTTTGTTTAGCAGCTCGCACACTATATATATACATCAGTTTGGTATTGCTTACTATAGAAGCATTTCTTTCCATGATAGTTGACCAATGCTAAAAAAAATTTATAAGTTAAAAATAGCAGTTTTTGAGGAAAAAAAATTTGTTCAAAAAAAATAAAACAAACTAAATGATGGTTATTTCTTTCTTTTTTAATACATATGATGGTTATTTCTTTAGTCATGGTGATTGATGGGTGTCTATTTGAAATTTTATTCAAGTTTGACCAAGCATGGTTTCTCCTTGCCAAGAAATGGAAAGGGTATATTTAAAATTAGGCTATTTGACCATTTTGCCCCTCATTAATTAATTAATAATTATTGTGTCCCTGATTCAAAACTATCCACTAATCTGCCCATTTTTAATCAATTAACTTGCATTTTTAATCGATTAAATGGTTGTTGAGAGATTTAATCGACTAAATCTCCATACTTAATCGATTAAAAAATCATACTGACTTGTTTCCCTTTGTTGCCTGTTGGGAGATTTAATCGATTAAATAGGGAGATTTAGTCGATTAAATCTCCCAACAGCCATTTTTGTCTGTTTTGACCATTTAATCGATTAAAAATGCAAGGTAGTCGATTAAAGAGGAGCAGATTGGTAGATAATTTCAAATCAGGAGCAAAATGGTTATTAATTAATTAATGAGAGGCAAAATGGTAAAAAAGCCTTTAAAATTATCTTCTTTTACCAAAAAAATAAAATAAAAAATACTTCATTTCTCTTTTTAAAATTTATTTATAATATTCAACTTTTTAAAAATATTATCATTTTTAATTATTAAAATTTAAAAATATATTCATTTAATTATATAATTTATAAATGAATTTACTTTTAAAAAAGATTTTTTTCAGTTGAAGTTTTGGTCGTGTCATGAAAATTAAAGCCCGTGAAACCCTTAACCATAATAATGTCAAAATGAAAATATTTTTCCTAATTGATTAAAAAATCAAATAATTTAACAAAATAATACGATGAGATAGCATGTATAACGTGTGCATTCAAGTCGCATATTATCTCAATGTTGCTATTTATGCAAAAGCCATCATGGCTTGCCACTTATTGCACTTTGCAAGATGCATAGGGGGAACGTGTGCAACTTAAACATGCATCTGATGATATGTGTCTTGCAGAGCGCGATATATAGCAAACACGCGCGTTGGCTTTGCACAAGTCGATTATGGGGTGATATGCTACTTGAACGTATACATCTTCGATATACATCTTATTGTATTATTTTGACAATTATTTAACTTTTGAATTAAAGAGGAGAAATTTTTCATTTACCTTAAATAGGTAAAAAAAAAATCTGTATGAGTGTGTGATTTCTATATCATATTTTTTTTAATAAAATTTATTTAAAAAATATGAATATGAATATGAATATATATAAACTCAATAATATAACACTGAATCAACCATATTTGATTGCGTTTTTGAAAAAAAGTTGAAACAACTGAATTAACATAAACCGAAATTTTTGAATTGTTTGGATTTTTTTTTCGGGTCAGATTCAACTATATCGTTAATGTTGAAAGCCATCTTAATAAAATCGGACTGACCCGGTCGGGTCGATTCGAGAATCGATCAACCGGTTATATAACTAGTTCGATTGAAGCAATGAACAGGACATGCATCAAAATTAGTGCGACCCGGCCGGTTTTCATGAAAATCGGTGACCCAGCCTGGTATCAAAAAAAAAATTCCAAATTTTTTTTTCAAAAAAAATTCATAATTTGCTTATTTGAATTTTTTTTGCTTATTAACTTACATAAGTTATGTACCTACAACACTAATATTATCTCAATTATGCGCTATGCAGAAAATTTTGATTTGATTTATAGTTAGAGATGTCGTTTACTGAACCTAAAACCTCGTATCATGATCATTATATTTTTGTTTGATCCTTTATTGAATAATAATATGTGATTTATTATTTTTTGTATTAAAATATTTGAAATTTTTATCAATTTGTTTTAGACATTTGCATATGTTTATAATTTTTTAATATAAATTATAAAATTATATATAATTACCGGGTCATGCGGTTAAATTAGTGACCCACTATCTCGACCGAGTTAATGACCAGACCAGTTTTAATAACATTTATTGAAAGCATATTTTATTTAACTTTTAAATATTTGAGAAATTTTTAAAACTAAAATTAATTGAATTTAGAAAACAAATTTATTGAGAAAACTATCAAATTAATGTGCATGAACATAATTTAACGTATAGGTTTGGGCTCAAATATCATTAAATTTTATTATTAAATTAGATAAAAGCAATTCTATTTTCAAATGATCTAACTACAACTATTTTATACTTTTTAAAATATTATTTCTTTGAAAGTAAAGTCTAACACGGAAGGAGTTTAGTTAAAATATGTCATTAAAAAATTAAACAATTTAATACAAAAATTGATGTCACCTAAGTTAATGATCTTGATTTAATAATAGAATTCATTACTGTTGTCAAACAAAAAAAAAGGAAGAAAAATAAACAAGTCAACATGTGAATTCTTCAGTCTTAAGTTTCAAGTTTGACCAATCATGGTTTCTCCTTCGATAAGAAATGAAAGATGATATAACGTTTAAAATTATTTTATTTTGCTGAAAAAAAAATCATTTTCCTTTTTGTTGCAAACCAATATTTTTTTTCTCTTCAGTATAAATTTGAGACCTTTTTATTTTTCAAAATTTATTTATAAAAATCAATTTAAAATATATTATAATTTTAAATATTATACTTGTGCAAATTTACTTTAAAAGAATTTTCTTCTTTGCCGTTCAAAGTGGTTGGCTGTTTACGTTTTCAGGTTATTTTTTTTTGGAAATACAATGAAAACTAAAACAACATCAAAAAAAGTTCTATATTGTTAAACAATACTCTAGAAATGTGGTTCAATTGTGTGTGGTTTTTTTATTAGTGTTTATGATTTTAAAAAATAAAATTGTGTCATTTTAGTTAAAATTACTGTATGTATTTTATAATGAGAAAAATATAAAATTACGCTTGGCCAACATGTGCAAGCCTCAACAGACAAAATGTTTTGTTGTTTGATTGCAAATGTGATACGGATTCAAGGATGAGTAAGGTCCAATGGGCCACTGATCATTTCACACGGACTGTAGATCCCCGCCCAATCGAAACAATAAGCACATGGATTTAATTTCTCTTGAAAGTTGAAACTTAATGTTTGCATTTTCTTTTTTCTTTTTTCATTTCAAACTAATTTTAGTAAAGAAATTCGAGATGATCTTCCAATGACAATTGGTGAGGGTCGAGGGGAGCACATTTTTTGTGCAAGGGGAATAAGAACTCTCTTACCAAAAAAGGAAAAAAAAAAAGAGAATATAAAAGGAAATAATTATAAAAGTAGAAATAGTGCAAATGTATTACTTTTTTAATATTTGATAAAGGATTCACCGAATAGGTAGCACCCAAAATATTTTTGAATCCAGGGATCTTCTGACATGCAACAGTTCAATAGAAACATATATAATTATATGAATTCATAGAAGAATAATAGGGTATAGACTCTTTGGAGGGGGCTTTTCACCTCCAATAATAAGCGCTTGCCACTTATAAAAAATTAGAGGTGTTAGTCAAAGAATATATCAAATGTTAGATGGAACGTTTATCACTAGGTCAAAAGTTATATGTTATAATTATTAGTAAAAGCACAACTCTTTCTAGTTATCCTTATAGTAGCTCATGCGTCATGGTTTAATCTTTCTTTAACTCATACTGAATCTTGCTAAGCAGAATATTGACTTCATCAATATCTCACTGCAAGAAAAATATTTCTGAAACCAGACTAGTCAGAAAGTTATCATACTTTTTCATTTGCTAAACATTTATATTCAAGTTTTACAAGAATAAGAAGTAATTATATGATAAGAGGTATCATTGTGGTAAACTGTCCAGTAACATTAATTCCACAAGCTCCCCAATCCTAATTACTCATTTATAGCGAAAAACAATCATCAAGTTTCCAATTTGTTCATGTAATTAACCCCAAAGGAATACTATATAAACACACCGAATGTTCATACACTGAATATCTTATATATCACGCACGATATATATTAAGACCAAATGTGAAAGCAGAGGCAATGCATAAACAGAATTTCCAACAAGATCACGAATAGCTGCTGCACCAATGTACAATTTATTTCAAAAGGGGACATTACGGAATAAACACAAACAAAAACTGCAATTTAAGGTACATAACATAATTTTTCTTTGAACCCAGACCATCATAAAGAGGCAAAAACATTAGAATCTGCCTCATAGGGAAGCTTAGCTTATATCAGAGTTCCTGATCCATAACACCATGCACGTGATCAAGGAAGGGAAGTCGATGGGCCTCCTCCACGCACCATGTCATCAAACGAATCCCTTTGTTTGGGAGAGGCATGGACCCCACAATGCCAACTGGTATAATGCTGGAGCCTTGAATGGGGACCACGTGGACAGGTGGACCCCACTGATAGTCAACGTGGTTGAACCCCAGCCTCCCCCACTCAGATACAAACAGAGTAGTATAGGTCAAGGGAGGTGCAAAAGGGTCCTCGCCACTTTTCAAATGTTCACCCTTCAAGTACTTTCCAAACTCCACGGGTAGCTTGGTCTTCGCTTCTTGGATCATCTTCACCACATCAAAGATCATTGCCTCTCTAAGTGACTCACTTGAAGCTGTTATGGTAACTGGGAAGAAACAATTGCCGTAGAAGCCATTGGGCAGAGGAGGGTCCAAGAGCTGACGGCAATTTGCAAAGAAGACCAGCTTCACTTGTGTATTGGCTTCGAAATTAATGGCTCTTGTTCTGCTGCTCCAAAACCCTGCAGCAACGATCTCAAAGGCAGAGCAACTGCGTCCTGTTACTTGTTGAAATTCCCTCTTCAGCCGGTTGATTTGAATCATGGGCATGTCTATGTTTGCATGCTCTAGCTTGTAGTCTGGCATTGGAGGTGGACCTGCAGGAGGCAACAATGCAGCTTCTTGGTGTGTTTGAGAAGATGGGAAAAAGTCCCTATGCCACACTGGTTCTATGCTGGGTTTCTCAAGACCTCTAGCTATCTCCCCAACAGCATTTAGAAACTGTGCAGCACCAAGGCCATCACATATACTATGGCAGAATATGAGGCCTATCACAAAACCCCCACAACTAAATTGTGTCACCTGAGAATAGGAGGGAAAATGAATATTCCATAGACAATTCACATATTAGATATATAATAAAAGGGTGCATCTTCTAAAGGGCCAGCTTGTATCCTTTGTGGGAGGATACTATAAACTATTAAAAAATCATTACCCACCCCGGCTTAAATTTTTTGGATTGAATTGATTTTTTATATGGTACCAGAGCCTTGGTGTCACGGGTTCAATCCTCACCGCCCCCACTTTCTCTTGTGGAATTGTTTTAGCACAGGTAGGTGGTGAGCATATGCATTAATTGTCCACCTTTTAAGTCCAGCTCTCGTATGAGGGGGCGTGTTAAAAAATAATATAAATTATTAAAAATCCTCACCCACGAGTTAAGCTTTTGGGTTGAATTGGTTCTTTACTAGTAAGACATAGTTATAATTCGAAAAGTTACTTTTTTTTTTTTTTTTTGCTTTACACATTAGCTGATGTGATTGAGAAGGGAGAAAAAAATAACTTTTTATATTAACAATATGTCTTACTAGTAAGACATAGTGTAAATACACTAAAAGGACATAAAATGTGTCCTTTTAAATGACACACATTTTTCCTATAATAAAATTGGAAAAACATTTTCTTATGTTGCATGAGAATTCAATTCTCATATTGTGATCCTTCGATTTGCGTGTAAAACTTTTTTTTTTCTTTTTTTAATAAATGTGAGACCTACCACTAGTTGAGTCACAACATGATAATTCAATTCTCATGAGAAAATCAAACCTCAATAAAACCATTCATATCTATTTTCCAGTTTAATTTTTTGCATGGGAAAATTAATTATTGAGCTTGAATCATAATTTTTTTTTGTGAACAAGTAATTAATACAGAGTTCGATTTTTACGGTCAAATTTTTCTAATAAAAATGTTAAATTTCAACATAAGATTGCCCAAGCATTATTCATATTTCAAAGACCCAAAAATTCTTTTGTGTGAAGGAGAATCATAGATATATAAGTTGGTTTTTACCTAATAACTTAAATTTTTAGATTAAATTAATTTTTTGAACGTTAATAAATAAAAAAATATTATAAAAAAATATGATATAAAATTATTAATATCATCTTTACCTAATAATTTAAGGTTTTAGGTTTAATTGGTTGTTGATACATTCCAACACTAATTAAGCTATAGGGAGCATGAAGCTTGTAATACCTGCATTTGCACAAGAGGGTCGATGCGTTCCATTTGAGGAATATTATCAGGAAGAAGATCATCATATGGAATAGACTGAACATCATCAAAGAAATTGACAGAGTCAAGGGTGCAATCAGTTGTTGCCTCAACAAACCACGCGCCTTCACCTGAGCATTCAATTTGGAGGCACCCTGGTTTTGATTCAGCGAGTCGTCCTGCGAGAGGGTAGTAGGGAACCAGTGCTGTGGACAAGGCTTCTCGTATAACACTTGCAGCTTCAGGGCCACGTCTGAACACGTGTAAGGTTCTAGCATTGCATCTTAGAACAGGTAATCTATCGATGAGTGATAGGTCTAGAGTGGTGAATGGGGTCTCCTCAGCTGGTTTAACTAGACTTCGTGTTGTTCTGATCACAGACAGTGCCACTGCCATGGTGGTGCACAAAGATTTAGCAATCAAAAGAAAGGCTTGATAAGAATCTGTATAATATCATGATGAATTGTGAATAGGATTTATTTATAAAAGATTATATGTTATTTTTTATGTCGAGCTTGCCTTTAAGTCTAAACTTTGTTTGGCGTAGAAAGTAGAAACTGAACTATTCCGCCAAGCATGATGGTATAATTTATTATTTTATATAATTTTAAGAAGAGAAATGTAATTTACACGTCAAAATCTTTGTTTCTTTTTACAATATGCTTTATTGGTTGAGAGAGTATTTAGAAAGTGTATTTTTTTCTTTTTTTATTATTACATACAAAGAAAATAATATAAATATGATGAAATTTTTTTAGGTCCACAGATTATTAATATTTTAAAAACTAAATGCAGCATTGTAGCACCCATTGGTGATATCAAATGATGGTTTGGCGCATAGGAACCAAGTAGGTGGAGTGAAAACATGTATTCAATTCTCCCTAATATTATCTTTGGGAGGAGTTTATTATCTTCAGCGAAAAATACATATGATTTATTAAAAAAAAGAGGGAGGGGGGAGGACACTCGGTAGCAATTTTTAGTTTTGAGTAAGGAGTGAGAATACCTACTGTCTACTGCAATGTTATTAAAATTGATCCAGTTATTGATCTGGTCGAGGTACCAAATCACTGGTTCAATTAACGGGTCATTTGTTGAACGGCATGACTTGGTGATTATATATAAATTTATAATTTATATTAAAAAATGTATAAACATACTCACATAGTTAAAAAAATAATATAAATTTTAAATATTTTAATATAAAAATAATAAATTACACATTATTGTCCAATAAAGAATCAAATAAACATGCTTACCAAAAAAAAAAAGAATCAAATAAACATATAATGCTTGTGATACTGGTGTTTCAGGTTCAGTAAAAGACATGTCTAATTACAAATCAAATTAAAATTCCCTGCATAGTATATAACTGAAATAATATTAGTATTGTAGATACATAATCTATATAAGTCAATAAATAACAGATTACTTAAATATGTCAATTATAATTTATTTATTTTTGAATTTTTTTTTTGAAATAAACCGGATCAGATCATTGATTTCATAAAAAATAATCGGGTCACACTAAGTCGAATGCATATTCAATCCGTTACTTCATCCACCCAGATCAATTATATGATCAATTCATTTATTCCAGATCAACCCCATGAGTCCGGGTTTATTAACAATAGTCTATTGAACACAATTCTCACGCTAATGTCAGTCACAAAATAAATGAGTAGGTAGAGGAGTTTAATATGCTCACATCGGTCCCAAAGTAAAATGATTACATAGCGGAACTTATTATGCTTAGAATAGAAAATAACACCACTTGAACCGAAGATAATAAATAATGTGGATACCGCAGAGCTTGACCCAATTGAAACACATGATCCAAATACGATCATATAATAGTAACTAATAATTCATATCAACTTTTTTTATGTCAAAAATAAACTGACGGAAGACAACTAGATTGAAGTGAAACAAAAAGAAAAAGACAGTTGTAACATGTCAAAATCCTAATTGACAATGGAAGATCATAATCCCAATCCACCTTAAATGTCTATACTTATCACCGGAGTTTTTTGTTATAAAGTGCCAAAAAGAAAGTTGTAATCCAACAAACACTTCTTCTGCCCACATCATCGACATATTGCCCAAATTGCTAAGTCATAAAAATAGGACTTAATTTAATTAGAAAGTAAGGTTCACGGATAATACGTTAATATGTAGATGCCATACTCTGCCGGCTGAATAACAAAAATACCAAACGAATCTTTTTTTAGAAACTAGAAACCTAGTTTGTACGAATAAATCTCTGAAGATGTATTTTCCGTTTATTTTATAATTTATTATATTATTTAATCAGTTATAATTTTTTTTTTTCAGATAATATAATATTTTTTTATTTACGTGTTATAAAATAAATGATAAATACATTGAATCGTTGCGAAAGATTTCTTCCATTTGTACGCACGCTATTGTGCCGCAGCAGATAAACGAGGGCCACCCAATTGGGGATTTTTCTTTATCCACACGACAAATTATTTATACATTTCAGTCCTCTCTTTATAACTTAATTATTCAGATACCACCAACCATCACAGTCATCCGGCGTGGCAATGGGGCCCTCTCCCACTGACGGCTCTACTCATACATACACCTTTGGTCGCTGTGTAATCATGCAACGAATTATATATATAGAAACATGCTAATAACACATTTTATTATTAGAAAAATATCATATTAATAATAAAGTGAACTTAGGATATTTCATAAAAGGATTAGACATTTTATCTCTTATATATATATATATAATATGTGAGATTCATATTTTTTTTCTTTTCTCTTCATATAAATACACTTTTTTATATACATAAAAAAATAATTTTATCTTCTATAATACGAAAAATATTAAACTTATAATAGAATCAACACAAAAAGTTAAAAGTAAAATAAAAAATATTAAAAGATTGAGTAAATTAAACTACTCTGAAACTATTTCCCGTCACGTCTAACCAATCTCATGTCCACTCAGCCAAACAGTGCCTCTCTTCAGGCTCTCTTTTTTTTTCTTTTCTTTTCTTTTTTTCATTTTCTCTTTTTCTATTCCGATTTGTGTGATGGAGGATGAACCTTTTCTGAAAACCTCCCAAATCACAGAGCGTTGCGATTTACCCTTGGCAGCTTCCAAATCCTTCAACTATGTTACCACGTTGCAGGAAGCCCGACGAGAACAAGAGGTAGTAGAGACAGAAACCTCATCTGAACAACAACAACAACAACAACAACCATTGCATCCGAGGAAGAAACTGAGTCGCTGCAAGACTGCCCCAGCCATGGTTGTTATGCGAGACCTCAAACCCAAGACACCCGAAGTTCCGAAACCTCAGAGTAATAGCATAATAAGACAAGGCATTTGCTTGCTTATCATATACCTCTCTGTAGGAGTTGCCATATACTCTTTCAACAGAGACAATTTTTCTGGCATCGAAACTCACCCTGTAATCGATGCCCTTTACTTTTGTATCGTTACCATGTGTACCATAGGTTACGGGGACATAGCTCCTTTAACCCCAGTTACAAAGGTTTTTGCTTGCGTCTTTGTGTTGGTGGGGTTTGGATTCATTGACATACTCCTTAGTGGGCTTGTAAATTTCGTCCTAGATTTGCAAGAGAATATGATCCTAACGGGACTCCAAATGGGTGCTCGTAGAGGTTTCTCAGCGAGGAATTACATTGTTGATGTGGCAAAGGGTAGGATGAGGATCAGATTGAAGGTTGGTTTGGCACTTGGTGTTGTGGTTCTGTGTATTGGGATTGGGAGTTTGGTGTTGTATTTTGTTGAGGGTTTGGATTCGGTTGATTCCATTTACTTATCGGTTATGTCTGTTACAACAGTTGGTTATGGTGATCGAGCCTTCAAGACCCTTCCGGGTCGGTTATTTGCAGCTATTTGGCTGCTCTTTTCTACATTGATGGTGGCACGGGCATTCCTCTATTTGGCAGAGGCCAGAATTGATAGAAGGCATCGGAGAATGGCCAAGAAAGTCTTGCATAGACAAATAACTGTCGATGATTTGCTAACTGCAGATATCAACAACAATGGTTTTATTAGGTAACACTTCTTTAATTCCAATCTTTTGCTGGATAATTTTCCATGGTAATCTACATTCACTAATCACTATTATAACAGTACTGTTCCGGATACGTACCCAAATATTTTTTATAAAAGAAACTAACGGGTGACTCTATATTAAAGATTTTATATTTCTCAAATACATCTCCTCACACGAAAATTCACTAGGGTAGATAATTTACAGACTCGTCTATATGTGCTAAGAAACTCTAGAAGACTTAATTAATTATTAATTAAATAGGAATGACGAGGATCGAATCCGTGACATAAAGATTTTGATGTCACGTAAAGAACCTATTCAATCAAAAAACGGGACACTACATTAATAATTTTATAGTTCTTTAATAAGTAGAAATAATTATGATTTGTTTAATTAAGCATTAGCTTGGATGGGATTTTTTGTTGTTGTTTATTTTGGTGAGCCTGTCATCTCTTATGGAACATGTGATGGTCAGTGTCATTTTCTGAAATAAATATTAATCGTTTTTGGATGTTGTATGCATTATGCAGAGTATACAGGTAGGGGCGGAGAGTGTGAGGCATCAATAATGTATGCATTATGCAACTATTTTATCTGGTTGTTATTTTAAAAGGATTAATTTTGTGAGATTCTTTTCTTACTTGAAATTTCCATCTGCTTTTGTTCTTTCCCCTTTGCTTTGTTTTCAGTAAGTCAGAGTATATAATCATGAAGCTGAAAGAGATGGGTAAAATACAGGAAAAAGATGTATTGCAAATTTGTGACCAATTCAGGAAGCTTGACCCCTCTAACTGTGGGAAGATAACATTATCTCATATATTGGAGAGTCAATCATGACAGAGTAAGAGCAAATCAACTGATACATGAATATGTATTTGTTTCAATGCATAAGATGGTAAGGCATTACTTTTTCCCCTAGAAGAAAATGGAAAATCGGGGAAGATGGTGGTGGTCGTAGGTGGCTCCTTCTTGTACATTGATAAGCTGAAGAGGTGGTACTGTAGTCTGTACCTACATATACACACTTCACTGATCAAGTGTAGCTTATTAAGAGTGGATAGTGTGATGCAGGGAATGAATTCTTTGATATGATATGAGGTCAAGTGGGATGATTTAAATTGTACATGGACAAATCATCAGTTATTATATTTTTTCATTTTCTATTCTAATATACTTCTCAATAACAATTGGTTTGGTCATAGATAAGTAAGATCATCTCACCTCATATCACATAAGAACCATACTTTAGGACTTGACTCTGTATGTATAGAAGTGGAGCATGTGATTTGTGTGTCTGAGTACATCCAGAAGTGGGAAATTTCTTTGGTGCTTTGGATGCACCGTAAATTCAGTACATTTTCTACTCATGACACGTGTCTTACTTTTATTAAATCAATAATAGATAATTTATTTTAAAATCAGGTGAGAGAGTGATTTGATATAAAGTAAGACACGTGTCATAATATGAGTGAAAGATGTGCCGAGTTTTCAGTACATCTCTAGTACCAAAGATATTTTTCCAGAAGTGACGGGAGTTAGACTCGTTGAAGTGATGGGACGCGTATCTATATTGAGTAAGCGGCTTAACTGACATATGATAATGGAATGTTTTAGTGATTAGTTAGTGCCATTTTCCGAGCTGAGAACATTGAATTATTTGTAGCAAGATTTTGTATATAAATTACATCCTTTCCTTGAGGTGGTTGCAAATCATAACCACAAAGAAAGAGACCATGATTAAGGAAATGAATACCAGAGGCATTTTTCACTATCTCTTTCCATTCAACTTGTTATATTTAATTTTGATTCAGAAGAAAGTTTTTACATTCTCAATCATTTATATAATCTTGTCCCGTCATTAAAAAATTTAACTCTCACAATAATATAATTCTATTTAATCAAATTAGAATAACACATTTTATGTTAAGATTGGATTGAAATTAAATTCTAATACTCGAACATTTAAAATTGAACCCACGGCAAACCGGTTCAAATTAATTCAAACTGTCAGTGTCAACAGTAAAAATTCATTTTCTTGAAATTATAGAAATTGAAATATAATGAATGATTATTCTCCCTTATAATTATGTAAAGGCTAGGCAATGTTTGACTCGGTAACTAATTGGTAAGAAGTGATTTTAATATTAATATTAAGCCAGATGCTATCTATCTTTCCAATTTTACTTTGTTGATGTAAATTTATATAATAGGGAAATATTTAAAAATTAATTAGATTGAATTAGATGAAACTGAAAAGAGAAAAATCAGTTAAATATAAATGAATTCCTTTATTCATTGAAGAGTTAATAAATATATTAACTTATTCTATAAGAAATACTAAACAAAACTCTACTGCATAACAACTATAAGCCTGTATAATTAGATAGATGGCGAGGACCACAGAGCCAATCTTTCTTTAGTGCAAGAGTGCTCGGTCATGCGTATTTATCCGAGAAAAGGTAAAAGTCACCTTCATCTTATCCTTAGGCCTGTATAATAATGGGCGGAATCAATGAAATAAAATAAAATAAAATATAATAAAATAAAAATTATGATTAATGTGTAGAAAATTCATTTCAATATTTAAGAAGTAGATAAAATAGTAAATATATCCTTAAATAATAAATTAGTTTCATTTCATAGCTTAAATTGAGAATTTTTTTTAAGAAATTTGATAAAATGAAATATAGCATGATCAAATCTATTCTATTCGATTTTTAAAAAAATTAAAAAAAATTTATTTCATATCTTTCTATTAAGTTACACGTAGCTTAACAAATCTAATAAGCACAAACTTTTATCTCTCTCTTTCTTTTCAATTTTTTTTCTAATCATCTCATAATCATAGTTATGACTTTATGGAATGGTAACTCAATTCTTATCCGTAATCCATTGTCAATTTGTCATTGATTTCCGTTGATTCTATAGTCATGTACTTATGTTTTTTTTAATCCAAGACATTATGTGAACATTTAAATTAATTTGTTTCAAATAATATTTTTACAACTTCACTAAAAAGTTTTTTAAAAATATTTTTTCTAAAAAAAATTATATTATCAAACATAAACATTAGTCAATGGTAAAAATTTTGGGAAGGGGTGATGAACTTTAAATGTGACTAAACTCTGACTCAAAATTAATTCTATTGTCACCTCAAAAAAATAATTAGGAACAGTATAAAAAAATTATTCAAAAAATTGACTCTAATAATGTAGTCTGTAGTAGGGGTGATAAACGAGCCAGGGGCCTTTGGCTCGGCTAGTGAAGGCCTGAGCTTACATGCCTAATATTGGTTGTTGGAATCAGGCTTGGACTTGTATAAAAGCTCGTTTAGTTAAAAGGCCTCATGCTCCAATTCAAAAGCTCGGACTTGGAGCCTCTCAGGCTGGCATAGTATATTAATTTTTATTTTTATTTATATTTTTTATATTATTTGTAATAACCCTCTCTCTCCTCTCAATTCATTTCACCTTATTTTATTAGTTAAACAGATTTTTTGAATGATTTTGTTCTATATTATGTTATTTGGATATACATTGAATTTATGAATATTTATGGAATTACTAGTGTTGTTGATTGTATATTCTGTTTGGATAAATTTTTGTTGTCTTATTTTTTTCTAACAGGCTAAATCAGGCTTTTATTTTTGGTAAATAAGGCAGTCCACAGGCTGATAATTAAATTCGTAACAGGTAACAAGCTTGGTAAGACCGACACATTTAAATACAGACTTAGCCTTTTAAGACCAAAGCTCAACTCGGCTCGACCCGTTAACGTCCCTAGTATGTAGTCATTATGCTCATCAAGAATAGTGATGCTACCTGTGAGAGTCATATTGTCTCTAGGATATGGGCTTGGCTTGTTAAAAACTGGACTGTTAGTTTATTTTTTGTTGTTATCTTTTGGGCTTTACCCTTTTTCTCTACCAAAAAAGAAGAAGAAGAGTTTATGCATTTAGTTTGATGTGCTATATAAGACATAATAATAATATAAGTTTATTTTATATGTTATGGTATTTTTAGTTGTTTGACGTGACCATCGTATAATATAAACTTATACAACAAAATCCTTTAATACGTCAAAATGATTATAACTTAATCAGGTTTAAGGGGGTAAAATTAGGTCTGACAAAGGGTTGATATATTAATATCACTGACAAGAGTAATTCTTAAAAATTAATATATTATTTTAATATTAATATATTAAAATAAAATTGATTTTTAAAATATTGGAGATTTTTATTTTTATAAAAATTAATATATTTTTTGGACACACAGATCAATAGATATTTATAAAAATTAATATTATATGACATATTTGAAAAAATTATATAAATTCTTTATTAAAGAGTATTTTTGTCAAACATATTTATTTTTATCCTATCTAATACTATACAATGCATTACCAAATATTGGATAATATTATTTTATACAATATCATGTCATATCTTATACAATCAAGCCTTATCCTACATTGTAATGCTTTTCTTTTTCTTTTTTCACTTTTAGTACTCATGTTTGTTTTCTTTAGTAAAAGGCAAAAGAATAGTTCGTTTTGATCTTTGCTCACCACTCAGCTCCGTGCAATGTTTGTTTTCTTAGTCCAAGACTAAAGAGTGAAGCCCCACTCTAACTAACTTCTACAAATTGGGCCTCACCTAATTCACCAAACGACGAACTAATTTCGGCTTTTTGTGTTTTGTCTGTGAGTAAAAATGGACCTACACTGTTATCAAAAAAAAAAAAAAAAAATGGACCTACACTCTGACACGCACATAAAAAGGAAAAAGTAAATACGTTTAAAAAAAAAAAAACTTTTTTAGGTCTTGCATACAAAATGCTTTGTATAAATTTTAGATATTTAAGTCTCCCGGACCCCAAATATACCCCTTGTATACAATAGTTCAATGTATTCTTATCTTAAATATAGTGAGCATAATATAATTTTTGATATGGAAATCTAAATCCAGTTTTCACACAAAACTTATATACATTGTAGCATGTGGGTATTTGAATTGATTTATATAAAAAGATAAAAATTACATACTAAATTATATGATTTGTACATAATACAATATAACTTCTCATAGAATATTTTAAAAAATTGTAAAAGAAGTTACATTGTGAGAGGAATTCTCCGAAAAATAATTTTAGGTAAGATTCTTAAACGCAAAATCACATTGTGAAGTGCTACTATAAAGTTCAGTTTCTAGTGTGCTCTGCTAACCTATGGGAATAGGAATGGATAAGCAGTTGCATACGTTGTTTGTGTCGGTGAATGTGAATGTGCATGTGCTTGTGCTTGTGTTCATGTTCATGTTCAGTGTCTGTGGTCTCACCACAGCCACAAGTTATGTTTCTGCAGTTGGAGACCCTGGAATGCAGAGAAATGGACTGAGGGTGGCCTTTGAAGCTTGGAACTTTTGCAATGAAGTTGGCCAAGAAGCTCCTCTCATGGGTAGCCCAAGAGCTGCTGAATGTTTTGATATTTCAAGTAAGCCAAATCACAGAACAAAACAAACATTGATCATAGCATTTTTGTTCTTTTACATGTTTATTTTTCTTTTGTTGAAACTGATAATGTAGGATGCACAGGTTCATTGAAACACAAGGTCACAGAAGCTGATAACAGACTTGGGGTGGGAAAGCCCTTTCCTGGTCTGGGACCAGGAGATATAAACAACACAGACCTTTATGCAGTTCAAAAGGAACTGTATCTGGGTTCTCTGTGTCAAGTTCAAGACACTCCAAGGCCTTGGCAATTTTGGATGATAATGCTGAAAAATGGCAACTATGACACAGAATCTGGTTTATGTCCCAAGGATGGGAAAAAGGTACCCCCTTTTAGTCCGGGGAGGTTTCCATGCTTTGGACAAGGGTGTATGAACCAGCCAAGCTTGTGTCATCAACAGACACAGCTCAAAGATGGCACAATGAGAGGAGGATTCCATGGCACTTATGATTTGGATTCTGATTGTGAAGGTGGAAAGGATGATAACTCTTACTATGAGGTAGTTTGGGAGAAGAAACTTGATGTTGGCAGTTGGGTGTTCAAACATAAGCTCAAGACTTCAAAGAAATACCCTTGGTTGATGCTGTACCTGAGAGCTGATGCAACCAGAGGATTTTCTGGAGGTTACCATTATGACACAAGGGGAATGCTTAAAACTGTAAGTAGAGTGTCCAGAATTTCCTTAAAAAATGAATATTTCAAACTTCCAATTCTGTTTTTTTAAGTAGTCATAAATTTGGTAAGCTAATCATTTTTCCCTTCAATGTACCTGGTTTGATTAGCCAGAATTAACCATATTTGTGTTCATGATTCAGCTTCCAGAGTCACCAAATTTTAGGGTCAGGATGAGCTTAGATGTCATAAAGGGGGGAGGTCCCAAGAGTCAGTTCTACCTTTTAGATATAGGTAGCTGCTGGAAGAACAATGGTGCTCCTTGTGATGGAGATGTGCTTACTGATGTAACTAGATACAGTGAGATGATAATCAATCCTGAAACACCAGCTTGGTGCAGCCCCACAGGTTTAGGAAACTGCCCACCATTTCATATCACTCCAGAAAACAGAAGAATACATAGAAATGACACTGCCAATTTCCCCTACTCGGCTTATCACTATTACTGTGCTCCAGGTAATGCACAACACTTGGAGCAACCTGTAAGCACTTGTGATCCTTACAGCAATCCTCAGGCACAAGAGATAGTTCAGTTGTTGCCTCACCCTATATGGGGTGCTTATGGCTATCCCACTAAAAAAGGAGATGGTTGGGTTGGGGATGCAAGGACTTGGGAACTTGATGTTGGTGGATTGTCCAGTAGACTCTACTTCTATCAGGTCAGTGATTAAAATTTTATTCTACTTTTGGAATCTCATGACAAGCTTGTGTTTCTGATAAGTTTGAATTTAATGGTGCAGGACCCAGGCACTCCTCCTGCTAAAAGAATATGGACTTCTATTGATACCGGAACTGAGATATTTGTTAGCTCAAAAGATGAAGTAGCAGAATGGACTCTCAGTGACTTTGACGTCATTCTAACACAGCCAAATTTCAGAATTGAGAAACTAGCTAGGAGAAATTAGATAGCCAATAAAGTCAAAAGAGCAAGGGATTAGTAAATATCTTAATCTTTTACTCTAATATGGGAAATAATTCCTACCGAGCAAGAAGATATTTCGGGCAACACCTTCCTTTATGAATGGGACAAGTTTGAGGTTCACTCATTCCATTCCTCACGGTTCGTGTTTTGACAATTAGTATTGTATTGATGCAGAATTTCGGAACATGTGTTTGTCACCTAACTTTCCTGGATGTAACCCTTTCAATCCTGGAACACAAGATTAGACCTGCTACTACATGGGATCTGGCAAATCCTTTGTTGATTTTTTTGTTGAGGTAGAGTCTGTGCATCACAATAAACCAAATAGGCCATAGGTGTTCCACTTTTTCCGGGAATGTTGGGTTATTTTTCTGGTGCTATGTTTGGTTGATTATAAAATATTGCTGAAAATATTAAATGAAATTACAAAAATACCCATTTGTTAAAATACATCATCTGTTTAATCATTTTCCAAGGCAAGGCAATTTCATCCAACAATTTGCTTTATCGTTTCCCAAGGGGTGGAAAAAATTATACCATGAGTCAGATGATATTTTTCTTTGGGAAAGTATAGTGTTAAAATAAATTATGGAAAAAAAAATTAGCTGAAAATATTTCCAAAATCTACATACCAAACATTGGCAACTTTTTTTTCCCACCTCCAATTCCCTGGAATCCACGCAAAATCTACATACCAAATGCCCGTAAAAGAGTTTGAAATCAGAACTTGCTCCTTATAGTGGGACAAGTATATTACCGAATGGATCTAGGGCAAATCAGATATCTCCTTATTCGTAGGCATGACTAATAACATCCTAATCTTAAAAAACATAATCTGCAACATATCAAATTTCAAATACTAAAACAGAAATAACAAACTCCTAAAATCTAGATAAAACATCCCACTTTGCAGCTTTTGTAGGCATACTTTCAACAAATCTCCTCCTTGCCTTAATAGCTGCAAACACTTAGTTTAAATCTCAAAGCTTCAAATCTGGCTTTTGGGAGAGCTTTTGTTAAAATATCCGCACTTTGATCTTCGTATTTGCAATACAATAGCTTGACTTCACCTTCTTTCTCCACTTCTCTTAAGAAAAACAACTTGATCTTAAAATGCTTAGTTTTGCCATGAAAAACAGGATTATTTGAAATTGAAATAGCGGCTTGATTATCAACAAAGATCTGTGTTGGCTCATTTTGCTCCATATGTAAATCAACAAGTACATTTCTCAGCCAAATTGCTTGATTCACAGCCGCAGTGGCTGCCACATATTCTGCCTCTGCAGTGCTTTGAGTTACAACATCTTATTTTTTTGAACACCATGAAAAAACTCCTGATCCAAAACTGAAACAATAACTAGTTATGCTTTTCATGTCATCAATTGAGCCTCCCCAATCACTATCAAAATATCCAAGAAGCTTAAAATTCTGAAAATGATAATACTTAACACCATAATCTATAATGCCCTTAATATATCTCACAATCTTTTTGGCAGCTTAAAAATGCACTTCACTAGCACAATGCATGATTTTGTTATCTACAGTGACCACAAAAGTTTGAAGTATTTGTTTGATCAGAAAGAGTTGAATATGAGGCAACACCGATGGGTGGACTTTCAGAAGGATTATGATTTTGAATTGCAATATCACCCAGGTAAAGCCAATGTAGTGGCCGATTCATTAAGCAGAAAGGCGCTTTGTATAGCAAATCTGATGATTTTCGAGTAGATTTAATTGAGAAGTTTACGGATCTCAACATTCCTGTGAATGCAGAGGATAGCCCGTATTTGTTGACTACTACGGTAGTCCAGAACTCATTAGTTGAGCGGGCTCAATTACTTGATGAAGTGGCTCAGTCTATGAAAGAACAGGACTTTGTATCCACTGATAAGTCTAGTCTTAAGTTTTATAAAGATCGGATCATTGTTCTGAAAGGTCAGATGGTGGATGAGGTGTTGGCTGAGGCCCATATGGGTAAGTATACTATTCATCCTGGTGCTACCAAGATGTACCAAGACTTGAAATTAAATTTCTGGTGGACGAGCATGAAGAAAGATATTGCTCAGTTTATGAACAAGTGTTTGACATGACAGAAAGTTAAGATTGAGCATCAAAGGCCTTCTGGATTACTGCAGCCCTTGGATATTCCGAAATGGAAATGGTTCAGTATTTCTATGGATTTCATAGTGGCATTACCGAGAACTCAGGTTGGTTTTGATTCTATATGGGTGGTGGTAGACAGATTAACAAAGTCTGCACATTTTATTCCAGTCAAGACGAGTTTCTCTACGGAGCATTTGACTCGATTATATGTGAAGGAGATTGTGAAACTTCATGGTGTTCTTGAAAGTATCATTAGTGATCGGGACCCTAAGTTCACTTCTCGACTTTTGGAAGCATTGCAGCAGGCATTCGATACGCAGCTAGGACTGAGTACGGCTTATCATCCTCAGACCAATGGTCAGACGGAGAGGACCATTCAGACTCTGGAGGACATGTTGAGGGCTTGCACATTAGAGCATGGGACTGCTTGGGATAAATATCTGTCTCTGGTGGAATTTTCCTACAATAATAGTTATCATGCCAGTTTGGGCATAGCTCCCTATGAGGCTTTGTATGGCCGTAGGTGCAGGACGCCTACTTATTGGTCAGAAATTGGTGAGAGACAGTTATTTGGGTCTGATATGGTCCAGGAGACTACTTATCAGATTATTATGATTAATGATCGATTAAAGAAAGCACAGAGACACCAAAAGAGTTATTATGATGCAAAACATCGACCCGTTGAATTTTCTAAAGGGGATCATGTGTTTATCCGGTTGTCTTCGATTATAGGTGTTGGGTGATAACTCATATTTTGTTACACTTATTTATTACTCTTGGTTGGTATTTTTATGATTTATTTGAATTAAATAAAGGTCTTTTGGGTCAATTCACAATTCTAGATTTTAGTTGGGTTTAATTGATTTTCGTCATAATTTTCCAGATTTACACTACTTCCGTATTTTGACCATATCTCACTCTACAGATGTCCGATTGACTCTGTTCTTGTTGCTTTTTGCAGCTAACAGATAGGGCTACAATCGCTATTTCAGCTACTGAAGCCCAATTCGGACGAGAAGATGGTCGAAACTTGATCTCAAGATGACGTGTTTTGCTGGAATTTTATTTTGACGTTTGAACTTGTAATTCACATTAGGACCCAATGTGTTTAGGGCCCAAGGCCATGTTTTATTGTTTTGTTTTGTTTTATTCAGCTTTTATTTTATGTTTGGGCTGAAGCGGTGAAACTCTAGCCGTCCTGCGTGACGGCTATTTAAGGGAGACTCTAGGAAACCCTTCAGCAGTCAGTTTTTACAACAGAAAAGTTCTCTCTGAGTTTTTATTCAATTCTGTTCTTCATCTTTTTCTTCCTCTTCTTTTTATTTTAATCATGTTTACCTTAGCCATGCGAGGCTAAGAACTTTTTAATCAACCTAAGGGTAACGGATTCCATGGATTAGTTTTGAGGGTCTGCGTTTATTTTAAATCAGTTTTGTTTCCCTTCCTAACTCAGATTGATATCGTGCGATCGTGGATATTGAATCTGAGGTTCGCGATTGCGATTATGGAAAGATATTAATCATCAGATTTGATGATTAGGTTGATTGACCCTATGACCTTAAATCAAGCGGGTTGATACTCTACGATTGTATGAGTAGAAGCATCGTCTTTGATCAAATGCTAAGCGATCGCTTAGAGAGGGTTGTCAATTGGAAATAAGGATTCTGATTCGATTGACAAATCAATCACGATTCTGATATCTTCTTATCCGAGGAAAGACGTCCATAGAACCCAAACCTTAGGTTGGTTATTTTTAATTACGAATTTTAAATCCAATTTCATATTCTGCCTTTTAAATTATTCAACCAAAATTCAAAAACCCCCCTTTTAATTTCTGTTTTGATAAACGATTTTTACCCAAGCAATTTCCTTGAGAGAGACGACTTAGGGTTTCCACTTTACTACAAATTTTCTGAACCCTAATAAAAAAATAATTTTTAATTTGCGCGAGTGCGAGTTCGACAGCTCGTGTCATTGGGCGTGCTCTTGGAGTGAGAAAGTTGAGTCCTAGGTTCATAGGGCCCTACCAGATTATAAGGAGGGTCGGACTTGTGGCGTATCAGCTTACCTTACCTCCACATTTATCTAATATGCATAAAATTTTTCACATCAGTCAGCTTCGCAAATATGTACCTGATGTGTCCCACATTACCCAGCAGGACGATATTGAGGTAAAGAAAGATTTGGAGTTTGTTGTGGGACCACTGAAAGTTCTGGCTCGCGATGAGAAAGTATTGAGGAACAAGGTTATTCCCATGATCAAGGTACAATGGGAAGGTTTGACTCCTGAGGATGCTACTTGGGAGCGGGAGAATGATATTCTCCAACGTTATCCTAAGTTTGACGTCAGGTATGTGTTATGTTATATGTTTGATTTTGTGGGCAAAATCCTTAAAAGGTGGGGTGAATACCCGTTTAATTAGAAAAATGTATATGATTAAATATTTGATCATGCATAAATGGGTTAAATTAAGTAAAAGACCTAATTAAATAAATTAGGGTTACTTTTGAGGTAAAAAGTACAGTCAGTGAGATTCTTGTGGTAAAAATATGTGTAGAAAAAAATTACCCAGAATGCAAAAGTAAAGTTAGAAATATGACTAGAAAAATATTCCAGTTCATTGGGTAAAGTTTGGCATTGAATGAAGGTGTGTAAATAGATAAGCGGTTACCCAGTTAAAGACTTAAAGTAACTTAGCCTATTAAATAACTTAGAAATCGTGACACTCTATTTCTTCTTCCTTTTTTCTCGAGCGTGCCTCTGCTTTCTTTCTTCCATGGAAATAGCTTAGGTTTTCCTTTTCTTTTTTCTTTGATTTCTCATCACACAATCATCCAAATGCAAAATTTCATTACATGAAATCGATAGTAAATCATCCAATGAATCCACTCCACCACTTATTTTAGGCTGAAAATGCTTGTGTAAAAAGTTCTCCTCTTCCCTTTGTGCGAGTTACTATTCATCAAGTGTGGAAATTAAAGTTTTTGATGGAGCCTTGCTTGGAGTTGGTCCTCTAGGCTTGGTATAAGGGATTAGAGGTGAGAAATCTCTATTTCCATGGTTTGATTTTTATGATTTAAGTTTTGAAAATTTGAGGTATATTTTGGTGGGATACTTGAGTTTGAAATTTGAAATTTGTGATGAATTGGGGTTGCTTAGGAAACTATAATGTGGATTAAACATGTACATGTGTTTAAAAATTGAAAAATAATCCGTTTTGAACCCACCCTAGAATTCGGCCATGATGTGTTATTTAGGGTTTGATGTGCAAAAAAATTTAATTGCATAAATTGTGAAGGTTTGAATATTGGTGTATGTTGAGATTAAGTGTGAAAGTGAGAGTACATTGTGGAAAATCCCCTGGAAACCCTCTCTATGCATTTCAGTCATTAGGGTCTAATTAGGGGTAATTATGTTAAAATTATTTGATGATGTATTTAGGTCCTAATGCATGGTTTTAGTATGATTTTGAAGTTAAATGGTTTAAGACATAATGAGAGACACCTTAGTTACTTTGTATGTGTTGCCACGGCTTTGTGTACAAAAATAGGCAAAGTTAGGCTTAAAATTGTTATGAGAATATATGAAAAATTTAGGGGCTATGTGTGGATTCTAGGAACTATGAGTTGTATACATTGATTTGATGCAAAAATTCTGAGTTCCCCTAAATGTTGGTTCGGCCATTTAGGCTTTGTGGGGGCTAGGAATTGTTAAAAATTATAAATGGTATTTTAGAAGCTTGGTTGGGTTATTTTAGGACCCTATGTGAGTAGGAAACCATGAGGGTGCTTGTGGTTCATGTAATCATCCTTAAAATGGTCCAATAAAGAAATTGGAAAATTATGGTCTTGTCTTGTGAATTGGCATAGGATTGACATGAATGTAAAGAAATAAAAGAAGAACAATAAAGTGTATGTCTTGTAATTACATGGCATTGAAGCATTTTATTGAATTTTGTTTTGGATTCTTTCTCTAGGTGTGCCTAGGGACTGAGCGTCTCTGGATTTCCTTTGGAGCTAAATAGGTAACTTGTGTTACAAGTGAGCAAATCGGTAAAGCTTCAAAAGGTAAGCTCTATGTTTAAGGAGTCTTTTCCTGCTTGAGGGCTCCACCATGGTTAATGAACTATGGTTGGATTGTATGATTGTATTGATGCTTTGTATAGATACATTCATATAAAGCTATTTGATAATATGATATGATTTGTTCTGATGTGATTTCTGTATTAATCTTTGGCCATTAATTGTATTGTATACTTATGTCTGCTTGGGGTCCTCCCTCGGGACTGACGGTGTACACCTCTGATATGTTCTGGTTCTGCTTGAGGTCCTCCCTTGGGAATGACTGCGTACGCCTCTGATAAGATATGTATATATGTTTTGTTTAGTTATGATATCTGTTATATGATATTTTGTATATGTTGTATCTGACTTTCATGCAGGAGTGGGCCTAGGGGTATGGAGAATTCTCTGTAAATCTGGAGCTTACTGAGATTTGTTATCTCACCCCTTCTTGGGGACATCATTTCAGGTGCACAGGTTGCCGCTAAGCCTTCACGGGGCAGGGATACGACCCATGGTTAGAGTGTATCGCGGACCAGATTTTTGGGTAGCATTCTGCTACCATTATTTTAGAGGATTGTGATTTGCATTAGTATTCCATTTATTTTGGGGGATCTTGATGTCTGATCCGTTACTTTGTATATGGCCGGTATATGTTTTGTACATGTTTCCGCTTTGATTCATGTACATCTGGGTATTCAGGCATGTTATATTATGATGCAGTATTCAGTTATATGCTTATATGTTGTATTGCATGCTGTTAGACATAGTGGCTCGGAGCCAAGTTATGCATTCGCCCATGGATGGGTATATGGTCTTATATGGATATATGGATGTGCTGAGATCACATATTGTATAAACTGTTTATCAGGAAAACCTTGAGTGTGGGATTTGCAAATCTCCATTTGTCCGATTTACAAACGATACTCTGTCCGATTTTTGTCACCGTCCAATAAGAATTAAACTAGTAGAAGTATGCAATGTGATGTTACATCTAGGGCAATTACATGTTGTCTCTTTCTTTTTTTGAGTAATCTCAAAGGTATCATCCAACCGTAATCAAAGACTAATTTTCATTGAGCAGTGTCGGATTCTTTTGAGATCGGCTCTTCCAAATCATTTTTTTCCATTCCTACGACTCGAACTCGAGACCTTTGATTAAAGAGCCCATACTCCTTATCACCTGTGAAAAAATTTTTGATACATGTTGTCTCTTTTAAGTTTGGATGTATATAAGGTTATCGTGACTAGGAATATTTCATTTCAAATTTATGTTGTACAAGGGATTCAAACCTCTACTTACCTCATGGTTTTCTTTTTTAACATCCGTGCTAGTTGAATTTTATATTATTTTCATATTCATGTGACGCAAATATTCTTCGGTAACAGTTCCTACAATATCAAATATTTTTAGTGCAACCATCTACGATACTATGTATCCAGGAAATACAATACATAATTATAATATTAAAATTGTTTATTTTTCTTTCTTCACATTAGTCAACAAGTTTCTAAAGAGAAGGGAAAAAGAACAATTTTAATATTATATATATATGTACCCGAAATACATATTTATCCGCAACTTTAATATTATAGAGAATGTATCCGGAATATATATTTATTTATAATATTAAAAAATTTCTCTCTTTCTTAATAAACTTGTCAGATGTGAAAAAATAAAAATAAATTTTTTTAATATCATAATTATATACTCTCAAAATACACACCCACTGTTGCGGTGAAAACGCTCTCCACATCAAGGGTAATGACAACAATGGATCATGTTTGGTGGGTGAAATTGCAGTTACATGCGGACGGTGCTAACTAGTTGTACTAGTACATGGCCAGTTGTCATTGGGGCTTTTTAAAAGAACTGTTGCTTTCAACCTCACATGATTACATTAGTTGCTAACCTATTCCCCCACCATTTTGACCTTTTAGGCTGAAATGACCTTTTCCTGTCTTACACAACAACCAAATTATGTTTTTCGTTTGTTTCCAAAACAAAGAGTAAAATGTGATTATATCTAGGGGATGTCAAAACGGATCGACACAACACGAATTCGACACGACACGAATACATCAACATTAACACGACACAAATTTTTATTTGTGTCAAAATCTTCAACACTGACACGACATGAATTTTTTGCGGGTTGACACGACACGACATAAATAACACGCAAAATAGGGGTTAAAATGGTAGTTGACAAAAAAATTTAAAAAAATGGATCGATATTAAAAAAAATAAAAAAATAATAATAAAAATTAAAAAAAAAATAATTTAAAAAAATACATGTCGACACGAACATGAATACATCAACACTAACACGACACGAATTTTTTACGTGTCATTTTTTCCAACACGAACACGACACGAATTTTTTTGCAGGTCAACCCGAACACGAATTTTCGTGTCGTGTCGCGGGTCGACCCGCGTGTCAAAAACTATATTAACACCACTAATTATATCAACAACAAAAAAAGTAAAATGTGAGAAGCGCAGGATTAAGAGCTTTATTTATTTATTCTTTTTTCTATATTATAATATTAGATTACCTCTTTTATCTTTTTTTCCTTTCTTCTTGGATTTGAATAGAAAAAACTTATATTACTTTATTTATTTTTTGTTTTGTATAGAGTTTTTTTCTTTTTTTTTTTTACTTTTTTTTCTTATAAATAAATTTATTTTACCTAATGCTACACGATACAGAAATTTGTACTGGCAAGTTGGTATCTCCCCACCAGAAGAAAAACACATTAACATTAGCATCATGGAGACATCTTTTATCTTTCACAGTACTAGGAGCAGAAAAGTAGTAGTACACATGACCTTGACGTTTCTTTTTTCACTATGAACATGTAATAGTGTAGTACCAATAACACAAAGTAGTACAAGGGCAGCGTTGAAACCGAAATTTGATAGTACAGCTTGTCCTTCAAACCATTCCCCCATGTGATAGTATATTATTATATATACAGCCGGATCGCATCATATCTACACTCAAAGAGTCCTTTATGCATGATCTGAAAATCCAGTTTTGTGATGATAATATTTGTGACAACATTATTGGGAGAGATAATTTTTCAGCCAAAAGATGCTTAATGTTATGGTTGATGTTGACAAGGCTGAGGTAAGTTAGTCCAAATGCTGGAGTTAATAGTAAGAGACATGGCAAAGCCTGGGAACAGGCAGAGCATGAATGGAGCTATCAACAGAATATAGCCAAGAAAGTGAGAATGAGTGAAGAAACCTGTTGTTGCTACGCTCATGCACTGCCTCTTCCCTGGCTCTCTCTTTCCTTTTCCAGCTCCAGAAAACCCATCCTTCTTTTTTTATTTTATTTTTTACTTATTTATTGAATTAGCATCTATGTTCAATTGTGTTCAAGGGTTCAAAAATGAAAAGGCACTGTTGATGTCCATTGCCTACACAACCACTAACAACCTATTGAAATCTAGGTGGGGAACTACTAGGAAAATGGGTGTGGGAAAATTGAATCCTCCACCTAGAACACCTAGGCCCCCTCATGGCCAGTAGGTGCTATTAGGCTACAAGGTTATATGTCTAGAATTTTATTTTGGGATCAATTAAGGATAACCTATTCCTTAAAAAAAAAGCAAATCTAATTGCTCTAATTGGTACTGCTCTATCTGATACTTTATAAATCATACAACAGCTCTACTAATTGGCTCTAATTGCTACTGCTGTATTTGATCATGCAGCATTGTCTCAGTTGCATACTTCTACTACAGTCATTTTGATATCAATTCAATCCACACTCCACAGTTGTCTGCCTGAGATTATTTTTAAGTATGTTTATTTTAAGGTCAATAATTGCTTTCATTATGCGAAACTCGTTCCACAATCATGACCATAGTTATATATACCTTCTATTATGGACAGGGTATAGATGCTGCCACACTTCAATAAGCAGTTCAGAAGCATATTGAGTGGGATAATTCGTCAATATCTTTAGCTTTCTGACAACAGTTTGTGGATCAAGAATTTTCAACCAAGGTTCTTTGCAAGATGATTACGGACCATCTGTGGTATAACTAATCTGCCATTTTGAAGTAAAGAAGTATGAGGGACTGAATTTCAAGTTTTGTGGTGGCGGAGCCAGAAAAATTGAAAAGCTAATGTCAAAAATTAGCCAACCATAGAGGAAGCTAGTGCCACAATTAGCAGTAATGGAGGAAGCAAACCATTTACAGTTACTGAAGATCAAAAAAAACTTTTGATTTTGAAAATCAGCCACTGCCAAGGCACTTGCTGGTTCCAACGTGGCTACGCCATTATTCTAGATTCCAATTCTCATAAATTTCTAAAGTAAGGGTGAATACTGAAATCAGGCATTTTATTTTTGGCCCTTTGTATTGTATGCTGACCATCATATATTCATATGCTAAAATGTTAAGATAATAAAAGGGTGAAAAACAGATAGTAATGTTTTTTTCAACCCGGATGCTTGCTATTTGCCCCCATAAAAATATTAAAGAATAAAAAACAGCAGCATTAAAACAACATCTGAATAGTTACACTAGAGATTTGAACACAGAAAATCAAGTGCGCCAACACAGAAAGCGTAAGGTTTCTGTTTCTTGGGAAATTTCTACGCAACCAAACAGAAAAAGAGAAAAATGGGGAGGATCATAAATTAAGTACCTTGAGCCAAACTGCTCCGCTGAAGCCTTTTTGTTACCATACATCATATCATTTCCAATTGAACGAGCAAGCTGGAATCAACATATTACAACAAACAGCTTGATTAACAGAAACATGGTACCAATCAAGTTCATAATAGATTTTTATTGCTTCCCATGGCTTTCAATACCATTCTAAATAAAAGGGACTCACATGCTTGTATCATTATCAAACAAACATAAGGACTCCTTACACTCAACAAGGACACAGGGCTGAACTTCTCCCAGTTTGTGATCCAGTTTTCCAGATTCTATAACATGTAAATCCTCCAAAAGGATCACATAATGCTCTTGAACTTCCCCTGCACTCTTTTCTCCTCCAACCATGGCTGCAACAACCTCCCACCTTTCTGGGTGTTCCTCATCTACCACTGCTAAAGCCAGATCAAACAATTTGTTCTCCTCCCAACTCCACCCACACAAGCTCTTAGCAAAATCATCCATGTCACTAGCCTCACTCACTCTGGATTACAACACCCTTAAAGGGTACTTTGATTCTTTGAGGAAATTGAGTATTTCCTAGTAATTCATTCACTTTATGGTCATTTTAGAGAATAATTCATAGGCTGAGAATCTATTGGCACCTTATTTTATATATATATATTTTTCTTAGACAGAATCTTACACCCATTATGGTGTATGAGGAGTCGTATGTCTGCAATGTCATGCAAAATTGTCTTACTTTTTGTGTATATAAAAAAGGTGTTTGTGATATACAATTCTATCCCTCTTAAGCCAAATATTCAGCAGAGGCAGTTATGATATAAACTTGTGATAATGAAAGGTGGATCCTTTTGCACTGAAACAGGAAACATAAAATAAAATAAAATAAAATAGAGAAAATAAAGTAGCCCAAAACATCATTCTTCATTTCTTGTAGAAGTTGGAACCTCATTTTATATTTTATGGTGTCCCAATTCTAGCAAGTGATGTCATGTGGAGCTAGAGCCTGTTCATGTTGAAACGTTTATACGTTAGATTTTTATATTTTATGATTGAACATGGAAGATGAATGGGCCAGGAATGGCAAGCTATAGATCCATTATTCAATTTTTTTTTTTTCTCTTTAAAATTTCAATATTAAACCTTGCAAGGAAAGCAAGTGACTTTCACGGTTACGATTGAATAATGCTTTATCTTTCTAAAAGATTCGGCGCGATTTGATGCCTCACCAAGTATATCTAGGTCGCTTTCAAAGGTTATTGCGTGGAGAAAGGATACGGAAAGAAAAAATTAAGTACATAACCGGTCTTGAAAACTTGGGGAGCATTACGTCCCAGGACTAATTAAAAAAAATCAAATTTGTTATATTCAATTTTCAATAATCAAATTGAAGGTTGGTGATTGAAACAATTTTTATAAAAAAGTTTAACCTTCAATAAATAGTTGAATATTTGGACTCATTGCTTAGTAGTATTTAACCTCTCCGTTTCTTTTATTTGCGGTGTTGAACCCTACTATTTTTATACGAGAGATTCACACATTTTTGGTAAATAGAGAGATTCATACTTTATACATACAATAGATTTTATGACATTCAATGATTAAAATTTATGTTCAGAAAATGTTGTTGTAGGATATTTTGGCCCGATAGATTCTTGCATTTTTGCGTAAGTTTTATTTAAAAATAATAATTATGCAACGATATCTCGAGCGCAATAACTCTTTGAGAGCATCTTATATTACAGATTTACAGCCCTTTGTATTAAAGTAAATATAATCTAACCAGATATAGTTCAATTTTCACATCATATTTTGGGTCATAGTTTAATATAAAGAATTAAGGGATTAATGTTTTTCATTGTAAGAAATAATATTTTTTCTTATACACACATAAAAGTGTGTGAGATTCATATCTTTTTTTCTCTCTCTTCTCATCGCAAGAAACATGAAAAGAACATTAATCCCAAGTCCCAAGGATTAATTAACTCAAGTAAGATTGAATAGAAAAAGGGTTTTGCATTTGTCATGTTGCATGACAAATGCAAAATTTTCTAGACATACATCGATATTTGTGCTGTACTTTTTTTTTCATTTAAACAAGGTGAATCTCACACTTATTGTCTCTATAACATGACAAAAGAATTTTTCTACAACATAATACTTGTTTTTCCCTTAGAAAAAATCATACATAAAGTATAAACAAAAAAAACATTACTGTACTTTTCTGGCCTCTATTTCATATTATCATTTGGATGTTATTTAAAGGAAAATACTTTTTAAATAAAATAATTTTAGTTGTCACATTTCCAGCTTTTGAAAGGCCATAGAGGAATAGGATGGACCAGAAAATATTTTATCTTTTATTCCAAAAACAAATGCGAGAAGCGATGACAATCTCGAGAAACATCACGACCTAAGGCAACCCCGATGAGATATTTTATATAAGTTAGAATCATTTTACATTTAAGTTATACTCTCAATCTTAATTTTGATATTATTTATATCTAATAGTTCTGATTTATTAGATATTTGAGCTATTAGATACAAGCAAATTAATTATCAAGATTTAGTATAAAATTTCTTATTCTTAGACCACCAGTGTAAGAATATTCTACCCGTTTTAGTGACAGGAAATTTTTTTCAGTCATACTCACGTAAAAGTGAATAAATCTCATTATAAAAAGAAAAAAAAAATTAATGGATCCCAATGTAAAAAATTAATAAATCCTACTATTATTTTCTCTCTCTTCTTTTTATAATAAAACTCACTTATTTTTTGATCTGGATCCTCTAATGTGAAAATTCACATGACCAATGTAATGTGGGAAATCATGAGGTGGATCAATGGTAAAAAAGGAAGAGAGAGAAAAAATGATAAAATAGGTAATTACGAAATCATAACCGTTGATTTACCTTTATATGGTTGTGATTTTCGCACATGACTATATCATATTTTTTTGACAGAGGATCCATTTCCCTCATTTTTATTGGCATCCCAGAAAAATCTTTTGTAAACATTTTTTCCTCTAATAAAAGTCAAATGTCCCCCAAGAATAATTTTTCAAGAATCGAACATTTTGGGATTCAAACAGACACCTATTGGCTTGGACTTCATCTTCTTATGGATGTCATTAAATTGAATAAAATCTTGAGGAGGAAAAGAGGGTGATTGATGGTGACCAATACGACGTCAAAACTAGAAAAATCAATCTGTACTACTCATGTCGAACTGATTTAAAGTAAAAATATTGGGCAGTTGATATAGATCAAGGCCTACATTAAAAAAATCATTACCGGTAGGTGTGTATTTATAGGAGACAATTATTGGTGACACTAGCTGGAGCCTATTGCACTTTCAGCAATCTTCTGTGACACTTAAATTCTTTTAGTAATAATTTGAATAAATACAAAATTGCAACTAGATAAACAGATAAAAATTAACTACCAAAAAAAAAAAAAAAAATTTAATTAGGTAAATTTTATGAAATAATTACTACAAATATACTTACTCTCTGAAGTTCACTCTTATTAACATAATTTCATATAAAATCGGAAACATAAGTGAACATGAGTCATGTAATTATCATATAATCATAACATCATTCGGTGCTATGCTACCACTTCTTCCTCTGCCTAGCATCTCAAGCAAAATACAAAAGTTCTTTTTCCGGTAAGTGATATAGAAAAGCAAGACATTCAATAAATAATCAGCAAAAAAAGAAACTGCTGGATTTACTGAGAAGAACTAAAAGTGGCAATTGCATCCATTTCTTCTTGCAATAGAAGAGCATCAATGAAGACATCAAGATTCTCTCCTTGCATCACATCATCTATCGAGTGATAAGTGATACCAACTCTATGATCAGTTACACGACCTTGAGGAAAATTGTATGTTCGGATGCGTTCAGATCTATCCCCACTACCAATCTGTACAGTCCGACAAACCCCAAATCAATCCAGAAAGCCAAAGGGAATAGCAATTGAATACAGTTAATTCGGAGATCTCTTCTACCTGCTCTGATCGAAGCTTTGATCGACTACTATGAAGTCTGAACCTTTCCATTTCATATAGCTTTGCACACAGTATCTTGAGAGCTTTGGCCTTGTTCTAAGCAGAAATGAGAAGGCAGAGATAGAATGTAAGTAGAAGAAAAATAACGTCACAAAGAAGCGAAATATAGAACGAAATAAGCAAAATAGTGAATTTATCACATATCATAATTGACCTAGCCTGTCTCACCAAAATAAGTCAAAATGGCCCTGACAATATCTTAGACTACTGAAACAAAATAAACCTAACAGTGCAAAAAAAAAAAAAAGCTTGCGTAATGCTTTCTTTTACTTTTTCTAAAAGTTGATGAGCCTATTTATCCATGTACTCGGAGAAAGTTTTGAGACTAAAATGTAACTACACCACAGACAAGATTTTCTAAAGAACACAACGCCAAAGAGCAAGAAATGTACACCAAGTTTAAGCTTCCCGCCTTAACTGAGAGAACACATGCAGCATGCAATTCACTTGATCAAAATTTTGCTGATGGCATCATCCATGCCATATGTAAAGCACAAGTGCACAACTACTGTAAGACATTATCAAGTAGTAACAAACCAGAACACATTCCCTCAACAATTACTCTCTTTAGTGAACGTAAAATTTATGTGAGGCAAGTTAATTAAATTACAAGTCAATCAAGAGAAATTGTAGCACTACTACTAACTCCAAGATATTGATAGTGTTTTGGAGTTAAATGTAGCACCTTTTTATAAACACAAGATGAGATTAATTAAATAAAAAATTGCACATTTCCAGTCAAAAACGCTCATCTTGGAACCATTTACCATATGTTGAGAACGCTCATCTTGTATAGCAACCATAATCCCTGTTGGAATGTGAGTCATTCTAACAGCACTGTTGGTTGTATTTGCATGCTGACCACCTGAACCACCAGACCTATAGGTATCAATTTTTAAGTCTTCATTCTTCAATTGAACATCAACCTACATATAATGTGCATGATAGCTATAAGACACTAGGAAGAGAAGAAAGGTAGGAACACATCATAAGACCAAACATAAAGATATTAGCCAGGCCTTCATAATTCCATTCATCAACCTAATAGAACCAAAGGAAAAAAAGAGAGATATATGTAGTATAGGATGCCTTTTCTTTTATCATTATTTTAGAGGAACTAAAATTTGAAAACACTGTTTCATATTCTTGGACACAGCAAGCAGTCAAGTTTCATTTAACAGGGATTTATTCAAAAGGGTAATTACTAATTACCTCATCAGCCTGAGGGAGGATTGCAACAGAAACAGCACTGGTATGAACACGTCCCAACTTTTCTGTCACAGGAACTCGCTGTAAAAAAAAATAAAAAAATTGTCAGTAATTGCTGAAAGTAGATGTAATCAAAGATTGTATATGAGAGGTTGTAGCTAAAACCTGTACTCTATGAATTCCACTCTCAAATTTTAGTTTCCCAAAAACACTGATTCCTGCAATTGCTGCACTAGCCTCCTGAGAAAGTAAAGTCCAAACCAAAAATACATCAATTGCAAGATGAACTTCAATTCTACATTTCTACTATAAAGAACTTGTGGCACACAGTACAACCAGAAGGTTGCAATGCATGGTGGATGCTGCAATTAACAATTCAAATCACTTAACTAGGATATCACTGAAAATAAGGTCACATTTGGTACGCATAAATGTATGAAGTATGTACCCTGTATCCTTTAAGATCAGATTGAGCTATATCTACTACTTCAAACTTCCAGCCATTCTTGTGAGCATACTTCTCATACCTACATTATGTCAGGCAAGACCCCTTTTAGATAACTATAACAACAGTTTCTGAATCTGATCAATTTCCAGTCAAATAAATGATAAATGTAACCTTACATTTTAAAGATATCCATCGCAAACAAGGAAGCCTCCTCTCCCCCAGTGCCTAGTCAAAAATGGTATAAGCAAATGAAAATGGGGATAAAAGAAAGCACAGACAAACAAAAGCAAACCAGGCACTATAGTAAAGTGATCAACAAAACCAAAGACAACTTAGCAGACATTCATTGAAGCATGTGTTTGATGAACATTAATAATAGATATCCATTTTCAACAGTGACATTATACCTGCTCGGACCTCCAAAATGCAATCCCTTTCATCAGCATCGTCCTTAGGAAGTAATGACTTCAGCAGCAAATTTTGCAGTCTTCTTTCTTCCTCTATGGCCTGGCCCATTTCTTCTGCTGCCATATCAAGCATGTCTTTATCTTTAGAACATTCAGCCATTAGTGACTTCAAGCCACCAATTTCCTGAAGATATAAGAAAAGTAACATCAGATATTATACAAGAAAACCAACTACCTAATTTTAGCTTCTAAAAGAAGAACATACATTATCTTCACCTTTTTCCTTCTTTTTCTTATTTCTTTAAACTCAAAAAAACATAGTAACTAAAGCACATAAAAAATGTAAATAGATTGATAGTATTCTGCCTAAATGCTATATGGAAAAAAAAATTGTCACAGAAGGAAACAAAAACAACAAATGCCCTTTCCCACTAGGAAGAAATGACTACATGGATCAAATTAAGCCATTGAGTTCTGTCAAGAACCAAGTCATGGAAGTACCTAAACAGAAAGTATATACATCATCAAGTATATGTTTGCAAAGCAGGTATGCTTAACTAAACAGGTGACCAGAAAAACGAAGTCAAAGCACATGGATTTAGACAGCAAGGCCCTCCCTCTCATATGAAGTTTAAACTTCCACCTAGAATTAAGCCACAAAATACTTCCAATTTTAACTCGGCCTAACAACACACTTAATTTAATGATTCTTAAAGGAAAAAGAAGTGGTCCCTTTCAAAAGAAAGATAAGCTGTGTTACTGATTCATTTGCATAAAATCAAAAACTGAAGATAAAGACGTAGCTCAGCGTCGCTATGTTGTTCTCTACATCTTTATGATTCTTGCAATGTCATGATTCCGTAACACCAATTGCCATTTAGGCAAGTTGCTAATGAAAACGAACTTGCATCAACTAATTACCTTCTGTTTGGCCCTCAGTTCATTAATAAGCTCCAAAGAACCACTCAGCTTTCGAAGCTCCTTATTAGCTCTCGCATACTCTGATGGTGATGCTTCTGGCTGTCTTCAATAAGAACAAAAATTAAACATAAGATAATGAACTCAAATACCATTTACTTACAAGTTTAAACTTACAAGAAGAGCCATCAATACTCATGTCCGAAACAGATTTAAAAAAATAAGAATAAGAATAAAAAGAGAGAAGTTAAAAACGCATCGCAATTGCATTACCTTATTTATTAGATTGTTAAGACAAGAGGTCCTGTACTCAATAGCGATGAGTCTTCGTTCCATTATGTTTAAGAGGTCCTGGGACAGTTGAGGTTCCACCTCTGTTAACAAAATAGTTAAACTAGGATCAATCTTAACTTAAAAAAAGAATAAATCTATCAGTTCTTCGTTACTGTAATAACTGTGAACAATCGCCTGCTCTGAACAAGCCATTATTAATTAACGAATATTATCAAAAAATTTGAAATTAACAATAAAAAAAGTCTACAATCTGAAAAAATATATTGAACGAAAGAAAGGTTACCGGCAGAGTAAGAACGAAGCAAAAATGGAGGTCGACGCCGGAAACTAGGGAGTGGGAATTCGGAAGTTGATTCGAATTGATTCCGCAACCGAGAAAGATAACGGCAAATAAAAAACCTACCATGAGTTCTCATCGTTAATGGTTTTCTATCACTCTCACTGAAATGAAATTAAACGTCCCAAAAGCTTCTCTGTTTTTCACAAATCAGCAGATGCAGGTGAAAGTGAAGACGATAATGATTCGTGTTATGAGCCCATTCTTCACTTAAGCCCATTGGGCCATGCCTCCTTGTCTTTCACCAAGATTTTTTTTTTTAATACTCACGTATTAAATTAAAAGTAGAGTTATATTTATTATTTACAAATTACACCATGTATTATGGATAGTATATATCACTTGAGCATATACTGCTCATAATATATATATTGTAGTTGATAAGAGTTTGTAAATATAACAATTCACAATATGAAAAATTAAAATAAATTGGGCCATCAGTTCATTTGATTCATCAAGCTTTTCCTTTGTTTAATGCATGAGAGTATTAGGATTTTCGATAATGCTGTTTACTATGAAATTTTGTGTATAAAATTTAATCATAGTTAAAGAGAAAAATATGTTAAGATTTAAAAATTATATTATTAAATTAAATATGCAAAAAAAATAATTACTTTTTTGTAATTTTACGAAATTATATTCATATCGTCTAGCATTTTTCAAAAAATTTTAAATATTTTTCATTTATTGGATTACAGACGTCGATGAATTCTCAAGGATAGAGTTTTAATTTTATTTTAATAAACCTGTTTTAATGAAGAATTTTTAAAAGTAGAAAAGTAAGAAGAAATTGAAGTTCAAGGCCTTAAATTGAAGAAATTGATGAAGCCATTCTCTCTCTTTTTTTTTCCTTCGTTCATCCTTTCAACACAAGCTAATTAGTTTTCATTTAAATATTTTAAATTAGTATTAAATTAAATTACTTATTTGAGTGAAAATTAAATAATTATATTTTTATTCATATTTATTTGAGAGTAATTTAAAATTAAAAAAATAACTAATATGCGAAAGCAATGAAGATTACCATCAGTGCAAAGTCTATATAAATAATTCAACGCCCAAACTATATAAAAAGAATAATGTAATTTTTCTTGCATGTGCAGAAACTTCCTGATCGATTGAAAGTGTGCCTTTAAAATAGATCTTTGAATATGCGAGTGAGGGAGGTGTGATATATATCGACCAATCATATGAAAATTGAAGCTCATACAAATCTCCGCAAATATTCATTTAATATTTCCGGTGCACCTCCTCGATAAAGATAGGAAAGTATAGAATTACAAAGAAGAACAATTTGTCCGTGTGCTATCATCACCCTCACACTCTTCTCTAAGGCCATTTCCTTGGGAGAATTAAAATATTTTGTTTAAGCTTTTGTGAAGCCAAGGTTATGAGGAACATGAAGAGCCTTCAACCAATCAGTTCCGGAGCGAGGTCCAGCCTTGAGGAATTCACCAGCGGTGAATTGGGTAGCTTCAGCCTTGCTAATGAGGCCACGGTAACCCTTCCACTTGATCCTTCTCTGAACATTGGCACCAGGTCCAGCGTTATTGTACTCAGCATAGTACAAGGTGTCAAGGAAACTTGACCCTGCCCATGGAAACCATCCCTCTGGATGAATAAAGTCACCCAAATTGCATTCCATAACAACTGTCCTTGAGAATTGCTTCCATGGCCTTCCCAAGTAGGAATTGATCTTGAACCTCACTGGGAACAATGCTTGTTCTGGGACAATGTCACTATTCTGGATAACAATACCTGTGCCCATGTTCTTCTGAGATGTACCATCAGCGGTAACTGTGTTGAATTGGTTGTCATTTGGCTTCCTCACAATGATGACTGAGTGTTGGATCAAGGCTGGGGATGTGCCAAAGATGAAGTCAATGGTGCCAGAGATCACACAGTTGCGGTAGAATTGCCTGTTGGTCTGAACGTACAAGGTGTCTTGGTAACCCAATATATGGCAACCAACGAAAGCTGACATATCTCCCTGGTTTCTAAGTGCCACAGCTTGATGACCATCAGGACCAGCTGTGTTCTCGAATGTCATTGCCTTTGCAATGAATCCATTAGCAGTGTTGGCTGCGTGCATGCATGCATAATTAATCAATTAGTTCATGCTATACATATATATACACGGGAAAGATTATATTTACAAACTTTTTGTTTATAAATTCTTATGAATTACACTAGTGCATGACCAGTCATATTTAATGTAATTTATAACAAAAGTTTATAAACGGATCATTTTCTGAAAACTTGTTATCTTATTAGTTTCTTTATTATTATTATTATTATGGGAAAAGAGTTCATGCATGAGATTAATATTGTTAATAAAATAAAAAGTGATTTGTAATGAGGAGCTAGGGGGGGAATTATTAATTAAAAGATTACCGAAGGTGGCGGTTTGCATGGTCTTGGTACCATCACGGAAGTTCTTGTGACCGGTGATAATGGTTCTTTGAGGGCCATCACCATACATGAGAAGATTAACAGCTTCCTTGGGAACGGTGATGTACTCATCATAGACACCAGCCTTAACGTAGATAGTGTATCTACCTTTGAAGCCGTTAGGGTACGAGGCAATAGCATCCTTGACGGTTCTGAATTGACCACTACCATCCTTGGCAACAACAACATTTGGCTTGACACGTGATCTCCAACCTCTGCCGTTCATCTTAGCCAAGAGTTTGCGATCAGCAGCAGAGAACCATGTTGGGAAACCTTGGCTATCAACCTCGAGAAGACGACGAGAGGCAGGTTTAATATCGAACTTCAAGTTGAATTGTTCGAGGATGTTGGACAAACCACTCACGATGTCAAGGGTGACGCCAGTGATCTTACCAACTTGGTCCAAACTCTGCTCGTTCAACTGTTCCTTGATCTTTTTCTCACCGTCTTTGTCATCGTCAAAACCATCCATGCATGTTTGTTGGTATGAGATAACAGCACTCAACCAGTTCCTGAAATCAGGGGTTTGGTTATGCACGGATTGAATGTTGTTTTCTTTCACCAAATTCATGGAGAGTTGGAGACTGTCCATGGCGAATTGCAAAAGGTCCTTGCAATCATCAAGGGCCATTTTAATGCCATTGTCCTTGTTTCCATGCTCAGTTGTGAGCCTATCACTCATGTTAAGGGCCTTGATGACACTGTCAGTGGTTGCTTTCACAGCTGCCGCTATGTAAGCCTTTGGGTCTGCGGCTTCAATCCCTGTCACGGATTTAAGAGTTTCATGGCAGAGCTTTTTGTCCTCTGCGTTTTGGCATATAACACTCAGAGACCTCTGTTGAGCTTGAACCTCAGGGTCATCATTCTTCTTGTGAACGGCAACAACAACTCCAATAGCAACACCTACCACGAGGATGAGAGAAACAACAGAGACAATTATTTTTCCTTTCATTTTTGTTTTTTGCTCTTTTTTTTCTCTTTTCCTTAGATTTACTCTTCTCCGATAATAGTCGGAAAGAAGATAAATTTCCTCCCCTTATGAATTTCTTGTGGGGAGGCTTATGGAGATGTTGTGCAGATTAATGTTTACAAGTTGGGTTTTTATAGATGCATGCTTCAACATTTTTCACAGAAAAATATATATTTAGCAATCCCTTGTTGTCACCATGAATGATTGACACATAATTGTCCTTGGCTTCTGAATTTTAGGAGTGGATTGAGAATCACTAATATTTTTCAAAATAACAGTTTATTGTGATGTTTTGCTATAAACAGCCTTTCTATAATAAGGTTTATTGGTATTTCAGGGTAAGTTAAATACGGTTGACTGGAATTGTGGTGTTTAAAAAACGATTGAAGGAGACCGTTTCTTCAACCTCAAGTCACACTATTTTCTAGGAAAACCATTGGGTTGTTTTTGGCATGTCTTCGTAACCATTGGATCACTAGTGGATCATAATCATGATTTTGTACAATACACTACTATTAAGTTGTGGATAACTCCAATTTCGTTATGGAAACGGTTTGCTTGGATTTAATTTTTTGCTAGCTATAGTTTGTATATGTTTAATTTACACTTGTACTTAAATTAATTTTTTGGTAAGTACAGTGATTCCATGATTTTCTACGGGACAAAACACAACTATATATATACTAGTCGTTTGGAATAAACAATAATAACTCACTCGGTACATGTCAACTATGATTTCTTAATTCAGATTGTTTGATTACTTTATTTGACCGACTACACAGTTGAGATGAAACTTTTCCCGTCACAATGTTGAGATGTAACTTTTAATATAATTTTTGGAACATTAAGCATTACTAGATAAAATATGAGTTTGTAAAAAAAAAAGTGGAATTTAAGCTACACGTGGCTGTTGATCTAATTAATAAAATTTCAATATCTACTATATATGCATCAATTTCTTTTTTCAGTATTTGCAAGATTAATGGCAAGTCCCTTACACATATTCAGCGAAACATTTCATATGTTATGCACAGCAACTTTTCATTTTTGGCGCTCTAATTTCAGTGCTTATTTTGTGGAGTGTGATTATGTTTATCACTATTCAAAATCTTATCAGAGGTGGATATTTTAGCTTAATGTGTTTTCCTTGCCTCACCTTATATCTTTGATCCAAGAGTGCCTTATAACAACATGCGCATATTGAGATGACTAACACATTTGGGCATGATTGAAATCTGTTTTGAAAAATGGTTTTTGATTTTCAGAATAAAAAATAAAAAAGTTTATTCGATAAGGCCTATTTTGTAAATAAAATTTTAAAAATTCTAACTTTTTTTGTTTGTTTTTAAAATCAAATTTAAATAATATATCTAAGTTGCTTTTGTTTTATATTTTGACTTTGGATTTTAAAAAAAATAAAAAATAATTATTTCATTAATTATTTTAGGAAACAACTTTAAGAAGAGCAAAAAAAAAAAACAGAACACGGTCAAGCAGTTGCGCGTATTTTACTGTTTTCTACGTACATGAGAAGAAGATGAATTCTAACATCACCACTTCTATATTCATGAATCATGCTAGAGGAAAGTCATTTCAAGCATATTGCAAGGTGTCAGTTTAGAACATCACCTAAAAATTTTATAATCATAATTTTTTATTTTTTATTTATTAATATTAATACTTTAATAATGTACATTGTTTATATATAAAAATATATAGATTAATATTTTTATATTATAGGAAATAATTTTATCTTATATATACACATAAAAATATGCGATATTCATATAGGCCCATGAAAAGAAAAAGATATATATGAACCACGCATCTATGTACAACATGAGAAATATTAATCTAAAAAATATATGCAAAAGTTCATGTGCAAGTGACATTTTCCTCATTAAACCAAGGTAGTTGAAAAAAATTTCTCATATTACACTCACATTAGAAAGGTAGGTCTTATCTTGATTTTTTTTATTTTTTTTTTGTCTTTTTACTTTTTTGTGAACCCTTATCATATATTGTGTGTGTAACATGAGAAAATACTCTCACCATATAAGTTATTATGTTTGCATATCCACCATTTGAATCTCTGATACAAACAAAATAAATAAAAATAGAAATTTGTTTTCGTTGAGAAAATCTGATCTCAAATAACTTTAATGACCTCAAATGGTTTTACAGAAGAAAAATAACACTCGTTATTTAAACAACTCAATAATTCAGAAAATAATAAAATAACATAAATAAAATTGCAATAATCTCTAATAACTATTTCAATAATTACTTTGACCTATAACGCAAGTATGCCTTTTATGCTTGATTGGACAATAGCAACGAGATTCCCCACTATCATATTAAGAATAGCTAAAATTTTCACAAAAATATGTCATTCGTTTCATGAGAAATAAAAAAAAATATGTAATTATTAAAATAATTCGAGTATCGAAAATTTGAGGGAAGTGGCTACTTTCAAATTAACACAAAGAAAAAATAGGAATTCTTTAAGAATGCTGACAGGAGTTTGATTCTTGACTATGTGTATAAAAAAGATTTTATTGAAAGAGACTCTATTCATGATCGCGTAATTTCTCTATCTCAATAGAATTAGTCATTGGCTTTTGGGTGTTATATCTTTGGAACAATTCAAAAAAAAGAAAAAAGAAAAAAAAACAATGACTGAAGTGGGAGAGTAGTCGAAAAGAGGATTCTCAGTTAAACCAATGATGTGTTACATGAACAAATCATATTTTTTTCTTAATCTAATATGAATAATCCAAAAAGATGTATAACCGGAAGCGGTTGAACGAGATGATACCTTTGGCTTATAAAAAAGAAAAGAAAAGGGGGCACAGTTAAAAAGGAAGGAAAAGTATGTGGTCGTGGGAGCAAAACATTTATGGGAAGTGGCTCAACTTTTGAAGTTACCCTGTTTGCCTCTGCAGTCTTCAACCAAACCTTTTTAAGGCTAAATGTCGTCACTGTCACTGTCACTATCACTCACAACTCTTCCCAAATGGACGCCGATGAAGCCAGAATCTTGCTCGGTTTCCCACCAAATTCACGTCCAACTTCCTCCCAGGTGTTTTCATTTTCCCGTTCATAGTGCTTAGGGTTTTTTTTATTCTTTCAATCACGATTGCCAATATCATAATTCACTCCCTTCATCATCTCAATTTCTAGTTTTGAGCATGACCCATTTTTTATTATTAGCTCGGAGCTTATTTTCCACAATCACCTCTGGTTTATTCAATTGGTTTAAGTTTATGATTCATTAATAATTGAAAAGTAATCCAAATTTTGTCCTAAAGTAATCTTGAACTTGGACCGTGAACAAATGCTTTGTCGCTTGCTTTTTTGTGCCTATTCTGACTGGACCTTTATGCTTAGGTTAAATCAGCTTACAAAAAGAAGGTGTGGGAATCTCACCCTGACCTATTTCCATCTCATGAAAAGTCTCTTGCTGAGTCTAAGTTTAAACTGGTGTGTAGTTCAGTTTATTTTTTTTATTTTTTATTTTATTACCTTTCCTATCTCATCATAGGAATTCGGATTATGGGAGCATTTTTATAACTGAAGTTAAGTTATGAATCGTGATGGTGAGCTTGGGGACTTGATATGGATTTAGACCATGACAGTAAAACATTTGTTGTAAGCCTTGTATTTCAGTGTGTTGCCCTCCATAACATGCTTTTTGTAATGTGTTAACTGATATATGAGTCTGTGATTTGTAGAGAAACATTTCTTGATATCATCCCCGCATGGCCAACTGTGTCGTGAATGAAGATGATGGTCATTTGTCTGTTTTTGGAGATTTATGCCAAGACAATATTTTCCATTTTATATGATTTTAGGTGGAAGAAAAAAGTTTTCATAAAACATGCATAGGGCATATTCCCATTCCCCCCCCCCCAAAAAAAAAATCACATTAATTTAGATTGACTTTTCCTCTGGTTACCCTCTCTTTCCTCCAATTCTTGAGGAAGGGATGGCACTTCCTTTGGCCATTGTCATATTCCCTGCTGTTAAATGGAAGGATTAACTGCACTCTTATTTTTTTGCTGCAGATTTCAGAAGCTCACGCTTGCCTGCTGTCTGGTAATTCTACAGACCCCTTGTTCTCGTATAATAAATATTCTAAAATGTCACTCATGGTTTGTCAATTCCTGAACAGACGGTTGAAATTATTGAAGAAACTCAATGTTAGATGCATGGTTATCAAAACATTATAATATTGTTCTCCCAATTTCAGTGTTGAATGTTAAAAAGTGTCTAGACTTCTCATTCCTTCAATCATGAAAAACTCTTTTAGATTTTAGTCAAATTACAATTATGTACTTGTAGCATCCTTAGGTGGTCTATCAGCAGAATAAGTATATCATTTGAGTAGAAGACTAGATAATGGGAAAAAGAAATTTGCAAAAGCTCCCGTTTATTATTTTAGCTTGTGTCCTTGATATTCTGGGAATGATTTGCAATTCTGGCCATTTTCATGCCTGAATGTCTACCATACATGTGCACTAAAATGCAGTAACTGACCTAGAAATTAATATCAACATCAACACCACCTTTATCCGAAATTAATTGGGGTCGGTGATAAATAAACTCAAATGAAAAGTATGAAAAGATGACCTAGAAATAAATATGATTGTGTATATTTTTCCATATATTTTGATTATTTCACCTTCATTCTACCAGACTCTCAAATTTGAATGAAATCTTTTGGTTGTCGTCCTAGTACTCTGGCAATTGAAATTTGTACCTTTCTGTTCCTTTTGTCTGACTTCCATCTTCTATGGTGGTGACAAAATGTGATAAGTTGCCTTGTGCAACAAGAAAGTCCCGTATAGATGTGAACTCATTTGGAAATTTTTATGATTTTGGAGAAGACAGGATCGTCTCTTAAAACAGGTGGAATAATGGGAATGCTATTTTCCCTTCCTTGAAAGGACCTTGAGCTTCTCCTACTGCTTATAGGGGTTTAACAAAAATAAGAACTGCATCTGTTTATATTTGTGTTGCCATGCCACTTCTTTTAAGTACTGAATAAAATTCTAACACAGGTGGGAGAGGAGAAGCTTCAAGTTCAGGTAAATTCCTATTCTGAATCCTTCTGTGCGTCATTTAAAACTAATCCTTCTGTTTTTCTTTTCCTTATTTAAATGTGGCATAATTATTGTTCAGCTGAATACTCACGAGTTGTGAGAACTGGAGTTCCTAGGGCTCACGGAGGAAGAAAAAATAGTGCTATGATTAAAGTTCCATTCATTTTAATTACTCTGGGAACAGTTGCGCTTGGAGGGTTTAATGCTTCGAGGTGATTAACAGACAATCTTGTGGTTGATTCTTTTCATTTTTGGTATATTTTCATTAGAAACTATGTAGTTGTTCATTTACAGAATGACATCCTTTCTGCTACTGTCCCGCAGGGCATACAAAAAGCAGAAGGAGGAATACCCATCGCACAATCCATTTCTTCCTTGATGACCTCTCCAGCTGCCATCAAGCCCAGTTACTTGATATTTGTTTCCTTCAAGTAATATTTTTGTTGCAATTGGTGGTGAACATTATAGCATATATCTAAACGTAAGTGAAATTGAATCAATAAAAATTTATGTGATTATCATCATAGATTGTTAAGTGAATTCCATCTCGATTCAAAACAAGCTGATTCTTTGTAGGGATGCCATGCGGCTTAGTGTTAATGAAGTCTCTTTCTTTTTTCTCTCCCCATCGGACCCGATGGTATAGTTTTAGTGTTTGGTAGGAGTGTCAAAATGGGTCGACACGACACCAATACATCAACACTAACACGACACGAATTTTTATTCATGTCAAAATCTTCAACACTGACACAACACGAATTTTTTGGGGGTTGACACAACACGAATAACACGCAAAATAGGGGTCAAAATGGTAATTGACAAAAAAAAAAAATTAAAAAAATAATAATAAAAAATTAAAAATAAGATAATTTAAAAAAATACAGGTCGACACAAACACGAATACATCAATACGAACACGATACAAATTTTTTACGTGTCATTTTTTCCAACACGAACACGACACGAATTTTTTTACGGGTCAACTCGAACACGAATTTTCGTGTCGTGTCGCGGGTCGACCCGCGTGTCAAAACCTATATTGACACCCCTAGTGTTTGGATTGATTATGAAAAACTAGTAATTGATGTGTGTATATATATATATGGGGTAGAATATACTTATCACCAAAAAAGTTTACTACATTTACAACCAACCTAATTATCGTTGATTTTCGTCAATCTAACGATTATAATTTATTGGAAATTATTAATTAATTAATAAATGTGATTCAATAATTTTCAATAAATTATAATCGTTAGATTGACGAAAATCAATGGTGATTAGGTTAGTTGTAAAAGTGGTAAAAAAAATTGGTAGTAAGTATATCATTTCCCTATATATATATATATATATATATATATATATATATATATATATGGGATATAGGAAAAGTGTTTGTCATTTTTTTTTTTGGTGAAAAGTGTTTGTCATTTTAAATGATATAAAGTTATGTCATTTAAAGAGAGAGATAGACACAGAATAAATTTTTTTATTTAAATTTTAAATTAAAAAAAACCACTCACTTTTTCTCTCCCATGATTTCCATTTTCTGTGTCTATCTCTCTCCTAAAATGACATAATTTATGTCATTTAAAATGATAAACACTAAACTCATATATATATATATATATATATATATATATATATATATATATAATTGATTTGTTTATAAATTATTATGAGTCTATGACAATTAATTTGTGCTTGGATATTTTAATTATAAAAAGATTTTAAGAGAATATATTTTGTTGGGATTATAAAGTGTTTTTATGTAATATTACACGAAATGATTTAAATATGATTTGTTGGTGAAGAAAATATTTTTGTACTAAGGTGTAAAATAATAAGAATTAAAAAGTTTGAAATTATAGCTCTTTTGAAAGAGAAATAATCAACAACTTTTAACTTAACAACTCCAATAAAACAATTTTATCTAACAAGACTGCATTTTCTTTTCTTTTTTATGAAAGCTGTTATACCAAATAATTGAGTTTTCCCAAATATCCTCTTATGAATTTTGTTTTCCATAAATATTTTATTTTATTCTATTCTATTTGGGGTACATGATGGTGTAAGGAATGGCTAGATTGTCTTATTTGGAGGTTATAAATTATTACTAACGAAATAATAATTACAATTTTCATTCTAAGATGCAGGTAGATCACTAAGAAAATGAGGAGCCATGGCAACTTGTGAACCATATAATTTTTTACTAACTTTAAACTGTCAGTCAGTCTGTGTTCATCGGATGTTCGCCGGCATCATCCGAGAAAATAGTTAAAAAGGAAAATTGACTACACTGGTAACTCAAGAATCATGAATCAGAGGTACAAGAGGTCCATTTGGAGTAACATCCAAAAAAAAAAAGAGAGGTCCATTTGGAAGAAACAGAACCTTCAATGCATGGTCAAGTCAAGTCAAGCATATACAAGAATGAATCAATTTATTAAAGAATAATTTCAACATGAAAGAAATCAACTCTGCCAAATAATTTCAACATGAAAGAAATCTACTCTGCCAAATAATTTCAACATGTTTTCCTCCGCTCTGTTTTCTTTCTCCTTTTGTTTTTTCCCTCCTCTTTTGGAAGGAGGCGTTTGTGTGTTCTTTTTGGAAAGAAAGGTTAGGACATATACTTTGATTTGGTTCCTTAACGCTCTTTGCCTCTAAAAGCTAGATCGCTGATAAGGGGGCTTTCTTCCAAGATGAAAAGTTCTTTTGCCTCTATGCTAGATTGTTGTTAAGCTGGCTTTCTTCCAAGATGAGATATCCGTGACGAAGAGATTAAAGGTGCTTCTTCATCTAAACGAGTATCAGAAACTGAATCATTCCATAAAGTCTCCTCATTGTTGTTCACATCATCATCAGCCTTTTTCTCGGTCTGTACCTCCTATTCTCATTGAAAAAGGCAAAGAACAAAAGTTGAACCGATAAATATGCTTCCTTAAAAAGTTAACATTCACTAGCAGCAATTGCAATTTCAGCTCAAACCATACTTGAATGAAGAGCTATGTTGGTAAATAAAACTCAAATATGCCCACAGAAAGGAGAGGGGAAAGGTGAGATCAGATTAACAATTAGTCTAAGCTATCTTTAGAAGAAATTACCAAGACAGAAAGCACCATGATTAGATTTTGAAATTGGATGTGTTTTCACCCCAAAGAAAGGATGTGTTAGAGCACGATGAAATAGAACTTTACTCAATTTCTTCTTTCATAATGTGGCCAGGTTATAAATAAAAAACGACCCACATTTCTTGCACAAAAAGGTTTCTATCATTTGACCAAAATTCATAGACTAAAAAATGGTGAAAGGCCTAAAGTTAAGGAGTAACTAATAACAAACAAATACTGCATGAATATTGATCAAACTACCAAAAAAAATTACTACAAAGGCCGGCTGACCTTTGCTGATTCATCTTGGATGCTTTGAAGTTGAGATGAGCGAACATCCCTGACCTTCAGGTAGTTGTAAAAAACAACACCACTTAAAGCTGCCAATTCAAAAATAATTCGTATAGAGAAACTCTTAGAAGAAATCCATGCAATAAATGAAATTTAAACTACTATAATGTCTTTTCAGTAAAGAAACATATACCAATAGCATAGCCAACAACATTAAGGCCAGAAATCTTTGATTCAGGAAATAAGACAGTTGAAAGAGAGATAAGTAACCAGTCTTTCAAGACTCCAGCCACTCGAATAGTTACCGCCCCAGTTCTACCAATCACTAAGAATGTTGAAAGATTCAATGCCAAAGCACAAAGAGCATTTGAAAAAAATATCCAGAAGTTAAACTGCATATGTGGATCTTCCATTTCAGGCTTCTCAAGGATATACCATGGCACAAAAAGAAATACAAAGCTGCACACAATAATGAGTAAATGATCATTATTCAGCCAGATAAAATAAAGATATATTTGAACTTTAATGTACCCACTTTGACTTTCGCAATACACAGAATCCCAAATATGTGCATCCCCCAGCCCCACTCCCCTTCTTGAGTCAAAATGAGTGCAGTATAAATAAGAATAAATCCAGGACTCAAGCAGGAAGAAGCAGAGCAATCATTTACAGGAGAAGGACAAAAAAAAATGGAAGACATAGAAATTTCATTCAGAAGGGCAAGATGAGATTATCATAAGAGCAACAGGATATATCTTACCGCATTTTGGACTAAAAGCTTTTCCCAACACAAAATAAGTTAATTCAAACACACACGGTCAAACACATCTAGTGAGGGATGAAAATCCCCCAATTTTCAGTGGCATTATAAATGTACAGGTCAAAATCAAACATCAACATCCCACGAGAGAAAAACAAAAGGTTTCATTAGGTTTTTTCCCTCCCACAGGTATAAGCAGGACTATGGGCTTTCATATATATAAGAACAGAACTACCTGCAGGGTGCTATGTAATACAAGCTGGTAATAGGGTTCAGTGTCAAGCCCTTCTTTTGAAGAAGAACTTGAGTTAAGACCAGCCTCAACGCTTCAGCAACTATTCCTGTGACCTGATAAACTGTACCGAGCACATTAAAATGAATTTCCCCATAGGAGGAAATGACAACTCCAACACTGACCAGCAACATGTTCAGGAATACGTCACACCTTAATTTCTCAGTTCCACAAATAACAGCCACGAGAAATGTTGCCACTGGCACTGCAAATGGGGGGGGGGGGGGGATCATGAAAAAAGAAAGGGATGATCATCCATTAGGGAATGTTATTTCCAAAAAAAATGACAGATGGAAGATGATACCCAAAAATTAACTTACTCAGGGCTTTAAGCATCTGGATGAAGGCCACAGAAATGTACAAGTAAGCAGTGTTCCCAAACCTAAACAGACAATAAAGTAATTAAACCAATATATACAATACAGCCATGCATGGGAGAGTTAGTTATTAAAGTAATTAATAAAACTTTAAAGGCTATGAGATACATTAATACAGTAATAGAAAATTTAAACAAGTAAATTAGCAATATCATAATTGGTTTATTCAATACAACTTTAAAGGCTAAGTAATACAGCAATCACTCTTAATACAATTTTAACCTTTTTTTTATTCTATAATAAATCAACTTAAAGGGCGAATCTGGAATAATGATAAAGCTATTCCTTTAGAACTGAAAGTTCACGGGTTTGAATTCAGAGAACAGCTTCTTTGCAAATATATAAGGGTAAATCAAGTAAGAGGATAAGCCTGGAGAAGTGGTAAAGCTACTTCATGGTATCAACCATCATGTGGCCTGCCCCCATACCCACCACCAAAATGGAGTGGTGGAAAGAAAGCACAAACACATTGTCGAGACTGGTTTAACCATGTTAGCATATGCCTCACTTCCAATGAAATTTTGGGATTATGCTTTTAACTTAGCAATCTATCTCATAAATAGGCTCCCAACAGCAGCTCTAAACTTTGAAGTTCCCTACTCTAAACTTCATAAAAATGTGCCTAACTATCAAATCCTTAAGATTTTTGGTTGAGCGTGTTTTCCATTCCTTAAGACCTTATGACAAGCATGAACCTGAACTCCAATCTCAAGAATGTGTCTTTCTTGGATATTCAAGTAGTCACAAAGAATATATCTGCCTAAATGCCGAAGGTAGAGTTTATGTCTCAAAGGGTGTGCTGTTTAATGAGTATGAATTCCCTTATAGGTATTTGAATAACTACTCCTGCTATTCCAGTGTCAGCCTAGACTTCCAGCCCTGTGTCTGCATCAATTCCAATTCTGCCATAAATTCAGCGAAGACAACATAACTCTGCTCAACCTTGCACTTCAACTACTTCTAGTTCCAATCCCTCTAATGATATTCTTAATATAAGTTCTCCATCTAACTATATTTGAGCTCATCCTAACTCAGGTGATTCTGTCTCAGGTAATCCTACAACTGAACATGATGCAAGTGTTGAAAATGTTCATGAACAAAGTGAATCCACACCTGATGCATATTCCAGTTCTCTCAATACCCATGACGTCTAGGTCCTGAACAATTCAGTTCTTCCCCTCTCTCCTGAGTCTTCTCCTACCTCTTCTTCTCATTCAGAATACCAGCCCTCTTATTCTCTCAGCCCACTGTCACCCACACACTCAATCACTACAAAAGGTCCAAATCACTTGCCAGACCTCTTGTTCTTCTTACCAATCTTGAGCCAGCTACAGTTAAGCAAGCTTTGGCCATGAAGGCTTCAAATGCCTAACTAACTAATAAAACTTGGTCACTTGCCTCTTTACCCTCTCAAAGGAAAGCCATAGGGTGCAAATGGGTCTACAAAGTCAAGAATAATCCAGATGGGTCCATTAACAAATACAAAGTGTTAAGTATCAGAACCCAGAACAAAGAGAAACAACTGAGACTATAGTTAAATCCAAACTAGACTCAACGATCTAAGTACATAAAGTCTTGTAGAAAGGAAAAATTACAGAATTAACATGGAAGAAAATTACAGGGAAAAGTAGGAACAGAAACTATGCCAAAAAAATTAGAGAGGCTCTGGTTCTCTCCCAAGGTTCCCTCCCAACGATGTTTCCTCTCCTATTTGTTACCATCTGCTGTCCATTTCAGAAAACATGACTCTAACTAACTGAAGCTGACTCAGCATTAGTAATTACTTGGCTTAACCGTAACACAAAGCAAGGCTGGTTGCTAAGGGATTTCATCAACAAGCACGTTTTGATATAATGAGACGTTTTCCCCTGTTGTAAAACCTGTCAAAGTAAGAATCATGCTTACTTTAGCTTTGACATATGATTGGGCACTTCAACAACATTATGTCAATAATGCCTTTCTCAATGGAGAGCTAGAGGAAGAGGTGGATATGGTTCAGCCTTTTGACTTTGAATCAGAAGGTAAAACTCTTGTCTGTAAGTTGAAGAAGGCCCAGTACGAGCTGAATCAGGAGCCAAGAGCTTGGTTTGCCAAGCTTAAACACTCATTAATCTCACTTGGGTTCAAAGCAAGCCGTTGTGATCCTTCACTTTTTATCCTTCGGACTCATAATAGAACTACTTATACACTGGTCTATGTTGATTATATCATAGTGACAGGGAATGATTCAGCTTTTATTCAGCATCTTGTTGGGCAGCTTAACTCAGTGTTTGCACTTCAAGATTTGGGGGATTTAGATTATTTTCTTGGTGTTGAAGTTAAGATCACTCAATCTAAATACATTAGAGATCTTTTGGTTCGGTCAAAGATGCAGGATGCTGAAAGCATATCTTCTATGCCATCTGGCTGTAAACTGTCCAGATATGACTCTAACTAATTCTCAGATCCCCACCTGTACAGATCATTAGTACCGGCACTTCAATATGCATCAATTACACTCGTCTTGGGATTAGTTTTGCGGTGAACAAAGTTTTCCAGTCCATGGCTCAACCTCCTAAGGATCATTGGAAGGTTGTGAAGAGAATCCTAAGATATTTAAAGGGAACCATTACTTTTGGAGTTAAGCTGCAAGCTTCTGTCCGAAATAAGTCCTTTTCCCTCACAGCCTTTTGTGATGTAAATTGGAGGAGTAACCCTGATTACAAGTGTTCAACTTGAGGGGCTTGCCTATTCTTCGGACCAAACCTAATTTCTTGGTGGTCCAAGAAACAAACTTTTGTGGCCGGGTCATGTATCAAGGCAGAGTATAGGAGCTTAGCTCTTACTTGTGTAGAAATTCTTTGGGTTCAGTCTCTAGTTCATGAACTTCAAGTTCCATAATGCACTCCTCTTGTACTTTGTGATTATCTAAGTACCATTGCACTCTCAAATAATCCAGTACTTCATACTAGAACCAAGCACATGGAACTTGACATATTCTTTGTCAGGGAACGGGTTATGGCAAAAGAACTCATAGTCTCCCATGTACCAGCATCAAATCAAGTAGCTGACACACTAACTAAGGCCATCTCTCCCACTCATTTTGCAGATCTTTGAAGCAAACTCATGGTTATGGACTCAGCTTTGCCTCATCCTAACCCGAGTTTGAGGGGGTGTATTAGCACCATATGCTTTCTGTTTAATAATTGTTACTTGTGTATTGATCTACTGTGCATCTTCTGTATGTAGCAAATCCTTTACTATAGCTTGTTAGACTAGTAGTTTTTCCTAATCCTTCTTTCCCGAAAGGAAGAGTGTGAAATTCTTTTTCCTTTCCACAGGGACCGGGAGATTGGATCTAGCCCTTGGATAGATCGAGAGGGGGAGGGGGGGGGCAGAACTTTTGGTTTTTTCATGTTGTCAAAGAGTTGAACAATGAAAATAGATGGCGAGTGTCTGATCGAATTCTTTCTTTTCCATCACTTTAATATATATTAAAAAAAAATTGTGAAATTTCACTTCTTATAATATTTTCAAATCGATCATTTTTTATATAATGACAGTTATTAGCTGAAAGTTATTGCTACTGCTCTATAAATAGAGCACTCTGTAACTGTTCAGATTGATGTAATTCCGATACTCAGAATCAAATGGATTCTCTTCATTCTACTTTCCTGCATTTTCCTTCTCTTTCTCTCAAAACTCAAATATTAATCAATTATGATACAAAAATATAAGAGAATCCAATTCATCAAATGCTCAATCTAAATTATTTAGGATTGGTGATTTTAAAGTGATTTGTTAACTTCAGAAAAGTTGTTAAGAAATATATTATAGTATCAGCTGATTTCCTACTAAATGCATATGGCTGTCAACATAATGAATAACAAATATATTATAATATCACATACGCGGCACAAAATGTTAGTTAAATCTTCTTAATTCTTATATCTGCAAACAGAAATTGATGATCATATTTGTGCCAGACCATTTTTGCTAGATCCAAGGAGTTTGTAATGAAACCATTTGTTTTATCAGCAAATTTCCAACTAAATGCAGAGGGTAATTACCAGAATGAGTGACAAATACATTATAAATTTCGGATAAAATGTTATTTAAATATTCACATACCAGCAAATAAAAATTCATAATCACCATTTTTGTGCCACAACATTTTTGCATCACACAATCATACACGCATATGCAAAAAGACCTTGATGACTCCAAAAGGAGTTTATGACAATGAAGGACATAAGCTGATATCATAATAAGGGTAAGGAAGCATAAATTTGATAACCATAACACTGATCGGACATTATTTTATTTTATTTTTAAATAAAGAGACAGAAACGGTAGAGCATCAACTTCACTGAAATGCCAGGGAATGTAGCACGGACATCAGCTTAAATTTACAAGCATAAAATTGAATTGTTTGAGGCGCCGAGGCACTGTTTCTATTATTTCTTTCTGCCATATCTTTAATAGCAGGCTGGTTGCGTGCCCACACATTACAATTTACAAGTGGCATTCATCAAATTATGACTCTGGGCCAAAAACATCAATTACTTACCACAGACTTGCTGCAAAGAAGGCACTTATAGGGACCACACAAGTTGCATATCTGCAAATCAGACATTTTGTGTGAAGCCGTAAATATTAAATGAAATGTTAAACAAGATATCTATGTAGAACACTTACATATTAAATGTCATTTTAATAGGTGATACAACCTGCATCAATTGAAAAAATGGTAGAAAATATCATCTGGTTATGTCAGTAATATTTTTATGAAAAAGCTAATGTATATTAAAGGAATTGCATTAAGCAGTGAACAGAATAATAAAGTAGAGGAGTATTAGAAAAGAATAAAGAAAAAGCTAGTCTGAAACTGATGACATTACAAACTCCAACAGACTCTTACCTTCAGAACTCGGATAAGCAAAAAGGCCACCGCACCAGAAAAAGCCATATGGATCATAGTGAGTGTTATTGGAAATGGAAAATTAAAGTACAATGTGGAGAGAACCCACTGCAATAAACCAATGCCCAAAGAAGGAAAGAGATTGAGCAAAATATATTACAGTATAAGATCAATCACAAAACTTAAACAAAAGAACTTGTTGGCATATCTATGATCCCTTGCCTTGTTGTACAGAATAACCCCTGAAGAAAGTGAAATGTAAACAAGAAGGTAGATGTAGGTCAGCAGATGCTGTTTAGTCATCATTGTCGTAGTGACTGCCATATCTACCCTGCAAAACCCAATGCAATCCAACATGTGAAAGATCATACACCAGCTGTCTCTGTTTATTATCATTGTGGTGCAGTTAACTTCATTAAAACAGTCATTGTTCTTCAAAGACCCAGGTTAGTATCAATGGGAATAAGATTAAAATCAGGGACGAAACATGAGAAAGCAAGAAAACCAACTAACAAGTATTCCCAAGAATAATTAGATTTGAATTAGAGCTTTTTCTTTCAAAACTCCCTTCTACCAAATATTATTTATGAAATAGATAGGAATTGGAATTACTTACAGGCAGGTCAATATCAATAAGTATAATTATTTAGATAAAAAAGCATACACAATTCAGATAATCTTAATTAAAAAAAGTGTAAAGCAAGAATTAAAGTGATTTACTCAAACTATGAAAAGCACACTCCACATTGAGTCTTATATTAATATATTTGGAACTAATGTTTGTCTCAGAGCAAAGCCTCTTAGTCTTGCCAACATTGGTACGACCAATACATCGGAGAACTAGAAGGAGGGTACTGTTCGATTCGATATGTGCGTAGAAAGACATAATTCTGATTCAATGGTATAATACTACTGTATTCACATGACACAAACAATATCATTATTAAAAAATTTAACAATTACTGTGCGAATGCGAAATTCACTGAGATTCAGAGCGGGAATTAACGAGAGGAGATCAAACGAAAATCATATAAGGAAACATCAATAACTAAGACAAAGAGAGAAGAAAGAGAGATTTTACCAATGCTTAGATTGGAACACAAAATCAGAGTGACGCGAACAAAATTACAAGACCCAAAGGTCGAAACGAGAAATCCGAGATTTTGTCCTTCACTTCAAAAGCAAAGATTTTGATTTTGATTTTGATTAATATTTTAAAAATAATATTTTATTGAAGGGTATGCTATGCTCCATAGTCCATTGTTTCTATTTTTTATTAAGATTAAAAAAATAAATTTAAGAAGTTACTAAAAATTTGGTTTTTCTATAATTATTCTTCCTTTGTATTTTAGTCTTTAAATTTAATCATATAATTTCATTACGTATTTTTTTATTATTTATAAATTTAATTACATTTGAATGTTATTCTTGCTAAATTATTTAATATATCAACTAAAAATTAGAGAAGTCTAAAATTAATTAAACTAATAGTTGTATATATTTGAATTACTAAGTTATTAAAGTTTAGAGATGCTAAATAATTAGAGAAATGAAAGGTTATTCTTAAACAATCTTTTGGTAAAAATTATTTTAATATTTAAATTATTAAATTAATGGGATAGGATATTGTGACACCCAAGTTATGTTACACCCATGTGACACCCAGTCAATCTCACCGTTTGATCGCTTATGTTGATCTAACGGTTATATTTATTTCCATCTTTGTATGGTCATGATTTTCCAAATTTAAAGTGAAAGCATTAAATATGGGAAATCATAACCATACAAAGGTAGAAATTAATATTAAATATTAAATTTGGGAAATCATGACCATACAAAGATGGAAATAAATATAACCGTTGGATCAACATAAGCGATCAAACGGTGAGATTGACTGGGTGTCACATGGGTGTAACATAACTTGGGTGTCACAATATCTTATCCTTAAATGAATATAAAATCAAATAATTTACAAGAATAATTTAAAAGACATGCTAGGGATGTGCATGCTCAAATCACATATAAAAGGAAATAAAGTAACAGTGAGTTTATATAATGTCAAGTCACGCATCCCATTGAGGATTTGAATGCTCAGAGGCACACCTCATACGAGTCTCACGCAATCTTATTACACTCACAGGTCGGTTATTGACCGGTCGAGGTACTGGGTCACTGGTAGTAGGTCATTGGTTCAATTGCATGACCCGATAAGTATATGTAAATCTATAATTTATATTAAAAAAATTATAAATATATTTAAATACTTGTAAAAAAGTATACCAATTTCAAATATTTTAATATAAAAAAAATAAATTACACATCATTGTTCAACAAAAGATCAATCAAACATATAATATTTGAAAAAATAAATTGCATATTGCATAATCAAGATAATATTAGTGTTGTAAGTACATAATCTATGTAAGTTAATAAGCTACAAATCACTCAAATATTTCGAAAGAAAACAAATCGTTTGTGTTTGAGAAAAAAAAAACAAGACATTCATTTATGAAAATAAATTAGTTTTCTTTTTATAGACCGGGCTGGGTCCCCGATTGAACTGACCGGGTCACCGGTTTTTGCAAAAACCGGTTGGGTCGCACCGAGACATACCAATTCTGTAACATGACCGGTCTAAAATGAAAACCGGACCAGTTACATGACCGGGTCACTGGTTTTCGGGTCGACCCAGCTTGGTCGGTCCAGTTTTTATAACATTGGTCTCACGTCTCACAGCACATATCATGTGACTGACACTTTTATTTACCAAACGCACCCATATGTAATTTGAACACGCACCACCACATAAATATTTTGTTACATTATTCTGATAAAATATTTAACCTTAGTATTAATTCTATAAAATATTATAAATTGCATTAATTTTATTAAAAAAATTATATCAAAAATTCACTATTCAAGTAAAATACCCATCATATATAAAAAATGTTTTACAAAAGAAGGTACATACATGGTTAATACGCATTTGTGCTTACTAATTTTGATCTTATTTAATTTAAAAGTTATCAAAAATAATTTTTATATCTGATGATTGTAAAAAAAAAAATATTTTTTATATATAGTATTATCAAATCACCATACAAATTATTATTATTATTATTAAATTTCGTTATCATAGATTGTGACAACCCAACTCTGTCTTAATTTGAAACTGTTATTGTAGAAAAGTATCGTCCTATTTAATCTTTAAAAATAAAAATGTCCCTTCCCCCAAATTATCACCTAGCAACCCTTATACATTAATTCTTGGCCCACCCTATATTATATATATAGCATTCAAATGTATTTTGAACACACAAGAGACAAGAGTATGCATGTCCCATATGTGGCACCCAAGAACAAGACCACCACCCCTTGAGCAATGAGCATGCATGTGAGACTCTTGGTAAACTAGCTCACACATTGCATTCTCTCTCAATCTCTCGGCCAGCTTCCTTAGTCCAGGATTGACCAGCAAATTTCACATGCAAGCCGACGAATACAACAATCTTTCACCAGCAAACTATCTCTTCTACATTCTCTCAGCTCTCACCTTGCATTAAACATTTAAGCCATAACTTCTATTGCATGTCTGGAATATTCTCATCCAAAATCTCTCCTTAAACTTCTTTCCCTCGTACTATAGTGTGAAGCATCTCGAAGGAGAAGAAAAGATCGAGTTGGAGTTATCTCTAGGTTGAAGAAGCTAAGCCGGTGAGTTTTATGAAACTTTCTTCTTCCTTAGTGCTTCTCGAGTATATGGGTGAAGTGTGAGGATTTTCTGATTGTGACTCTAGTGCATGCATGTAAAGAAACAACCTAACTTTGTAATCTATCGGCCTTGTTCTACGCGACTAGTATGTGTAAGTGCTTGGGGATTTATTTTCGGTTTGGGGTAGATGTTTAAGAGTTGAATCTTGTTGTTGATTGTTTACCTTAGCTGAACCACTTGAAAAGGGGGCTGTTAGAACACTAAGTCAGTTCATGCATGGTAATATTTGATAAAGTGTTCTATAGACTCGTTGATAAGGAAAATTGGGCTATAGCCTTTAATGCTTGTTTAAATGTGATTAAATCACCATAAACTAATTAGGTAGAAGTGCTTAATCAAGGGTATCTTGTAGTGTATGAGTGATCCTTGTAGCTGAAATTCACATCATGTTGATGTTTAAGGTGGAGTTGGTGACCACAAGGAGTACCGAAGGAAAAATTAATTGCCTATAGAAAGTTCAGCATTCAAGGTAAGTATGTAGCTTCCTTTAATTGCGTTGAATGACTTGCAAGACCTTGTGTGTAAAATGCCATGTGTATATACTGTTGCGGGAATGATTGGTATGGGTTGAGTGATTTCCCATGGCTGAATACGGGTTGAGAAATTTCCCGTGATTAAATATATGGGTTGAGATTGATTCCCCATGATTGAAAATATGGGTTGAGTGATTTCTCATGACTGAATACGGGTTGAGTAATTTCCCGTAGGGGTTGAGTGATTCCTCGCGATTAAAGATATGGGTTGAGATTGATTCCCCATTATTTTATGTGTATACATTGATGTATTTTATGCCTTGTTGTTGTGCTGGACTTTAATGTAAGAAAAGAAATGTTGCCACTTATTGAGTTCATCTCACCTTTTATTGGGCTACTATTTTGCAGGTTTATATGAGTTGAGCAGTGCTGGCTTAAGGACTGTTATGTTGACTGATTTATGTCTAGAGAAATGAACATGTATATGTTGTTAAATTGCTAAGGAATTCTATTTTGAGAACAGTAATTTTAGTAGATATGGTAGCCAATCTAATATGTATGTCTATGTTGTGTAAAGATTATGATTATGTGAAATCATGTAGAAACTTTGGTATTGAGGTTGAATGCACAATGATTGTATATGTAAATGAGAAGTCCTGTGATTGTCAATATTTTAAATTCTGTATCCGTTTTTAAGAGAGTTCTATGTGCTCAAAAACTGTAAAATATATGCCATTTTAAAGATATGGATGTCTAGTTTACTTGGTAAAAATTTCAAGGTCATTGAATGTAGGAATTGGTACAGTTTAATGATGGGGGGAAGGTAACTCAGTATAGCAGGATTGCTGTTAATAGAACTTACTAAATCTAGACAGCTTTAGTATAATGGTTACTATAAATTCCATAGACGTCCTCTTTTTATGAAACTTGTTGCAATTGAAAGATAAGGTCCTCATCTAGTACGCCTTAAAATCTCATAATTTTCAGAGTAACCTATGAATAACCATCCACCATTGAAGTTAAGAGGAATTTTAGTTAGTTCACTTTCATTTTTGGTCTTAAGCAGGTTAATTCTAAAATTCATAAGTTGGTCTATAGACCTTCGATTTGAGTGATTCCAAAGCTTCCTGAAAGCTTTGTTCCTCTAGTTACTGCCTATAAATTTTCAAACCAATCGGAGAACACACGAGTTCTTACGACAGACAAGAGTACATGGCCCTGTCTATTGTTGTTTTCTGACAGCAAAAATGAGAGTTATAACTAGGACTCTAGGTACTCAAATGATACTTTTCTCACATGTTAGGCTGCATATTATTTTATGATGCTAAACGGACCTTTAGGGACTATATTAAAAGGGAATAATGCCAGAAAGGTAAGATTTGCATATGTTTAAGGTTTCCGATTGTAAGCAATCTGCACTGTATATTTTATATTTGAACTGTAGATGCTTTTTATTCTCTAATTAAAGACTCGAATACGATTAATAGTAAAACTCTTAGGATGCATACAAGGGTTGTTACATAGCTCAACATACAAGTAACTAATTTATTAAACAGAGAGAACTGAGGTAATTATTGAATATACATTTGTAAAAGGATATTTTTGAAAACTCAAATTTACATAAACTAACCTGTCAGCCCAACCATATATGGATATTATACATATTTACCCACAAAATTCATAGTTTAGATGCACAAGTATACAAGATATATGGATAACTCTTTTACAGAAAATTACAAGTACTTAGGAGTATCAAAACACTTGGCAAATGTGCCCACATGCAAACTGTCTCACTCAATTCAAACATGGGTAAAAGGTGATTTTCCCCTTCAATTCTCATTTTACTTCCCAGCCCACCTCAACCTTTTTCTAATTCAATTTGCACATTTTCTGATTTGAAATTTTTTTTAATCACAAGTTCATAAATCATTATTCTCCCTAAATTTTATCGCTCTAAAATCAGAAGCACCGTGACATTCACATGGGAACACAATTTGCTCACGGAGCAGACCATGCAAGAATACCAACACTTTGTGAGGTGAAATTGATACAATACCGCCGTAGTAAAATTCTTTGCAAGGCAGGTCTCAGAAATATCATCCATCAAATTTTGGCTAAAAGCAACAAGGCCATAACATGATCCAAGCATATATTGTAGTCCAGAACCCTCCTAACTCTCCCCCCACCCCCCCAACTCACCGGGATAGAAAACTAAAAACTAAATCACAAATGGAACAACAGCCTCAACATAGAGGTGAGCAACTGTAAAAATTTTCATTTTCAAAACATTGGAATCGACAAAAGAAATGCTGCCTCTCATCCTGATAAAAGAGAAAAATTGCGCATAAAAATGTCTTAATAAAAAATTAAAGATTTAATCTTGCAAGAAGAGGTCTCGGTCATTCTAATTATGCTTCCAATGAAGAAATATTCCGATGACATGCTATTTGCGGTGAGCATTCTCTTGTCTATTTTTTGCAGTTTTTGCTAACATATTCAAGTACGATGGTAATAATCCAAGCAGGAAGGCACATAGAAGGAAAATAGAGCAAAGAAGTAGTAATAAAAAGAATAATTTCCACAAAAAAATAAAATAAAATAAAAGAAGGAAGTAAACCTCATGGATTATGAACAAAATGAATGCAGTGAAAACAATGGAATATATAACCATGTTCGAGCAATTTACCATCAGCTTCTGAAGCAGTCACTTATATTTTGAGTGCACACTGTGCACATACTCACAGATAAAGATAGAAAGAGATATAGACAGACTAGTTTGGTGTTTCACCAGCAGGTCCAGGTCTTGCATTCAACAAAGGTTGAAGAGCTTTGACTACAATGCTCATGTTTGGTCTGAAATCAGCTTCATATTGCACACACAGCGCAGCAACAGCAGCCATCTGTAATTACCCAAGTATCACACTTTTATACATTAATATTGGTCTTAATTATGCAAATAGTAGATCTCTAAGAACAGTTGTGCTGGGTGCCTGTGGTTCCTAAACAGGTCCATACATAAAAAGTGTATACTGTTTTTACAGCCAAGTATTTTCTCCTCTCATGTTATGATACCTGTTAATGGCTCTTAACTTTTGAAATTGAGAACAAAACTATACAGAGAAAGCCACTGCATTCCAAAGGTTCAACTAATTAATTTATTCAACAAATTTTCTCCCTAAAGGAAATGATACAACAAATTTCTAGGTTCAACTTTTGGTCTCAGGCATAGCATTTACTAACTAAACAAGATATAGGAGTTCTGCAGGTATCACTTGTAATGTAACCTTCAATTAGTTTGCTAATTCACAGGCATGTCTCAAAGCAATAACACACTTCCATAAACAGTCCACAACACCTCAGCAAGGAAAATGGCATAATAAAAAAAAGGAAGAAAACATATATCAGAACACAGTGAACACCTTAGCCACAGCTTTGGGCGGGTAATCTCCTCCTAGTCTTACATCTACACACTGTCTGACTTTATCCTCACTGAGTTTTGGTGTAGCCTGAAATACATCAGTTACTGTGATCAGCTATCTGGCCTACATTTGAGATTTTTCTAAAATGAGGAAATTAGATCACAATAATGAGGTTTGGATTTACCCAAGTAACCAGGCTCTGCTGCCCACGTGGTAGTGTATGATCAACAGGCTTCCTTCCAGTCAAAAGTTCAAGAAGGACAACACCAAAACTGTATACATCGCTCTTAGCATTCAATTGCCCAGTCATTGCATATCTGCATCCACAAGATTAGACAGATCATTGGATAATAGTCAAGGTAAATGATTTCTAGGACAATGACTAAATATAAAATAATAGTTTTATTTCTCCAAATTGATTCTTAGATAAAATTGGTAAAGAAACACACAAAGAAAGGTATGGGAATTGGCAATGCCATCTAGTCAATTATGGCAGAAGGAAAAATTTTACTACTCTTCCAATACTTCTTCAGCAATTATGCTCAACATCACGAGGTCTATGATAACCAATAAGGCTAAAATAAAGCATGCCATACAATATGTATCTTGAAAAAATTAATATGCATATCTTACTCTGGTGCATGATAACCAAAGGTTCCAAGGACACGGGTGGAATGAAGACGTGCTGCCATGTCAGGAGCCTGATTTGACAAATCAAAATCTGCAATTTTAGCAATATCGTCATCAAAGATTAGTACATTGCTTGACTTGATGTCCCGGTGGATAATGTGGGGATCAGCCCTCTCATGCAAGTACTCAAGCCCTTTTGCAGCCCCTACAGCAATTTTAACTCTCTGTGCCCACGTCAGAACAGGACCAGGCTGTGCTCCTTTAACACCTTTTCTGCCTGCATGTAAATGACAATGATAAGAACACTATATAATTAAAAATAAATAAATAAATAAATAAAATATATCTCTCAAGTTGCACCGTTGCCTATCATGGCACTAAAAATAAAACTAACCTTAAAATCCAAATTCTTCTAAATTTCTAATATAGAAAAAGAATTTGACAAATATTCATAGATGTCAATAGTTTTCTGAAGCAAAACCATATACCATGTAAAATATCATGTAGAGACCCATTAGACGCAAACTCATACACAAGAACTCGGGAGTTTCCATCAACACAATAACCAAGTAATTGAACAAAATTGTCATGCTTCAGCCGTGAAACCATTGAAACCTGAAAGTTCAAAAACCAAGTGATTTATGAAATCTGAATAAACCCAATGACTAGACAGTAAGCCTAGGTTGACATATACCTGGGCTAAAAATTCCTCATCGGGCTGTTTACTGGCATCTAATTTCTTGATTGCTGCAGCCTGCCCACTTTTAAGAACACCATGATATACTCTTCCGTAGGATCCCTCTCCAATCAGAGAACTTTCTCCAAAGCTATCTGTAATATCTTTTAGTTCATCCACCGGTATATCAGGAACTTCAATGGGCTGAATTTTAACAGTTTGAGCACCCTGCTTTGCAGTTTCTGACGCATGATAATTTCCATCATTTCCTGCACAATACAATTTATCACATTAATTGCATCAAACTCAGATTCAGGTAATATAATATCAAAGCAATCAACGCTATGAAGTATCATAATACTGCTCCCATACTATTGTTTCCATCCAATTGAAATGAAAATGTCACTTAAAGATGCATGATTAGAGTTGTGTCGTGAGTTGTGACTACTTTATATCATCCTCTATGCACTCCTCTGGCCCAAATTACCTGCTGAGTTTTTTACCACATTCTGTCCTCCACTTTCGGCACTCTTTGGGAATTCATCTTCTTCACAACAGCTGAAACAACTCATGATTCTTTCTGCTGATAAAAATTTGATAAGTCCATCAGTTCATAACGGTAAATAGTTCAACTTTTAAGCTTGAATATAAAGTCAAAATTTAAAATTTAAAGAAAAAAGAATCACTACTTCTCATGTAGATATTCACTGCTAATAGGAACATATATCATGGCAACATTTGCAATTTTCAACTATTCGAAAAGAAATAAAGAATGAAGGAAACTGATATGACTCCACAGCTTGAGGAACAGTTGGGCCAGGAGGCTGAAAGCATAGCCCAAGAAGAAGAAGAAGAAGACCAAAATGACGTAGTTGGACCAGAACAACAAGTTACCCCACGAGCCAGGTGGGCTAAACGTCAGAAGAATAAACCAAAATGGATGCGGGACTATCAGGTGGCTTAGGATGAGGGAGGCTGAATATTCTAGAATATTGCATTGCTGTAATAAGTTAGTTAGCGGATTTGACGCTGCATTGTTAAGCAGCTGGACGTGTTAGTTGTTCCTTTACATTCTGTTATAATTGTTGTAAGAGGTGTGATCACCTGAGCTGTGTATAAAGACACATAATCCTTCAATGAAAAGGTAGGCAATATTCAGTATTTTTCTTCTAGTTTTTCTCTGTGTTTGAAGGAGGCTCCTCACCCTCGAAGTGAGGATTTATCATCTGGTGCTTTCATTGAGAGCTACCACCTACTGCCATGGCAGGCACATCAAGTCCTAATGAAAATTTAGAGATCACTCTCAATCGCTTGCTTGAGGCCCATCTCTCAATGCAGACCGATTTGCAGAGTATTACACAAAGAATGGTAGCTTTGGAAAACAGACCCTTAGCTCTCACCCACGCAAACCAACACCTCCACGCTGAGGCAGGCATACCAGCGGCTGGGATCCGTACCACCATGAAACTGGATGTCCCTCGTTTTGATGGATCTGACCCAATAGGGTGGTCTTTCAAAATCTCCCAATTCTTTGAGTTTCACAGGACACCTGAAGAACAACGTTTACGGATTGCTTCTTTTTATATGGAGGGAGAAGCCCTGGGGTGGTACCAGTGGATGCATGCCAATGGTCAGCTCAACACTTGGGCCCAGTTCCTCCAATCTTTAGATCTACGATTTGCCCCTTCTCAGTATGAAGATCCTAGGGGAGCCTTGTTCAAACTGTGCCAGACCGCTTCCGTCCGAGAATACCAAGCTCAGTTCGAAGCCCTGGCTAACAGAATCGTCGGTCTTCCACCACCGTTTTTGTTGAGCTGCTTCATTTCGGGTTTAAGAGCTGACATTCGCAGGGAGCTCCAAGCCTTGACTCCAACGTCACTATCCCAAGCTATTGGTCTAGCACGACTACAAGAGGAAAAGGTGAACGATGTGGTTAAACCCATATCCCACAGTGTGCCCAAACAACCAATCACCACAGCCTCCACCACAAACGCGGCTCGGGGAAATACTGGATTCAAGCCAAATAACCAGTCCAGAGGGAGCCCATTGATCAAGCGGCTGTCACCGGATCAGATGGCAAAAAGACGCGAAAAAGGGCTTTGCTACAACTGTGACGAGAAATATCATCCAGGGCACAAATGCAAGCGACTATTCATGCTTCTAATTGCAGATCCAGATTTCGAATCCGAGTACCAGCAGTCTGGGTTGGAATTAACTGTTGAATCAGACACAGCAGAACCAGTGCACCTCGAGGAACCATCTGATGACACAGGCCAGATCAGCTACCATGCATTAGTTGGCCATAGTGTTCCTCAAACCCTTCGAGTTGCAGGACGAATTGCGAAAACAGAGATTTCTGTTCTCATAGACGGAGGGAGTACGCACAATTTTATTCAAGATCGTATAGCTAAGTTTCTGGGACTGACCACTCAGCAAACACAGGGATTCAAAGTGATAGTCGGCAACGGTGAAGAACTCGATTGTTCTCTGATGTGTAAGACTGTACCCGTGTGGTTTGGGCCCCATCGGTTCGTTGTGGACCTATTTATCTTGCCCATCAGTGGAGCAGATTTAGTACTTGGGGTCCAGTGGCTAAGGACCCTAGGGCCCGTGTTGACGGATTATGGGGATCTGACCATGAAATTTGTTAAAAATGGTGAGATTGTGTTGCTAACTGGATCCAAATCGGCTGGGCTTCAAGAAGTATCCTTGGCCCAAATCAGAAGGATGACCACAACCCAATCCATACTGGAACTCTTCCACTTGCAGGTTACCCCCTCTATTGCCACGTCTTCAGAAAACCTAGAAGGTTCTTTTCCTTTGTTGACCAACCTGATTGATGAGTATGCTCGGCTGTTTGACACGCCTAATGAACTTCCACCGTCAAGAGATACTGTCCATAAAATTCCTCTTACAGAAGGGTCTTCGCCAGTAAATGTCCGTCCCTACCGGTACCCGTTTTTCCAGAAGAGAGAAATCGAGAAGCAGGTTCATGAAATGTTGGCAACCGGAATTATACAAGGAAGCACCAGCTCATTTTCCTCTCCGGTGCTACTGGTTCGCAAGAAGGACGGCTCGTGGAGGTTCTGCGTCGACTACCGTGCGCTGAATGCCATAACCGTGAAGGATCGATTCCCAATCCCTACCATCGACGAGCTCTTGGACGAACTCCATGGTGCAAAATGGTTCTCGAAGTTGGACTTGCGCTCAGGTTACCATCAGATTCGCATGGATCCCTCGGACACAGACAAAACAGCGTTTCGAACGCACGATGGGCACTACGAGTTCCTGGTGATGCCTTTCGAACTCTGTAATGCACCGGCAACATTTCAGTCTACAATGAATAGGTTGTTTCGTCCCTTTCTTCGTAAATTTGTGATAGTTTTTTTCGATGACATTTTGGTTTACAGCAAAACAGAGGCTGATCATATGATTCACTTACGTCACACCTTTGAGTGCTTACTGCAGAACCAATTTTTTCTCAAAAGATCTAAGTGCTCCTTTGCACAATGTTCCATTGATTATTTGGGGCACATAATCTCCAACAGCGGCGTAGGCCCTGACCCGGAAAAGATTAGGGCCATGACAGAATGGCCATTGCCTACTACCTTGAAGCAGCTGCGCGGATTCTTGGGCCTAACGGGCTTCTATCGAAAATTCGTCCAGAATTATGCTGCCATTGCTGCCCCCCTTACTGACATGCTGAAGAAGGACGCCTTTGAATGGAATGATGACAACAGACAAGCGTTTATTAACCTTAAAGAGGCTATGACACAAGCACCCGTTCTACATCTCCCTGACTTTGAATCGGACTTTGTGCTGGAGACTGACGCGTCAGGATTGGGGATGGGTGCTGTTCTGTTACAAGCTGGGCATCCGATTTGTTTCTTCAGCAAGAAATTCTGCAATCGGTTAGCCGTAGCATCGACTTATGTCCGAGAGTTACATGCTATCACGGAAGCAGTGCGCAAATGGAGACCTTATTTACTGGGGCGACACTTCACAATACATACTGATCAACGGAGCCTGAGGGAACTCATGACACAGATCATCCAGACTCCGGAGCAGCAATACTACCTCTCCAAGTTATTAGGGTATGACTATACTATCGCATATAAGCCAGGAGCTTCCAACCGTGTGGCTGATGCTCTCTCTCGTGTGACCTTTCCGTCAGCGGAATTATTGGTTATCACTATTCCCCAATTCGAGTTCATTTCCAAGTTGAAAGATTCTTATCACAACGAACCTGACGTGCAAAGACTTTTGCAACAACTGGAAACTGATCCTCAGTCTCATCCGCATTTGCGAGTAGTGCAAGGGGTGCTATTGTTTAAAGACAATATTTTCATTCCTTCAGATTCACCACTTAGACAGCTACTCCTGCTGGAATTCCACGCTTCTCCCTTAGCTGGGCACTTCGGGGTCAGCAAGACCATGGGACGTTTGCAAGAAAATTTCTACTGGCAAGGTATGAAATCTGATGTAATTACCTTTGTTAAACAGTGCCTAGTTTGTCAACAGATAAAATCTTCCACTCAAGCTCCAATTGGATTGCTGCATCCAATTGAGATACCAACACGCGTATGGGAAGACGTGTCCCTCGATTTCATCGTTGGGCTCCCTTCTTTCCAAAACCACACAGTGATCTTAGTGGTGGTCGATCGTTTCTCTAAGGCAGCGCATTTTGGGATGCTGAGTACTCATTTTACAGCAACCAAGGTGGCTGATTTGTTTGCTCAGCTGATCTGCAAACTACATGGCATGCCCAAGAGCATGATTTCAGATCGGGATCCTCTATTCTTGAGCCGTTTTTGGCAAGAACTCTTCAAACTCAGTGGCACCAAGCTCCGATTGTCAACTGCGTATCACCCTCAAAGCGATGGGCAGACAGAGGTAGTTAATCGCACGTTGCAACAGTATCTGCGTTCCTTTGTTCATGAGCAACCTCGACTGTGGGGAAAGTTCCTTCATTGGGCGGAGTGGTGCTACAACACCGTTGTACACTCCTCGACTGGTATGACACCTTACCAGGTTGTATATGGGCGGATTCCCCCAACAATTCCTGCCTATGTTCTGGGTAGCAGTTCACTAGAAGCTGTCGAAGCTGAGCTCGAAACAAGGGAGATGGTAATGGCTAGGCTTAAACACCGCTTGATGAAAGCGCAAGAGAGCATGAAACAATCTGCTGATAAGCACCGTCGACATCATGAATTCAAAGAGGGGGATTGGGTTATGGTACGACTTAGGCCATATCGACAGACGTTAGTCACAGGCATTCATTCAAAAAAGCTGGCTAAACGTTTTTATGGCCCTTTCCAAATCGTGCGATGCATTAACCCCGTGGCCGTCGAATTGGGTCTACCTCCAGGGTCTCAAATTCATCCTGTTTTTCACACATCAATGCTCAAGCCGTTCCACAGTGCTACTGCAAGTGATCCTGATCAACCGTTATCTCTCCCAACTGATACAATTGACAATAAGCCCATAGTGCAGCCATTAACTGTGTTGGATGTACTACCAGGTGCTACACCTGCTGGGACTAAAGTCTTGATCCAGTGGCAAGGCCTCTATCCGGAAGATGCATCTTGGGAGCTGCTCTCTGAGGTGCAGAAAGCATACCCTGAGTTCCACCTTGAGGACAAGGTTGGTCTTGATGAGGTAGGGGATGATATGACTCCACAGCTTGAGGAACAGTTGGGCCAGGAGGCTGAAAGCATAGCCCAAGAAGAAGAAGAAGAAGACCAAAATGACGTAGTTGGACCAGAACAACAAGTTACCCCACGAGCCAGGTGGGCTAAACGTCAGAAGAATAAACCAAAATGGATGCAGGACTATCAGGTGGCTTAGGATGAGGGAGGCTGAATATTCTAGAATATTGCATTGCTGTAATAAGTTAGTTAGCGGATTTGACGCTGCATTGTTAAGCAGCTGGACGTGTTAGTTGTTCCTTTACATTCTGTTATAATTGTTGTAAGAGGTGTGATCACCTGAGCTGTGTATAAAGACACATAATCCTTCAATGAAAAGGTAGGCAATATTCAGTATTTTTCTTCTAGTTTTTCTCTGTGTTTGAAGGAGGCTCCTCACCCTCGAAGTGAGGATTTATCAGAAACAGTGTATTGTGTGTAATTCCTGTCCAATTACATTGATTAAAATTATTAATTCACCATAGGTTGATTTTCAACAACTAATTAAACCTCCATTTCATTCATATGATTCGTACTGTACATGGAAATTTTACAGCACGCATCAGTATTTCCGCCACAAAAATAAAAAAAGTTGTTTCGATTAGCAAATCAATCGGAAAGAATGAGTTTCCATCAACCAAAGCAAACTACAACTGATATCGAAGCCAACAGCTGTGGATCGGTCCAAAACAAAACCAATTATTAGACGTCGAAATCCATTTTTGTAAGAAAATGCTCATTCATTTGAAAAAAAAAACGTAAATTAAAAAAAAAAAAGTGAAATTTAAAAGGATAAAGTAAGTGAGGTTGAAGAGTGTATAATAGATCGAGGAGTACCTTAAATCCGATAGGAATATTGCGTAGTTGAGAAGTGAAAGCGCTGAGAACGTAGTTGTAGATCTCGGCTCCGAAACCGGTGAAATATGCGCAGGATAAGCAGAGAGGAGTGCGTAGGATAAAGCGGTCGAAGTTCTTGACTTGCTGGAATTGAAATGATGATTTGGTAATCGTATTATTACAGACAAGCATTTTAGTCCAACTAATCTTGTTTAAATGTGGAAACAATCATGTAAGAGTAAACCCCAAAAATTGTAGACTTTGGATTCGTTGGATAGGCTTTTTCTTTTCCAAAAGTTTTTTTTTTTTTTCTTGAAAAATATACTTCTCATTTTTGGTTCGTTTGAATATCTGTTCTTTTAAAAAAAGTATAAGTCATAAAAAAATTAAAAATTAACTTTTTTTCAGAAGCTAAAAATTTTAACTTCTAAAAAGAGCAAAAGTCAAAAGTCAAATATTTTTTTAAAAAAACTAAATATTTTTATAAAAATATAAATAAATTTAATTTTTGTAAAAAGTACTTCTAAAATAAGGAAGAAATAAAAATTATTTTTTTAAGAAGGCCAAACACACGGGCTCTTTATGGCATAAATTATTTGTATGTTTTATCTGTGCATATTTTTATGGGGTAGAATATTGTAATAATCAATTAGTGTTACTATCAATCAATTTCACCATTAAATCGATCGATTATTTTGATCCAACGGTTATATTTATTTCCATCTTTATATGGTTATGATTTCTCATATTTAATGTGAAAGCATTAAATATAGGAAATCATAACCATACAAAGGTGGAAATAAATATAAAGTATTAAATATTAAAAATCATAATTATACAAAGATGAAAATAAATATAACCGTTGGATTAACATAATCGATTTAACGGTAAACTTGATTGGTAGTAACACTAATTGATTGTTATAATATCTTTCCCCTAATTTTATTGAGGGGAAGGGTATCTCTAGTATCATTTTAGTTTTATTATTTTTATTATATAATTGGTAATTGTTGGATTAATTTGAAATTAAAGTTAATTAATTTTTTTATTTTTTAACTGTTGATTTCAAATTAATATAATGGTAACTAATCTGATAATAAGAATAACAAAATTAAATTAGTAGCAAATATAATTGTTTCTTTTTATTAAATATATTATGGAAAATATTATTCACCTTTCACATAAGATATCATCTTTCATTTTCTCTTATTTCGATTTCAGTACCCTACCTTTTTTTTTCCTTTTTTCTTGTAATGGTGGGACCCACTTATTTTCTCTCTACAACATAAGATAACTATCTTATGTTAAATGAGACTTATAAAATTCATATATTATATCATTTTAATATATTTTTTTATTTTTTTGATTATTTTGTATATTAAACTTAAAGATAAAAAGAGTTATTATTATTATTATATATTTGTTTAAGAATAATTTAATTTTTGAGTGCATTATTCTTTCTTACACGGCATATGATTTTCTTCTATTTTTTTTAAATGAATTAAGTTTAAGGGAAAATAATTTGTCATGTTACATGACACGAACTCAATTTTCCTACACACATATCCAAGCTGGGTCTCACCTTTAATTTTTTTTCTCACTTTACTATTTAGTGGACCCCACATATATTATGAGTGTGTAGAAAAATAGCCCCTTGTTATGTAACATGACAAAAACAAAACCCTAAGCTTAAATCTTCTTTCGATCTAATTATTTATATATTTTTTCAAGTAAAGGGTTATATTTACAACTTATTTTCGTTTGCAAACTCTTATAATCATATCTTAACAGTTGATTTCCTCCGATCAATGATTATTATTTTCGTAAATCAAACTCATTAATTAATTATTAATTCGCAATAAATGATAATCATTGAATGACAGAAATCAACGATTAAGATATGATTATAAAAAGTTATAAATGAAAATAGATTGTAAATATAATTTTTCTCTTTTTTCAACGTTAAACATATTTTCTTTCATTAGTATATTTTTTCAAATTTTAGTTAAATTGAAAAACTCATATGATCACAAAATAATCACTAATTTTAGTTCATCTCATTCTCGTTATTTTATAAAGGGAAAAATGTTTATCCTTTTAAATGACACAACTTATATCCTTTCACTCTCACAAAGAGGTGGGACCCATACCTTTATTTTTTTTGTCAACTCTCTCTCCTCTTTTATCTATCTCTTTTTCTCTCTTAAAATGACACAACTTTACATCCTTTAAAATGTCACACACTTTACCCTTTTATAAATTAGGTTAGACCAATCGATTTGACCAATAAACTGATTAGCCAATCAAACCATTAGTTTTGATAATGCAAAAATCAGGCCGATGAAAGAAACAGTAGAAAACCGATCAAACTAATCCAAAATCGGTGGTGGTGAAAATTTGGTTTGAACTGATTTTTCTTCTCTCTTCTTTTTGTTATTTTTTATTGAACCAAAAATATTTCTTAAGACAAAAAAAGACCTATATATGAATTACTATTATGTAGTCTTTTATTATTAATTTTTTATCTTGTAGTGCATAAAATATTATTTATATATAAATATTTTTATCTTTGACCCACTCCAACTCTGAATTAGTCTCATAGTCGACTAATCGAAGCTTGTGGAGATTCAAGAATGAGTCAACTCGTCTCAAAAAGATAATTAAAGTTAGGTTAATTCTAAAAAAAAAGTTTACTCAAATTATTTTTATGATTTCATTATTTAATATATTGTAAATACTAAAAATGTATATTTATTTATTATGGAATCACAATTCAATCATTATCAAATTAAGAAACCATGAATCACTTGTCACTACTTTTATCTGATCAATTAGTGGTCCAATTTTAAAAATAATCCTTACTTTAGCACCTGGATCACACAAATTTTATCATTATATATGCCGGCCATGATTGAAAAAGTGAATAGACATGGAATAAGATTCATGATGCCTTGAAAATTCATATTCTTTGCTGTTTTGTCAAATGAGCTCCATTATGATTGATAAGTAAAATGATATATAATTTATAATCACTTTATAAAACCCACTCACATAAATAAATTGATTGTGACTTGTGAGGCAAATGCCAAATACGGTTCTTTTTTCTTTCTTTTTTTGTTAACAAATGGTTGTATGTGCAACTAACGTGAAGTTTATAAGGTCTTGGGCACTCTCAGCTAGCTTTTGGGGTGGTGTATCCCAAGATTCTTTACATGGTATCAAAACTTGAGTGACTATAAGGTCACAAGTTCGATCCTCACCGCCTCCACTTTAAAGTAGAATTAAAATAAAAAGCACAAAAAATCAAAAATTGGGCTTGTGCAATTCCACGCTTCTTGTCCAAAGGGCTCTTGCGTGAGGGGGCGTGTTGAGATATATAATCTCACATTGATTATGTGAGCAACTAATGTGGCCTTTATAAAGCCTTGGGCACTCCCACCATTTGAGCTAGCTTTTGGGTGGTGTATCCCAAGGTTTTTTACGTGGTATCAGAGCCTCGTGTCCCGGGTTCAAACCTCGCCGCCCCCCACTTTCTCTTATGGCGTTTCTTAGCACAGGTAGGCTGAGTCTGTTGCATTGTCCACTCTTCAAGCCCAATGAGCTCTCGTGTGAGGAGACGTGTTGAGATATATAGTCCCACATTAGTTGTATGTGTCACTGATGTGGAGTTTATAAGGTCTTGAACACTTTCTACCCTTTGAGCTAGCGTTTGAAGTGATGTATACCAAGATTCTTTACACTTTTATTTCTGTGTACTTAGGTGTGTTGACTTGAAGGGAGGAAAATTCATTAACTAGGAATCATGATTCAGAGATTTACCTACCTTTTGAAACAGACTTAACATTCTAATTAAATTTTTAAGCTACCTCCGCTGGTGATTTTGGCATATAAAAATTGCCAACTGGTGTTATATACTCGAAAAACACAATCGATGCTAACCAACTATAAAATGTGTCTCTCTTTAGCGAAACTAATAACTACAGCAAATTGGTAATAAAAATTGAAAAGCTTCGGGTCATTGACTCATTGTACCCCACATGGACTTGTCACCTAACGTCCAAAAACAACTTCCAAAGAAACTGAGTTGGAGCGAACATCGACAAAAGTGTTATTTTTTGACAAATTTTTTATTTAAAAGCCACGTGAATAATATTTTTTATCAGATTGTTACGTGACGTAATTCGCTACGACTGATAGCGAATTACGTTCGCCAATAATTTTGTGACATGTGATAATTTTCGCAGAAAAAAGCTGACTGGACGTAATTCGCTATTAGTGATAGCGAATTTGATATGCAATATAGTCACGTATCATGAAATCAAATCATTGGCGAACGTAATTCGCTACCAATTGTAGCGAATTAGGTCGTGCGTCAGTTTGATAAAAAATACTATTCGCGTGATATTTGGATAAAAAATTTGTTAAACAATGACACTTTGATCACTATTCCGAGTTTGAGTCAAATAGACATACAAAATTGTCATCAAGTATTATATTGTTCAAACAGACGAGATTCTTCTTATATACTTAATTTTATAGACTTGTTGAGTGTGAAACGAACAGTATAAGTTAAAAAATATGTCAGCCTAACTCTTTGAGTTTGGCAAATGGTTTCCCTTAATTAGCTGCTAGACATACAATTTTTCAAGGAAAATTGAGATCTTGACTAAAGATAGGAATTGGGAAAGCGACTTATTGATTAGTCTATTTAACATTTGACTAGATCTGTTCAACAAAATGAAAAAGTTAAAAGTTATAATTTTTTAAAATATTCACTTAGTTAAATAAATGAAAAAAAATTATGCTGCCTTTTAATTTTCTTCTTTTAGCATCTGGTTCATTCGTTTCCTTGTAACAAACAGGGAATAGTCGTACTCCATCCAGTAAATTCATATAATTCTCATTTATAAATCTCCATAATTATTAATTATTAATTAATAAGCATTTTTCTTTCAAGATCGCATATAATTGTTGGCTTAACATTCCACAAGCATTAAGTTCGAAGTTTAAGGGATTCATCAAGAGCAACAAAACAGTGCTCGTGGAAGGTTATCAGTGAATCGATTTGACCGACAATGAATCTGCCGGTTGTTGTCATGCAATGTGAGCTATATCAACAATCACGAAATTAAGGTTTCGAGTTTCGATTCTTTGTGCTAGAAAACATGTTCTTAGCAATAATGCTGCTGTGCAGTGCATTTTTTAAATTTCATATAAAACAAAGGTTGTCAGCTAGGAGGGGATCGAAACAGACTCATGCATGTTGCGAGATTATTATAAAAAAAACATCCAGATTCCTCCAATGCAACTGCTTAATTAGTATGTTGATGTTAATTAATTAATAAAACAAAACAAAACAGAACAGAGATTCGAAATTCCTCTGTGCGTTTGCGTTATGTCGTTAAGACTTCAACAAGGGAGAAGTTTTCTGTTTGGTGTCTGCCAGTTTCTTGTCTTGTGCTCCTCTTGTTGTGTGTGCTTTATTATTCGGAGTAATATCACTATCTCATAATAAGTACATGGGTAAAGAGAATAGTGGAGAATATTTGCTTGGCTTTAGTTGGATTTGTGGGCTCGCATCATGTGAGAGGGACTAGTTCCATATGGGCACATTAGAAAAATGCAAAAGCGAACCAGATTTGCACCTTGGGCTCATACTTTTACTAACTACGCAACCCAATATTTCGAACCGTTTGAAGAATACCACATTGTCATGTAAAAACACGTGATGGATTTGATTTTCCATAAAGCATTTATCCTCCTTTCTCCGTCCCACTACTCCGTTTCCCCTCCCCATAACAAAAATAAAAAAATAAAAAAATAAAAAATTATAAATAATAAGTAGGTTAGTTAGTTGCATTTCTGTTTTAAGATACAGCGACTAACTATTTTGATAAATAATAACTAGTATTGAATTTGGAAGTTTGTGAGATTTATAATTAAATATTTTTTTGTTTTGTTTTGCACGTTGATTCATTTAAGCTTGGGAATTGATACCAGGGAAATCCAGATTATTTCTTTTATAGCCCATTAAAGTGTAAGTTGTTTTGGTTCAAGCTTCTAACTAGATTGGTAACCAAAAAACAAACAAAAAGTTCCAACTTGTTGGAAGAGTGACCAAAATGTCACTGTTCATTAAGTTTTTTATCCAAATGTCACGTAAACAGTGTTATTTTTCAATATGCCACACGGGCAAGTTTGCTACGGTGCCCAGCAAACTTGGTAGCCAATGATTTCATTACACGTGGCACATTTTCGCAGGAAAAGTTGACTGCCATGTGTCCAAGTTCGCTACGACCGGTAGAGAACTTGGTAGCCAATGATTTTGTGACACGTGACACACTTTTGCAGGAAAAGCTGATTGGACGAATGTCGCTACCAGGGGTAGCGAACTTGGTGTGCTATGTGGCACAATCTCGTTGTCCGATCAGAATTAATGTTCCAATCACAATAAAAAAACCAAAAAACGAAGGAAAATGACAATTAATTGTCATTAATGTATTAATCACAATTAATGTACCAATCACCAATCACAATTAATGTATCAATCACCATTCACAATTAATTTTGATCACAATTAATGTATCATTCACCAATCACAATTAATGTATCAATCACAATTAATTTTGATTGGTACATTAATTGTGATTGGTGATCAGTACATTAATTGTTTGTGATACTATTGTTATAAATTCGAACGATGTTTGTGAGAGATAAAATATGCCAAATGAGGTGTCATTGAGTAGGTCTCGAAAAATTATGTGAAATAAAATAAAAAATATCTGATTTGGATATCCGAATTAAAAGTTATGGCGATTTATACATAATTATGATTGATACAGTCAAAAGTTAATCCCATTGGTATGCTAATTGTGATTGGTGATTGATACATTAATTGTGATTGGTGATTAATACATTAATTTTGATTGGTACATTAATTAAATAGTCATTTTTCTTCGTTTTCTTTTTTTGATTGTGATTAGTACATTAATTCTGATCAGGCAACGAGATTGTGCCACGTGGCGCACCAAGTTCGCTACCCCTAGTAGCAAACTTCGTCCAGTCAGTTTTTCCTACAAAAGTGTGCCACGTGTCACGAAATCATTGGCTACGTGGCAGTCAATTTTTCCTGCGAAAATGTGATACGTGTTTCCTCATCATTGGCTATCAAGTTCGCTAGGCACTATAGCGAACTTGCCCGTGTGACATATTGAGAAATAACACTGTTCGCATGGCATTTAGGTAAAAAACTTAATGAACAGTGACATTTTGGTCACTGTTCCGAACTTGTTTTACTCATTATCCAACCAGATTTAAAATGGGACAGACATATGTGTTCGTTAACCTTGATAATCGTCTCTTACCGCACATAGGGCCCGTTTGGATGAGTTTTTTTCTCCAAAAACTGTTTTTTTTTTTAAAAGCACTTCTCATTTTTAGTTCGTTTGGATGTCTGCTTTAAAAAAAAGCAGAAGTCAAAAAAAGTCAAAAACCTACTTTTTTCAGAAGCTAAAAATTTTAACTTCTAAAAAAAGCAGAAGTCAAAAGCCAAATATTTTTTTCAAAAACTAAATTTTTTTATAAAAATATAAATAGCTTTAACTTTTGTAAAAAGTAATTCTAAAATAAAAAAGAGATAAAAGTTACTTTTTTGATAAGGGAAAACAAACAGGCTCATAATGCTATTATCAAAATACAAGTTATGTCAGTATCATGTTGTGAAAGAAAATTTTATTTTTTATATGCACATAAAAGTGTGTGAGACTTTTTTTTCCCTTTTTTTCACATGGACCTATATAAGCCCCATACATTTTTATATATAGGAGATAAATTATCTCCTACAATATCAAAAATATTAATCTCAATTCTCAATAACAATATAACCAAATAATGCATTCTTTGTGTGAAATTTTTGTCGAGAGACATTTGGAACAAGGGCTGGCTCACATGGTCGGCATCTCCCAGAGACAAATGAATGACTTGGACTTGAGTTTAAGAATCTTTATTTATGTATTATTTATAAATTAATTTCATACAAGTGTTTATTAAATTTAGGAGTCTGATTCTCGCCAATCAATCTTAAAAAGGGTTTTCACCAAGTCTTTTTAAAGGAAGCCTCTATTTCTTTCCAAAAGGTTTTCTTTTGGAAGTGAGCTTATTGAACTGAATTTGCAAGGAAAAAGCATTGTGATTAAAAAGGGTGGTCCCCTATGAATAGTGGTATAAGAAGCAGGTTTGTGGCATTTGTCACCTTATGTGTGAGCTGGATTACAACGACAATGGTTCATCAGGACGTTGGAAATAGAACACACGTTATTGAACTTTTGGAGAATAAAAGGAAAAAGAATGTATCCAAAAAGAAAAAGAAAAAGAAGGACTGGCACAATAGCATGTACCGTAGTTGTTTTTGTAAGACAAACAAGTGCGAATTTATTCGGGGAGTTGGTTTAACTGATAAGAATTGAAGTTTTTGCTTACAAAGTTTAGGTTCAATTTTTACTCTTAAGTAAAATTTTATAGTGGATAATATATATATATACCTGCGACATGCTTTGTCTTCATAATCAATAACCAGGTTGGCTGTTGTTGACTGACCGACAAACTTTCTTTTAATCTAATATGTGTCCACTTCCGTTTCTCTAGTTTAGGACCGAATTTATTTTTATTTTTTAAAAAAAAAAGTTTAAGTAGAATTAGATACTGATATCTTATTAAGGTAGGGGAAAATCCCTCAACTTCTTTAAAAAATTTCAGAAGAAATTATATATCACTCACTAAACAGAATACTCTCGTTAACCAGCGAATTTTGGACCGAACTGTGCTCACAAGTCACAGCGGTATTACATTTATGACACAAGCTTCATTGGCTCTGTTTTTATTTTTGAATTATTTGGGTTAAAACTTGGTTAAAGCAAAACTCTACATAACTGTAAGACAAGTTAAATATGCCAACAAGACTTAAGTGATAGTAAGTAAACTACACCGTCAGAAAGAAAAGTACAAATTATATACTTAAAAAACTATTGTTGTGAGGATAATAAACGGGGGAACACTATACATGAAGACAAAAAAATATAAGTTAAACTTAGTATTAAAAAATATTACTCTAAGATGCTATTACATGAAAAAAAATCATTATAATACAATGTGTTTAAAGCATTTGTGATTATTAATTTAGGTATAATCTCTGGGTGACAATTTTATGTATTATTTTTTTTGGTTTTTTAATTAAATATGCACATAAGAGTTATTGAATTTTTATTAGTTATAAGGATGCGTTTGAATGAGTTAACTACCAATTCATCTCATATATTTTTTTAAAAATTTAGAAGTGGATGTTGACATTTTTTAATTAAAAAACTGAAAAAACCCTAACAAATTAATCTTAAGTAAAAAACGCCTTCGAGGTTTTAGATAATTCAACATCTAATATCATTTACCAAAAAAAAAAAAACAACTAACATCTTTTGGTAATGTCATGCAATAATAAGTACCAATCAGTTTTTGTTTCACAATTGCACCTACGTATAGGAATTTTGTTTAAAAAAATAACAAATATTTTTTTTTGGTGGGAAAAAGGAAAGTAATATTAAATCACTATAGATACCAAAAAATAAAAATAAATATTAAACCACTATGTACAACACAGGTCACACGATGTTAAACAATTATACATCATAGAAGAGGTGAACAGGGGACCATTCTCTCTTCTTGCTCATGAATGACTATATCAAAAGACAAGTTATGCTGATATCTGTCAATTGGCAAAAAAAAAATTCATATATATTTGCACCCATTATTATTAGGTATCATTGTTTGTGATATATACCACTATTATTAGGTATCATTGTTTGTGATATATATAGGTTTATCATTTCCTATAGACTTGATGGTTATAGATACTTTTATCCTAAATTGGTGGAGAAATGATAAATTCAATATATATATATATATATATATATATATATATATATATATATTTATTAAGTGTTTGTACTTTCTGGAATATATAGTATAGTTCGTAAAAGTTTGTAAATAAAAAATTTCGTTCGGTTTGATATATATAATGTCATTTTTTTGGGGTATATAACGTGGAAGTATCCCAACTCAACCTCCTCCGATTATCTTGTCTTCGGAGTATGGCCCTAAAGCTAGCTCTTCATTAAAACAAATGGTGCATTGGATCATTGTTACTCAAGGAAGGGTGAGATTAATCCCCCTTCGAAGGAGAGATGATTTTTCTCTGATCCCTAAAGAATTCCACATAATTGCTTTCGCCAAATTTTGAATCCTTGACCAAAGCAATTGGTTGGGCACTCACTTTTTAAGTGAGCTATCCTCGGGGATTTAGATACTGTCATTTTTACTAGAGAATAAAAGTTCATTCAAATTTCTGTATACAAATATTTACATATTTAAATTAGGGTTTAGTGAGTGTCTTTTAAAGGATACACGTTATGTTTTTTTAGCAGTTTTAACAATGCATTCCTGAAAATACATAATTATAATATTAAAGTTGTATTTTTTTCTCTTTCTTTAGAAGCTATTTGCTGATGTGAAAAGTGAAAAAATACAATTTTAATATTATAATTATGTATTCTTGAAAATTCATGGTTAAAAAAAATACTAAAAAGACATAAACTTATGTTTTTTAAAAGGAAAATCTTTTTACCTTTAAGTCAAGGGGTTTCTTTTTTTCGTGTTATTGGAGAATTCTTTCTCCTACTATAGATATAAGATACAACGGTTTCAACACCCATAAAAATTAAAATAAAAAATTATTACACATAAATTGATATCTTATTAATAGGAGAAAAAATTATACTATATATAACTTCATAATTCTTTTCCCCTGAAGTTAATTTTTGCAGTTATGCATTATATAAATATTTTATTCTAAAAGAAAACCTTTTGCATTGTACCAAATTGGGAAAAGCAAATACTAACGTAACATTGACTGATTAGCAGTTATTTCCATTTAAATTAAGGGGAATATCTTTCTTATGAATTAGATAATTTGTATTATACAACATATATAAAGTGGATGAATTTTTTTTTCTTTTATTGTGTTTTATCTACTTTTTTATATATTACATCAGATAAAATATTTTACGTAATATAAGAAACAAATTTCTCTTAAATTATAAAAAGTTTTAATGTCTTTTATATTACAAAAGATAAAATTATCTCCGATACATATGAGATTTATTTAATTTTTTATCTTTTCTCTTCACGTGGCATCATATGGACCCCACATAATTATATATATATATATATATAATAATTTTATCTTTTAAAACATAAAAAATTTAAATCTATTATTATTATTATTATTATTTTAAAAATATCTAGTCGATATTAATTCGATTTCAGCGGATACGAAATTAAAATTTTAATGTTTCCCAATAATGATACTGGAGTAGAATACATACTCTCAAGTCTCAACTGGTAAGTTTCCTCCGCCTTCTTTGGTACATTAATGAGACCCATTATAAAATACAGAGATTACTTATTAATTTGAGAAATATAGTAACAAAAGGAATACGTAAAGATACGTTGTTGTGCAGGGAGAGGGTGTTAGTGTTGTGGGGTGTGGCGACAGTCACATGTGTTTGGCTGGGGATCATGGCATGTGGTGGAAGGAAGCTGAATTCTCAAAATCTGAAGGGAAAGAAAAAACTGTAGAGTGAATTATACGAGAGGGATAGGGCGAAGAATGTGACGTCTACTTGACGAAACGCGGGAAGAACAAATGGAGTCCAGTAACCTGGCAGGCAGAGTGAAATCAGATTAGCAATACCACACAGGAACAAACGATTCTTTCTTTTCTTTTCTTTTTTTGTTTGAGAGAGAGAGAGAGAGAGAGAGACACGCAGCGTGTGTGCGAGTGGCCCACCCCCCACTCTGCGGGTGGGGATACTGTTCCCAATCCCACCACTACGTTCCTTCTCCTTACACATAATAATTGTTATAATTATTATTTTTGTGCGTACAGCACATCATGTCATTGTACTATACCATCCATTATCATTTCCATAACCCTTTCCTTTCCTTTCGTTTCCTTGTCGCTTATTCACATTCATCTTCTCTTTCACCTTCCACCGAACACGCACTTTCCCACATTCACTCACCGTCACCGTCGATCTGCTCTGCTCTTCGTCAACGCAACTCCAATTCTCACTTAAAACACTTCCCACCTACCTTTTGCTTCGCTTCATCAGGTTCACGTTGATCTTCTTCAACCTTAATTTCACACCGTTGTATTTTTATTTAATATAATTTATCTTTTTAAGATAGGAAGATAAAAAAGGAAGAGCATCTTTCGAGTTTAGTTGACTTCAATTTTATAATTAGCTAGCTATGTGGATTTCCCTTAATTGGAACCGTGGTTGCGTGGGTGTACTCTTTCTCGACTTTTGGGGAGGAACTGAGGCTGATTAATTTGGATTCCTTTCTGCTGTGACTGTTACTTGTGGTTATTGTTTTTGAATTCAATTTGTGATGATGGAAGCTTTTCATTTGTATGGTATGGGTGGTGGTGGTTCATCTGATGTGAGGCCTTTGGGGAAGAGGTCCGTGGAGTGGGATTTGAATGATTGGAAATGGGATGGTGATCTTTTCATAGCTAAGCAGCTGAGTCCGGTGCCAGAACATAGGCAATTTTTACCTATGCCTGGCGCTGGGGGTTCTTCCAACTCCAATACTTCATCTTCGTGCTCTGATGAGGTAGATCTTGGGAACAAGGAAGGTGACAAGAAGAGGAGGGTTATTGTGCTGGAGGATGAATTGGATTTGAATGAGGTTGCAGAAGCGGGTAGCCTTAGCTTGAAGCTTGGTGGTGGACGTGGTAGTGGTGGTACTCCAATTCCTGTTCCAAGCTGGGAAGGAACCAACGGCAAGAAAGGCAGGGTTGCTGCTGGAGGTACTTCTAATCGAGCTGTTTGTCAGGTGGAGGACTGTGGCGTAGATCTCACCAACGCTAAAGATTATCACAGACGTCATAAAGTTTGTGAGATGCACTCCAAGGCCACTAAGGCCCTTGTGGGAAATGCAATGCAGCGCTTCTGCCAACAATGTAGTAGGTAAGTTCATGTTCTTGGGTTTGTTTTCAATTTTTCTTTGTACCTAATCAGTTCCAAATTTAAAAGACTATAGTATAACAAATAGCTGAAAAGTATAACAATTATTGTTAATTTTGAAGTTTAGATCATTGTATTTCATGACATTCTTTTACTCCGTCAATAGGTTTCACATGCTTCAGGAGTTCGATGAAGGAAAGAGAAGCTGTCGTAGACGATTGGCGGGCCATAATAAACGAAGGAGGAAAACAAATCACGATGCTGTTCCCAATGGAAGTTCACTGAACGATGATCAGACTAGCAGTTACCTGTTGATAAGTTTATTGAAGATACTTTCTAAAATGCATTGTAAGTGTTTCTTTAATCTTATCTCTGTAAGTAGGGCCTAGAGTTGGGTTCATATAAAATCTGCTTTATTATTTTAAATGATGTTATTGATGTCCATTTCTGTTGTTTGAAATGATGAATGATGTAATATTAGTTTAAACTATTTTCTTTAATGGATGGCACCGGCAGTGGTAAAGTTGTTCCTTTGTGACTGAAAGATCCTCTTTACATATATGCAAAGGTAAGGTTGTGTACAAGGATTGCCCTCACCCCTACCCTTACTAGTCAGGTTTAATGGGAAGTGAATGGCATTGGCATCTATGTTAATAGCTTCAGAAAGGTAGTTTGTTTGTTTGCAAATTTGGTTTATGAAAACTATATTTTGTCAAAGATATAGGGAAAGACTTGTTTTGTACGGGGGAGAGGTTTCATACATAGTAACCCAAATTAAACATGTAAGTCCAGTTCTTGTTCTGGATTTTCACGAAGAATAGTATGTAACTACTTAGCCAACATATGTTACTTTCCCAAGATTCTGTTTCATTTCATGTTGAAGAATTGGTTCAAGCTTATTCACTTAATTTCTGTGGAAGAGAAAGGGTCAGATGGGATATAGGATGAGCACGAGATGAACAGATTGCTTGGTTTTTCATCCTTACTGCTAAATGATATCTGGGGACTGAATGTTGGGCCTTAAGGGCTGTAATGAGCAGAATGATTGAAAGTTAGACTCCTTCAGTTTTCTTGAGTGAGAAGCTGGACCTAACAAAGTAACAAGTTAGAACTTAGAAATGGGCAAGCAAAATAGATTGACCTTGGTTTTGTGTGTTAGTTGGCATTACTTAGTCAGCCTTGAGCTCATCACACAACTGGTTTCCATTCATAAGCATCTGTAGGTACCTTGAGGGACAGAGTATGGAGTAAAATATTATTTATGTTTGGCAATATCTGAATGACCAATAAATAAATTGCTTGATGAAAGACTGTCTGATCAATTGACCTTGAAAATGGCTCAGAAGAGATGGATTGAGGTGCTTCCAAATATGTCTTAGTACCTATTAATGGACAACTATAATTGAGAGGAGGCCACGAGGAGAAGACATTGTAATAATAGAATGATAGCAATTGGCTTTAAAATGTAGTACCTCTAAAGGCACAGCTACGACAAATTGAAGTACTCATGAACACTGGTAAGATCAAGTAATCTTGTAGCTAAATGATTTTGGTATAATATCTAATGGAGGAAATGGTGTGGTGGCAAAAAGTTCAGCTTGAAGACTCAAAAGGATCATGAGTGCGTTTATTCATATGTGTGCATCATGTGTTAATATTTGTTTCTAATTATTTTTGTTTCTTGAGAATCTTCTCTTATCTGTTTCTCTGATTGATATTTCTGCTATGACTGAGGTAATTTAGCAAAGGATAATGACATTTTTTGTGATCTGTAGCTGACAGGTCAGATCAGGCCACAGATCAGGATCTGCTGACACATCTTTTAAGGAGTCTTGCTAGTCAGAATGGTGAGCAAGGGCGCATGAACTTGTCTAACCTTTTGCAGGAACCGGAGAATTTGTTGAAAGAAGGGAGTTCCTCTGGGAAGTCTGAGATGGTTTCTACTTTATTATCAAATGGTTCTCATGGCTCTCCAACTGTTACAAGACACCATCAAACAGTTTCTATTAGTGAAATTCAGCATCAGGTGATGCATGCACATGATGCTAGGGCTGCTGATCAACAAACCATGTCTTCTACAAAGCCCAGCATTTCAAATAGTCCTCCTGCTTACTCAGAAGCCAGAGACAGTACTGCTGGACAGACCAAGATGAATAATTTTGATTTGAATGACATATATATTGACTCAGATGATGGCATAGAGGACATAGAAAGGTTGCCTGTCTCTGAAAATGTTGTTACAAGCTCTCTTGTTTACCAGTGGATGCAACAAGATTCTCATCAGTCAAGTCCACCTCAAACGAGTGGAAATTCAGATTCTGCATCTGCCCAGTCCCCTTCTAGTTCTAGTGGAGAAGCTCAGGTATGTTTGTCTTGCAGCATTTTTCTGGATTGGCTATTGTCCTTGTGCTCACTCAAGTGCAACTAATCATCACCCATGATTGGGATTTTGTGACATTCTATAAAAATTGAGGATATTTTGCAGAAATTACCTTTGTTTTTGGTTGTGGTTCTTAGACTTTTTGGTGCTGTCTTAATATGTCATGTGAGGAAAGTGGTATGACATTGAACTGTTTCTTTAGTCATACTCCACAAGAAGCCAAGAAGTCACATGGCTTAAGAATATCTGATGGGTGCATCTTTTTTAGGAATATCTGATGAGAGGTGCACGAGAGGGGAGTGGTAAGGATTTCCTGATGAAATTCTTTTGCTTCTTTTTGTAATAAGGGAGGTACCTAGTGAGGGGATGGGGGAAAGGTGGGCCAAGTGTGAGAACCGAGACTAACTGAACATGGCATTATATTTTTGTACTGAGGATGAAGTTTTAGAGATGAGTATTTTGATCATCCTTAGCAGTCCTGGTTTAAATAGCATGTCTGGATAAGGCTATGTATCTGATATGAAAGCATTCATCTAACATGAAGATGTCGTATGATGTTGAGCCCCCAATAGTTACGCTAGAATGACCATGCTGGACCTTCCTTAGGTGTCAGCAATTATGTTGCTTGTTTAAGCTTGCAGAAATTTGTGTTCAATTGCCAATTTAGTGCCTTCTTTTCATTTATGAAATTGCATTCTGATTTTAGCTACTCCTGTTTGATTTAACTCTCATATGCCCCTTCTTTGGCGGGTAAATACAAAAAGAATAAATCAGTAGATGTTGGTAATTATTTTCCTTTACTAGCTGAGCTTGAACGGTGCCTTTTTCTGTTAAATTTTGTAGGATCTTGAGATTGTCATTTTTAACAGCTAATTTGTTTGTTTCCGCCATTTAGAGTCGCACAGATCGAATTGTTTTCAAACTCTTTGGTAAAGAGCCGAATGATTTTCCTCATGTACTCAGAGCACAGGTACTTTAAGCTTTTTCAAAAGCATCTTTCAGTAACAGTTGTTAATTTCTTTCTTTCGAAATTGAGTCACTCTAAGGTTTTGGATTGCAGATTCTTGACTGGTTATCCCACAGTCCTACTGATATTGAGAGCTACATACGACCTGGTTGTATTGTTTTGACTATTTATCTGCGTCAGCCTGAGGCTTTGTGGGAGGAAGTAAGCATTATCCTTCTAAAACTGCTAGCATGTGTCCATGGGTGGTTATTTTTGCGATCAGGGGACAGTCTTGACCTTATTAGGCTTGGTTATTTTTTTTACAGCTTTGCTATGATATGACTTCCAGTTTGAATAAGCTTTTGGATGTCTCGGATGATGCTTTTTGGAGTACTGGATGGATTCACATCAGGGTGCAGCATCAGATAGCCTTCATTTTCAATGGTCTCTTGCCATGTTTCTATTGTCATTTTTGCTAGCTGTAAAGATAACAGGAGTTGAAATTTTATCACAGTATTCAATTAAGTCCATCAACCATTATTTTGCCCAATCGAGTATATTAACAGTTTAAAAGTTATAAGTCCTTTCTTTGACAAATTATCTAAATTAAGGACTTATTTGTATCCCTATCTAATTTAAGCCTTTCTCACTTATATACCTTTTTTTTATGGATTTGATTGAATGTTGATGTAATGTTAATGGGCTTATAACGTTGCCTATATTGTTGTCATTGTTATTATGTTGTGTATTGAGTAACTGTATGAACCAGAATTGGTAGTATTTATTTATATGACTGGGTATCTCACTGCAAATTTACTGCTGCAGGTCAGGTTGTCATAGATACATCCTTACCTTTCAGAAGTAATAATTACAGTAAGATTTTGAATGTTAGTCCAATTGCTGTACCAGCATCAAAGACAGTTCAATTTTCTGTTAAGGGTATCAACCTGATTCGCCCTGCCACTAGGTAGTGTCTACCTGTTGCTTTGTGAAATGCAAAAACTTTGCACGTTGAGAGTTAAATGCAAAATTTGAAATTGTCTTGGACACCTACTCTTTAGGTTCCATGATTTGATTTAAATATATTATATATTTAATTTTTTTTACTGTTATAGCATATGACCTTTAAACCTATTCCTTCAGGTTATTGTGTGCTTTAGAAGGGAATTATCTGGTCTGTGAAGATGCTCATGAGTTGATGGATCGATGCTCCAAGGATATTGATGAGCTTCAGTGCATTCAGTTTTCATGTTCTGTCCCTGTGATGAATGGAAGAGGATTTATAGAGGTGCCTCTTCTTTGCTCTCACAAATTATACATTTTATTTTTCAAGACTAACATGATTGCAACCTGCCAGTAATGGTAGACTCAACTGGTAGGATCAATCAACGTCAATGAAAAGTTCTTGTGTTCGATTCATACTGGTGAATTCTTCATTGATAGGCCATATGTAACTTGTTAGAGATATATAAAACCATTAATGCAATCTCACCCACCAGCTTAAGCTTTTGGGTTGAATTGGTTCTTTATATGGTATCAGTGCCTCGGTGTTCCGGGTTCAATCCTCGTTGCCCCTCATTTTCTTTGTGGAATTTCTTAGCACAGATAGACTGGGCCTGATGCATCATCCACCTTTCAAGCCCAATGAGTTCTCTTGTGAGAGGACGTGTTAGAGATATATAAAACCATTAATGCAGCCTTACCCACCAGTTTAAGCTTTTGGGTTGAATTGGTTCTTTACATAACTATCACTATAAGCCCTTGTGAGGCTTTTGGCATGCCTTGACTTTTGAATTGGGCAACCTCCTCTCCCCTTAAACTTTTTTGTAGCCCAAAAAAAAGTAATTGCAACCTATGAATTGTTGGTTATTAATACTGATGGTGATAATGTGATACATTAATCATAGTTTTAGTGAATTGGATCAAATTAGGTGGAATTTGTTGCTGCATACAAATATCTGCTATTACTTATTTTATGCTTTACAGTTTTTACTTTTATAAAATTTTATGCACACACTGATTCTTATCGACATTCATATGCATCCTTTCAAAAATTTGTCATATTCTTAATTAAAGACAACCACGCCTATGTCAATGTTATGTTATGTAGCTGAGCTTTATATTTTATGTTTTTCTTAAATATGCCAGATTGAGGACCAGGGTTTGAGCAGCAGCTTTTTTCCTTTCATAGTTGTGGAGGAGGATGTTTGCTCCGAAATCTGTGTACTTGAGCCTTTACTGGAATTAAGTGATACTGATCCAGATATTGAAGGGACTGGAAAAATTAAAGCCAAAAATCAAGCCATGGATTTCATTCATGAAATGGGTTGGCTTCTTCACAGATGCCAATTGAAATCTAGTGCAGATCTGTTTCCATTAAAACGATTCAAGTGGCTCATGGAGTTCTCTGTGGACCATGATTGGTGTGCTGTAGTTAAAAAACTATTGAACCTCCTGCTTGATGGAACTGTGAATACAGGAGATTCCCTGTACCTTGCACTTTCAGAGCTGGGTCTCCTTCACAGAGCTGTAAGGAGAAATAGCAGGCAGTTGGTGGAGCTGCTTTTGAGATTTGTTCCCGAGAATATTTCTGATAAACTAGGACCTGAAGGTAAGGCATTGGTTGATGGAGAAAATCGGAGCTTCTTGTTTAGACCTGATGTTGTTGGTCCTGCTGGTTTGACACCACTCCATATAGCAGCTGGGAAGGATGGTTCTGAGGATGTACTGGATGCTTTAACTAATGATCCTTGCATGGTAAAATTTCTGCTACCTTAAATTGAAAATAGAGTTATTTAGTAGGGGTAATATTTTCTTGTAAGTTCTATTTGGATCTTCACTGCATTTAATTCTTGCGCATATTGTGGTCCATTATATCCCAAATCCTGCATGATAACTGTTAATCGAATTGTTGTCATCCTTAGTTCTCCTTGAATCAAATTATTTGCAAATTTGGGTTTAATGTAATCTCTCAGCGTTATCCAGAGACAAGCAATCCTGTGTGCTGCTATTGTTTGACCTACCAAAGTACTTTCATCACTGTTAATATCTTGTGCTGCCTGAGTTATTTGATTTAGTACTAGGTATTGTTGAAAATGACCTACATGATGATCCCCCCCTTTTCAAAATCATTTCCTCTTGGCAAGTTGGAAACCAGTAGTATTGTGTTAGGTTAGTGTGATATTTAGTTTTGATGATAACTTGGGCTTTTTAATTCAGGTGGGAATTGAAGCATGGAAGAGTGCTTTTGACAGTACGGGCTCCACACCTGAGGAGTATGCACGTTTACGTGGCCATTATGCTTACATTCACTTGGTGCAAAAGAAAATCAACAAGAGACAAGGAGCAGCTCAAGTGGTGATTGAGATTCCAAGTAATCTGACAGGGTTCAATACAAACCTGAAGCAAGATGAGTCCTCGACTAGCTTTGAGATTGGAAAGGCTGAAGTTAGAAGTGTTCAAAAGCACTGCAAACTTTGTGATCGTAAGTTGTCTTGTAGAACTGCTGTAGGCAGGTCTTTGGTCTACAGACCTACAATGTTGTCAATGGTGGCCATAGCAGCAGTATGTGTCTGTGTGGCTCTTCTGTTTAAAAGCTCACCCGAAGTTCTGTATGTATTCCGACCCTTCAGGTGGGAATCATTGGAGTTCGGAACATGCTGAGGTTCATTAACTTATGACTTTAATTTTATAGGTAATGTAATTGGATGCGTTCATAGACCGTATGACCGATATTTCCTGTAGGACTGTTTCTTTATGTTGGCTAAATTGTGTAATGTTATTTACGTGTATATTATTGGCTTGCTTCCTTATGAGACACGTGTTGTTTTGCTTTTATTTTCTTCTTAAACACCATATGATAGAATCCTTTTACGACAGTGTAATACTTGTAACCTTCTGTCTTCTGTTTTTTATAATAATAACCCAAAAAAAGAAAAAAAGGATGATAATTAAATAAAATGACGACTGTCATTGTATTTGTCTTAAATATGTATTGCACTAGTTTCGTTAATTAGTGTGAAGCGTTTATGATCTTCACCAGTTTGGTTAGCAGGTAGGGATTTGCTTTCAACGCTCTAGTTCTTTAGCGGTTAGTTGAGCTACGTTCTATTAATACACCCGTAGAAACACGCTCGAATGTCGCTCGAAATCTCGAATGTTTCTGCCAATCCTTATACTTAAATGGATAACAAATCCACAAATACAAAGTGAATTGCATGTGTGAATTTGTATACAAAACTTTTTAATGTAGGTATAGATTTTTTATATTTATAAAATGTTGTTTATATAGTATCTTTTTCCTAATCTTCTTAAAGTAATACCAAGTTTTTGTATCTCTTCTCTTTACCACAATTTTTGCAGAGCTTTTTTTTTTTGTAAAATAATAATAATAAGTTGTGTGTTTCAAGTTTTACTATTTCGGACTTTCATATGGCACACTAATTTACTACGGTGCAACAAAATGCACTTGTAGATCTACTGGTGCATCACTTTATGTGGTGCATTGTGCTTCAAAATACAAATTTATAAGAATGTGGAGAAACATTTTGAAGTAACATTAGACAACGATGTCATATTGTCCATGGCCTTCCTGGTTAAGAAGCTCCACACGAATCAAAAAATTGGAATTGCTATCCAATTTATTGCAACAAGAAAAGAAAATCAGACCATTGCCCGAGGATTGGGGGTGATCCGGGTGGATCCACATCCATATTTGATAGCCGGATAGCCGGATGTGGATCCACTCATGGACCAGAACATCCCTTACATTAAGAACGAGGTGCTGAATTTTGTCCAAATAATCAGTGCATTAGCTTGTTAGCAAAGTGTGTATCTATTTTCTGGGAAGTGACTATTGGATTTGGTAAAAATGGAAAAATCAAAGAGCATATTAATAATTAAGTTGGAATCCACATCCAGAAGGAATGAGTTATGGGATGTGTTTATTGAGTCTTCTGTCATAAAAACACTCATTCTGCTAATGAACTGCAAAGAATAAGAATTAATTTAAAGATGTTTATCATTTTGGATAAGGTCATCTAATGCAGAAAGAAGTTATGATAGTTCTGTCAATTTATCAATTCTTGATGCATATAGAATTCAGGAAACTGGGATTATCGTTGGGAATTTAAGTTGTTTTGGTGTCCGGATATATCTCTTGTTGGAAGTTTTCCAAGAAAATAAATGTAAAGATATTGGGGATTTCGCTTAGCATCTTATTTTCTTGCACTAACTTTTATTTACATTATTTTTACATGACCGCAATCACTTTCTTACACAAAATACCTACAACTATATGTATGCCCCGCTCTCACTAGAAAAGTTCTCATAAAATTTAGATTTACAAAAAGTTGCATAAATATTGTTCGGTATAGATAGGGAATGTCGAGTCAACTACGCACGTTGGTGGGCTGGAAGCAAATCCAAATCGAAATTGTCCATTTGGGCCTGGGCCTGGTTGGAGTTCAAGTCCCAGTAAACAAACTCGGAATTTATATAAAATAGGGGAAGAATCTGTTTACAAATTTTTTTTATAATTTTTTGCAAATTACACTATGTACTGCGGGGAGAATGTAGTGTAACCTAGTGTTCTTCCGGAAGAACATAATGTAATTTGTAAAAGTTTGTAAATATAACCTTTTCCTATAAAATAATGTATAAAATTTATTTTTCCTTCTTTCAACACAGCAAAACACTCAATTAGCAATTTCTGAAGTTTTTAAATAGGATGACAATAATTTTGTTTTGGGGGGGGGGGGGGGGGGGGGAAGTAACAATAATTGTCATTTTGATGTAATCGTAATTATAAAGACATTGAGAATAAAGAATGAAATTAATCATTATAATGACTTTGGGGCATCTGCATTTGAAATGATATAATTTAATTTAAATGACAAGTTTTACCATAAGATCACGGGTAGATTTAATCGGAACTCTATCAATCCGGATGTTAGTCTCGCATTCCGTAAAGATATTCAAGTTAAAAAAATAAAAAAAACTTCTACAGCAAAAGCTCGGTCAAGAATACTACTGTACACCAAAAAAAATAATAATGACTCACTCTGTCATCTTTTATATATATATATATATATATATATATTGCAAGTGTCATCTTATATATTTTAAGATAGTCAAAGATGCGTACTTCCCATGTTCTAGTTTAATAAACGCGAAATAGAACCATATGCTCGGTATCATTCCATTTCTTTGATACTCATGGACACGAATTCAATCCAGATGACATTGATCGATATTATTTTTATTTTTTTGAATACAATGATAGCATTTGAACCTAAGCTTTCCATTGACCGGTTTCTTGAACTGAGCAATTGAAATAGTAGACATTTATTTTTTCCTGCTTTACATGAAAGTTCACAAAGAATTATGAAGAGGTTTTTCTCATAATGTTTTTTTGTTTTTATATTTTTCATTCTCTATACCGTTCACGAGTACCAAACAAAGTTATTTTTTTTTAATAAAAAAATCACCTTTTATTAATTTTCTAATAAAACAAGAAGGAACATTTGATATGGTGATTACCATTTACTGAGTTGGAGAGTTTTTCCACTATGATGAAATTCTCTCTCATCATTGTGTGAATTGTTGCGGATCAGAGATTGGAGTAGCTTAATCAGTATAGTGAAGTCTGAAAAAAGACCGAGTATGCTGTGTCTATGAAATGGCAGAGAGACATAAGGTTCAAGGCTTTTTGGAGTTACTTGGTAGTATTATATAATTTCTACTTGCAGAACTTGAATAGCTGCCCCTTTCCCGAAATCAACTCACATCTTACATGTAGTCATTTTAGGCAATTCTCCCTTAATGCTTGATCAATGACCATAGAACTTGGTTAATCATTTGGACTTGCTTTTAGATAAAATATTTTGCAGACAGCTTTTTCACCATTTCAAATTGCAATCAATTGGGACAAAATTCTGATAAATTTTCATTGAACCAACACAGTAACATTGCACAAACAAAAATTAAATTGTAAGTAAAATCGGAAAAAAAAAAAGGTTCAGATATGATAATATGGCATTAGACCTATGAATGGAGCTGCAGCAACTGAACACGCGAATTATTCATCCACACTAGTAATACAGCCATTGAAGGGACGGATTAAATTGACAACTCTCAAGCTTGAGGCTTCTCCCACTTGAGTGGCTTTACAACTTCCCAGGTGAAGTCAGGGTCATCCCTTCCAAAGTGTCCATAGGCAGCAGTCTTGAGAAACCTATGGCCACCCCTCTTAAGGTCCAAGTTAATGGTCATCATTCCAGGTCTGAAGTCGAAGTTCTCCTTCACAAGTTGAAGAATCTCCTTGTCAGGTATCTTTCCAGTTCCATAAGAGTCAACAAAGACTGACAAGGGCTCAGGAACACCAATGGCATAAGAAACTTGAACAATGCACCTGCGGGCAAGGCCATTTGCCACAATACTCTTTGCCGCCTGCCTTACAATATAGGCACCGCTTCTGTCAACCTTAGTAGGGTCCTTGCCTGAGAAAGCACCTCCACCATGGGCACCCCAGCCACCATAAGTATCAATGATAATCTTTCTTCCAGTGAGACCAGCATCACCATGTGGGCCACCAATGACAAAGCGGCCAGAAGGGTTAAGGTGGAAGATGGTCTTGTCATCTAGATACTTCTCAGGAATGACAGGCTTGATAACATGCTCTTTAAGATCAGCAGCAATTTGATCATTAGAGACAGTCTCATCATGCTGGGTAGAAATGAGGACAGTGTGTACACGAACTGGAACCATAGCACCATTTTCATTGTAGTACTCGACAGTTACTTGTGTCTTACCATCTGGTCTCAGCCAAGCGCAGGTACCATTCTTCCTAACCTCAGTAAGGCGAGCTCCTAGTTTGGTTGCAAGGACATGGCTCAAAGGCATATATTCAGGGGTTTCATCAGTGGCATAGCCAAACATGTGACCCTGGTCACCAGCACCAATCTCCTCTGGGCGCTTGGTAAAGTGGCCGTGCACACCCTGGGCAATATCAGGGCTCTGCTGCTCAATGTTGACCAAGACCTTGCATTTGTCAGCATCCAGACCAACATCATCAGAGACGAATCCAATGCTACGGCATGTGTCACGGACAATCTTCTCATAGTCTACGTTCGCCTTGGTTGTAATCTCTCCAAAGACCATGACCATGTTAGTCTTGGTGCATGTCTCACAGGCAACCTTGCTGTCAGGATCCTGTTCAAGGCAGGCATCGAGCACTGCATCAGAGATCTGGTCGCACAGCTTGTCAGGGTGACCCTCATTCACAGATTCAGAAGTGAATAGAAAGGTTTCCGCCATTTCTCAAGCTAAACAAAACAGCAAACAATATTGTTCAGTATTACAAAGTGTTGAAAGTAAAAAAGGATTATGATATGAGTAGTTATAGGAATTTAACCGATAGAGATATAAAGCTTTATCCTATCTCTAATTTAGCTAGAATAGTGGAAAACAAATCTGATCCATATCCAGATTTATATTTGAATCTATTACCAAAAATATTGTATCCAACTATATTTAAAGGGAATGGAACCCCCATGAAAAAAATAAGAAACAGGGGGAGTTTTTAATGAGGATGTAGGTCACTTGACCAACCTCAGCATGCACTGTGCATGCTCTTTTATTTTTCCAATTTATTAATACAAAGCACAATAGTTTAAAAAAAATGTGGAAATAACAATGTTTCTTGGTGCTCATCAATAAAAGAAATCTGAGATTCGAGAACACATTACAAAAGGAATAAAGCCACGTATCCCCCCAGAACAAATTGAAAGAAATCTGTAGACTTTATACCAAGATTCATTAAAATAATTTATCTTAATTTGCTTTCTAAAAGGTTTTGGTCCTGATAAAACAATTGCAGCCAAGCCGATAAGAAAGTATATCAAAGATTCCCATGTAACCAAGATATAAAGTTGGACAGGATTTTGGATTTGAAGAAACATGAAGATACAATAAGTCTCAAAAATCTCCGTTTCAATTTAAAAATCTCCTTGCTCAATGGGAAGTAAAACTAAGGTGCTTATAGAAAAATAGCCCCCATAGAAATCTCTTGTAAATAGACATAAGCCAAAACAGTTCAAAAAACAAAAATTGTAAATGAAGAGCATCACATCAGGCAACAATACATGATGTATTGGCAACCAGAGAACTAGATCGAGAGAGAGAGAAACAGTTAGAACGTATAATTTCCCAAAAAGCATCAGATCTAACAACAGAAGGCCAATGTTTAGGGGAAGAAAAAAAAGAAAGAAAGAATTAAAGAGAAAAAGAAGAAGAAGAAAAGAAAGAAAGAGAAAAAGAAGAAGAAGAAGAAACCCGATTCTCAGCGGAAACTGAACTCTAACATGGGTTCAGGATTATGTAGTTCAACTTCCAAACCGTAACAGATCCGTAAACACAAACAACAGCAGTCAGAAGCAAAAAACAAGCTGAAACATAAATGATAGAGCAATCCAAAACCGAAAAAAAAAAAATAGAAATATAAATAAAAATCAGATCTATAACCGTCACGATCTATTTAGGACAAGACAACAAAAATTTTAACGTTAAATGTTACCCACTGACATGGAACATATATGATGATGGTATAGGGAAAGCAAAACAAGTAAGAACAAGAAACAAAAGAACATAGTACGAGAAGAGAAAGGTGATGAACCTGGAGCGAGTGAGAGGTTGCAATTGTTTCGAACTTTGAACCGAGTCACTCTCGAAACAGACCTTGTTGGACTCTAAATGGCTGGTGCTGGTGAATGACCGTGTCTCCCCTTTTATACTAATCAATGCCCCATATGACTGGTCACCGGAACCTGCGGTGTGCACGATAGATTTGATCGTTGTCCGTATAAATGAGTTAGCCCGGCATATAGGAATTTATGAGCCTCGTCTAGATTGATCTATTACAAATAATAAAATAGAACAGTACTAGACTTTTAAAAAAAATCAATTTAAAAAATACGTCCATTGAGATTTTTATACATATTGGATCTATTTGCCGCCTTATTTCATATTATTTTAAATAAAATAAATAAAATTATTATTTTAATCATTTGGTATGATAAAATAATATTATTTTAGTTATTCTTTAAATTTTAAATGATTAATAGCATTAAATAAGCTAACAAACTTAGGTCAAAACTTTTATTTTTTAAATATAAGTCATGCCATTTATAATTTGAGACTTACGCAGGGTAATAATTCAAGAAAAATCCAATATTTTTTATACAAATTTAATCTATTTAAGTTAAAGCCTAGTCTAATTTATTTATACTTCTATTTGACGCCCAAATCAAGAGTTGGTAAGAGCGCGAGAGGATTCCAATAACCGGATATTGCCGGTCACTTACCAACCCTAACCCGTCGCCACCAGGTATGGCTTCGGTTAACCAAAAGTGAAAATAGAAACCGAGCGCGTCAGTGTCGGTGGTACAATACGGGTAGATCCCATTCCCAATTTGATGAAAATTATATATGACACGGTGTTCTGTTCAAATTTGCAATAATGAGTATATAAATTCTTAACCTATATCTGCTTTGGAATATCAAAATTAATGGAAGCAAAAAAAAATTATGTAAATTTTGCCATGCATAAAGATATGGCTCTTCTTCTTCTTTTTTAATTAATTTTGGTTCCATGGTATATCACGATGCAACATTGATATTGAATTATTGACTCTTTAGCTAATTAATTGTCTGCTAATGGTTTGCTTCTTGTTGTATCATGCATGTAGAAAATGGGACATAAATATATTATGAAAATAAATTCACAACAGTCCAATCAACTTGGTTGATTTTTTAGGAAGACGAAAGAATAAACAAATGTATAATGGCTAAATTATATACTAATTAAACGCAGCAGCAGTGGCGTTTCCGAATAGTGTGTGGACTTTATACAATGTCGTGCGTAAGATGATGCGCGATATGATCGCATGTCGATTATGACCGTCATGTTCTAATTCATGGCAAATTACAAATTTTCAGTCAATAAAAGGAACCTGACGATGTTATTATATAATGATCACCAGACACCGGGGTTAGGTGGGAAACAATAGCAGCTGCTACTTTCGTGCATTTATTTTATTTTTTTCAAAGGAAAAAAAAAGGGCAGAGCTTTAAAATGAAACTAGACTACCTAGTTGATGAACTGATAAGGGATAAAAGTGAATATGTCGTGCAAATTCTTTGGAAGTGGAAACATCATATTCCTATATGATTGACATTTGAAAGGTGGTAGGTTAGTAGGGGGTTGGTGACCAAGTACCAACCACAAAGAATAGTTAGATCATTAGATGACAAAATAAGTCATGGCTTTTTGGCATATTAGGACTCAACCAACCCCATTAGCCATATGTATGGGTAATGGATCATATCTAATTAAGTGCGCTTCCCATAATCCGTTTTTTTATTAAGAATGAGAAACAAATAAAAAAGTAAATAAAAAAAAGGAAAGTTTCTAATTACGTAATAGGTGTGGCTTTGCATTGCTGTCAGTGAAGCCCCAAAAGGTTCGGCACGTATCGGTCGTACGCGGTTGGTGACTGACAGGGCCACCATTGCTGTATTAAGACTCTTTACCAATCATAATCAGCCACGTGTCTTCAGTCTACACTAGCCAAACCGTTGCCTATGCTGCTTGGTTTATATTACTGTTTAATATTATTATTTCTTTTCTTTTTTTTGTAAAAATTATTCTTTTTGTTTAAGTGATGTTCAGATTAGATACAAATATACTTTAACTAAAAGGCTAGCATACATAATACAGGGCTTTTTGACCCTTATAACCCTTTATTATTAATTAATTACCGATTTGACCTTAATTATAAACTATTTCAAAAATTTAACCCCCTCAGAAAACATAACACCAATCTGCCCCTGTTTGACCGTTGACCACCAAGCCTACCCGGGTACACCCCTCTGTACCCGGGTATTTTTTGAAAATTTTTGTCTACCCGGGTAGGGAGGCGTGTACCCGGGTATTGTTCTTCGTACCTGAAAAATTGCTTGAATTATTTACCCGGGTAGAGAGGGGTGTACCCGGGTAAATCTTCGACCACCCATTTGGTATTTTCTCTCTCTTTTTTACAGCTAATGAGATAGATCAGTATTATCAAGTTAATCATGCCTAACCAATTTGAAGAGCTTTTAGCTTTGAGAATGGATTTGGAATTTCCATACATCAACACTTTACTGCTCATCAAAGCGGTCCCTGTTCGTATCGATTATGATGGGGTCTACTTTTATGTACGTCAAAATCGCGCTCCTATATATAAATGTGGTACCGGGTCTATTGGGGAGAGTGAGACGGAAAGAAAATAAAGACAGGGTTCATGGTACAGAAATTTAGTGTGAGCATGCAGCTTTTCATTTTACTGGTAAATGATGAATTATCACGTTCAGGGAAGACATGCATGAGACAAGGTTTGTGGTTGTGGATTTATACTGTTAACTGAGAATTCTCTTTCTGAAATAATCATTGAAAAATATTTGTGTGCTTTACAGACCCAAAAAAGTTGCAGAGGCAGAGCACGTGATAGTCGGTGCCTCCATATTCAAAGCTTGGAGAAGAAGAGTGCATGGGAGATCCAAAGAGTAATCATACCGGGTTGTTGAAGATTTACCCGGGTACACCCCTCTCTACCCGGGTAAATAATTCAAGCAATTTCTCAGGTGCGAAGAACAATACCCGGGTACACGCCTCCTTACCCGGGTAGACAAAAATTTTCAAAAAATACCCGGGTACAGAGGGGTGTACCCGGGTAGGCTTGGTGGTCAACGGTCAAACAGGGGCAGATTGGTGTTATGTTTTTTGAGGGGGTTAAATTTTTGAAATAGTTTATAATCAAGGTCAAATCGGTAATTAATTAATAATAAAGGGTTATAAGGGTAAAAAAGCCCATAATACAATCATGCCAGACCTGTAATTGCACTGACAATGGATAAAAAGAATAGTCAAATCTTAAACTTGTGGTGAATGGTGACATAAGGTATATAAAAAAATATTCAAGTCCGTTACTATTTATTGACAATGTAATTTTATTGATTTAATGAAAAATAAATTTTTAATTAATCTTAATTCAAATACGAAAATATTAAATTCAGATAAAATCATCTGTCAACACATCAATTCCATTTTAATAAAAGTTATTTCATATTTTTTAAATTTGATAGTATATTACACACACGTATTAATTAATAAATCTATTTCTAATGTTTCTAAATTTATCCCCATGTTTCTTTGTCAATATGTAACCATCAATTATAAGAAAACTACCCGGCCAATTATTACCCATAGTTAAATAATTAATATTTTTTGTAAATTTGTCTGTATTGGACTGACAATGTTAAATATCTAAAATACAATTAGTCAATTACACAATTTTAAGTAGAATCCTCAATTTTCCAATAAGCAATACTTTAGCTAGTTTTTGGCCGCATCAAAAATTGTCTTATTAATTCCTCAAATAATATGTCATAAAGATCTGTAACTATTTCGATTTATGATGTATAGTTGATGATATTTCTTTCGTGGGTAACGGTAGAAGACACCATATGTATCTATCCAAAAGCACAGAAAAAATAAGAATAAAATAAATATGACCATTTTTTTTCTTTCTTTTTTTCCTTTTTTATCTTTTTTTTTTTTTTCCTTTGACATGATAGAGAAAAATTAAAATTGTGAAGAGAAAAAATAAAAATGACTGAACTTTACAATCTGTGGACAGAGATACAGAGTCACATTGCGTCCGCGTTTGAAGCTCTAAAAAACATGCATTTAAAGCATGTTACTGGATCAAAGCACTATAAATGTGAAAACGTGCATCTATCTTATAGTATTAATATAATTAATTAAAAACAAGTTAGCACAACTTGCTATGACCAGCCAAAACACAACTTGCTGCCATTTATTTTTTATTTGTTTTGAAAGAGAAAAGAGAATAAAATATACTTGTTACCATAAGTACGTTTGATAATATTTAATCTATTTATGAGTCGCAAAACATGAAGCATTAATTAAATTCAGAGAGGTAGGTGGAGGTCGTGCACTTGTGCTAGAAACAAGATTGTGATAAGCAGTAAGCACCATATTTATTTTGTAAAAACTAATTCTACAATTGGTGGGAGGTGGAAGAGTAGCTGTTTTTTTCAAAGCGTGTTATGGGCCGCCCCCTACCTTTGATTTGGTAAACATTAATTGAAAAAGCCTTTACAAAAAATTGATTTGAGTGCTTCGTTTCAAATCTACGGTTGAGTGACGCGAGTGATTAATAATTTAATATCGCTCAACATTTCCATTTTTAAACATCTACTTCTTCTTCGAAAGCTATTTCAACATAATGCAGAGAGTAAGCATGAGGGACTTTGGGTGAAGATTTTTAAGTCAGTCTCTCACAAGTCATAACATCCAGAATGGTTTATTTTTAATAAGTATGAATATATTCATTTTATTTTAATTTAAAATACATTTGTATACTAAAACATATATTTACTTAAGTCCAAAAGGAAAAACCATGAGATTCACGGGATCTCCGACTCCGTGCATGCCTTAAAGACTGTCTCCGCATTCAATGTTGCGACCCCCTCCGGCACTCACATAATTTTTTTAGTTGAGTGTAGCGACCTCCCCTCTGACACTCACACGATTGTATCAAGTGACACAATCTCGTTAGTCTTGTTATAGTAAAATTTCAAAAGACCATAACTTTTGATTTATATATCCAAATCAGATATTTTTTTTATTTCACATAATTTTTTGATATCTACGCAATGATACCTTATTTGACATATTTTATCTCTCGCAAACATAATTCGAATTTGTAAGGCATCACCAACATGTTATCGTCTATTCCTGCTTTCTTCCTTCTTTCCCTACCGCTAGGGTTCTCCATTTTTTCTCTCACTTTTTCTTCGTTTTCTTTTCTTCACAAAAACAAATTTTGGAATTAACTGTTGTCTCGCACAGGTGTTGCTGCAACACTAACAGACAGAAATTCAATTAATTAAAATCTCAACAAAATTGTTTTGAAAATCGAGGAAGCTAAACAAATTAAGGGTTTCTACTTCTTCCCACCAAATTTTGGATTTAAACGCTCTTGTGATTGTGAAACTATTGTTGCAAATTTAAACTAAGTTTATGGAAGATAAATATGCTAAAGAGGTGTCATTGCGTAAATATCAAAAAGTTATGTGAAATAATAAAAAATCATATGATTTAAATACCCGAGTCAAAAGTTACGACCTTCCGAAATTTTCAAGTAACGAGACTAATAGAATTATGCCACTTGACATAATCGTGTGAGTACTGGAGAGGGGGGTCGTGGTACTCAATGTCACTGGGACTCCCTCACGATACTAAAATACCCCCAATTGATAAATACTGGGAATTGAAAACTTCTACTAATAAATGTTTTCTGACAGCCCATGAACAAAATCATATTTATTTTAGAGAGAGACATATTATAGCATAATCGTTCATTTTAATATGAGCAATATCATATTCATTTTATTTCTTACACAGTACACACTTATAAAAATGTATGTAATTATTTGAATAAAAGAGAGAAAGAAAAAGCACGAGTCTCACATATGTAGAAGATAATTTTATCTTTTATTATATAAAAGATATTAAACCCTTATTATAATATTTGAAAAGTAGAAATATCTGGTACTCTCAATGTATCCAAATCATTTTCCTAATCAGAAACCAGTTTACTCAATACACGTTATTAAGAAAGTTTGACTAAAGATTTTTATCAGGAAAGTTTGATGAATCATACTTATTCTGAATCTGATTATGACTAAAGTGATGATTGAATTCAGCTCAAATTGACTTGATATCAGAATAAAACGCACAAACTTGAATATTAAGTACAGTTGATTTATAAAATGTTTAAAATAAGAAACTAAAATTAGAGGATGTTTTATTATATGTTTTATTAAGTACAGTTGACGGGTGCAGTATTGCTTATTGTTATGTATTAATAATATTATAAAAAGTGAATTTTTGTTTATCAAGCAACAATGAAAATCAAAATGTTTTTTCCACTCTAACTTCTCTATATTTTTTCACCTACTTTAATGAAAGGATAGGCTTAAATGCTCTCCCTACATTCATCACCAATTCACCATTAAATTCCTTGAAAACCATGGCATCGTCCTGCCCATTCGCGCACAAGGTGCTTCCTCAAGCATCCACACAAATGCAAGCTTCTTTGGTAGTCCATGACATGTCCCTGACAACATCAAGTATCTTTGATCTTTTACAGGTGATTAAGAATAAAATACTGCAAGATTATTAACAGACCAAGAATTTTCAAAAGGGTGGAAATAAATCATTTCAGGTCCACAACGCTTGGAGCTCCGGTCAGAGCTTCGTTCCACAAACGGTGTCTATTTAGGTAAGAGTGTGGTTCAAAGCTAATGCTTAATGTCTAGAGCAATTAGCAGGAACATGGGCAAGTAAAGCTATCCTTAAAGTGTTTGGTTGAGGAGAAGTGAAAATATGTATGGGTAAGTGTATGTGAGTATCTAATAAAACCACATTTGGTTGAAGGTTTAGTTTCTTTTCCCATCAAAGAGCTTTCCTAGCAAACCAAGAAAGGGACCAAAAACCAGATATCTTCACTGTTGAGAAAGCCTTTGAAGAGGTGGAATTTCTCATCAAAATCGGATATCTTAAAAAGCTAATGAATGGCATGCCAAGTTTACCCCTATTGTGGTTGGTAGGATGTAATAAAACGGTTTCATTTTTACGAGGATAGTTTTGTAATTTCATTAAGTTTTCCCATCAATATTTTATCTTCAACCAAACACACATTCAGAAATTTAATTCAATTTTCCTAGTAAAATTTTGCCTAACCAAACAACTTTTTTAAAACTTTCCTATCTAACTCACTTTTCCTCCAAATTCCTAGTATTTATATTTCCCTAGTATTACAAAATTTCTCCCCAACCAAACACGGGTGCAGCAGAAGGCTAGTGCGTTGTTGAGTACACAATGAACAGCTACACTTAGTACCAACAATTTTTAGGTACATCAGAGACTATTTGACCGAGCCTCAAGTGATTACCAGCAGGATTCGGTTCATCTGAACGAGTTCGGGAAAATTGAACCTCCATTAATCTGATGTAAGAAAAATGAAATAACAGCAATCACTTCATTCTCCACTAGTCATCACTCATGTATCAGGGTCCTGAAAAGTCAATTATTTGCATCCCTCTTCCAGCAACAGCAATCTGATAATGGTTCCTGCATAAGACACGAGTTAAGAGAAAGAACAATATGACGTATTAACCAACATGGTCATCCTCCCATACATAACAATCACCTGCCACAAGCCCTAGCAGATAACGCTTCTGGCTCTGGCACACTAACTATTAGATGTGCATACTCAATTAGTTTACTCTGGTCAAGATGCCAGCATCTGACCCGCTGATCAAGTCCAGTGGAAAACACCCAAGATCCATCTGTCCAGACACCTTCATAAAATAAAGGTTGGTTGTGATGCATCACTTATCAAACTTATTGAAAACAAATACTAGAAGTTCAGATATTCATATGCATTTCTGGATATTGGCTGCAAATTGATAAAGTGGTTCAAATGGATATGGTTGACACGTTCCATAAATAATTTAAGGCAAATGAAAAGCAGATGTAAATCTAATGGCAAAACTGCAAAAGACAAGTATTCCCGCAAACAAAAAAAATCATATAGGGAATAATAGGTTAAAGATTCTCGAGTGGGACAAAATGCTAGATGAAAGTAACAAATAAATTTAGCGGGAAAAACCAAGAAAACATTGGATCAAACAAAGAAAGCCTGACATGCCTACTATTCCTTATAAACAGAAGAAAAATGTAGATAGATAAAGTATAACTATACGGCTTTACCTTTAACAGAAGAGCTGTGGGCCGAAGGAATTTTTTCATAATTTAAGAATCTGATCCTATAATTCTTGCTCAAATTTTGAAAGTTCATGTCCTTTCCATATTCAGGTACAGAGACCAAATGTGTGATATTTGGGGTCAAAACCCCATTATCTAAATTTATTGATTTAAGTGATAATTCAACTATAAGATGATGAAGTGCTTGATCATCACCCCCACTAATTATACTGTACACATGGCAACCATCAGTATTTTGGCCACCCTTTATCTCTGAAACATGGAGACAATTGACACCAGATTGGTGAGTATTTGGCAAAAGGCATAGAGGCTGTATTTCACATATTTCCGCTGATGAATTATCGGTCCTAATTTCTGAATCAGGGAGAGCTGTATCCATAGCTTGAGAACGAACCATCTTGCTGTCTCCACAACTGATACTTTTGGTCTCCTCTTTGGTTTTTGAGGTGACCAAACCGCTGCCTGGTCTTTTCTTTGACAAGTCACTGCTCAAAGATCTCCACCGTCTACCACCTTGACTTCCTCTCCCTGTGCGTGGTCGTTTTTGACAATCAAAAACATTCTCTACATTACAAACTGAAACCCGCTGCATAAAAGCTTCAACGCTGTCTGTTAGGTCCCAAAAAGCAACACTCCCATCGGTAGATCCACTAATCACAACATAAACATTTCCAACTTGGACGTTTTCTGTAAAAAGTTTATACAAAAGATGAATAAAATTAAAGCAGGAAAACAGATCAAAGACACAACATATATGAGGAAGGACCTCTAAAATTATTCTAAAGAGTATATTAAAAAAGTATTAGAAAGGACAAATTTAGTTGTCTTAAATAATTTCTGTCATTTCATATACTGCGCATGATACAAAACACTTCAAATCACCACTATCTAAGTAATTTCATTGCATACAACTATACCATTATTAGCAGTGGATGTTTAGTCAGAACATTCTAAAAAAGACAAAAGCACATCTAAGAACCGAAAAACAGATCACTTTATTTAAAGAAAGTACTGAGAACCTATGAAAAAGCTTCCAATAACCTGTCCAAAAGAGACAGAATAAATCCAACCCAGTGAAGATAAAGAATTCCAACTACTAACAAACCCACAAGAAAAACAAACGCATTAAAACAAGACTCAGAAACACGGAAAATGCATTAACAAATGCCAAATAAGGCCAATAACCTGGGCATAAGAAAATTACTGAAATATCGTTAGCAATAAATATCAAATTAACTAAAGTATAGCTTACTATCCTAATGAACCTATGTAGCTATAATCTAGTAGGGTCTTTGAACTATTAAGAGCAGGCACATGATCATAAGTAAACCAAACATTGAGATAATTTCATCTTTGAACTTAGGCTTTCTCGATGACAATGCATCATGTATCAAGTCTTTTATCATTGGTTGTGATTAGTGATTACCATGCAACAGGTAACGACTGCCTGAACTTTTGAAGAGACAAACTTAGATATAGTATGGGCTATTACAATAAAACATCCATCCCCATGTTAAAGGAAGCGATTAAGTGATCCAGAACTCTTGCCAGTGACGCAGCAATTACTGGAATGCCATACAAACCTTTAGAAGGCCTACATACGGGAAAGATGATATGCTGCAATGATAAAACAGGTGCCAATAAAGGAACCAGCAAAGTGACATCAAACCTGCCATCGGGTAAAAGCGAAAAAACCATGTAAGACATGACAAGGAAAATAAAAAAGCACAGAAAAAATTATCATAAAATTTGATAGGAGGAATTGTAAATACCATAAACGAAGGGGCAAAATTAAAGCCCGTAACATAAGTGTAGCATCTGAACAAGCAATGACAACAAAACAGACAGATATCCTGAAAGATACACAAAATTGAAGGTTATTTTCAGATTTTTTATTTTTTTTTATTAGTTTCAGAGTATAACAAAAGCAGTATAAAAAAAGAAAATAGGCATCTCCTTTGACCTGGAACCAGCGCATTTGACAAGAAAAGCAGTGACTGCAAGATATCTCCAGTCATCCTCATGTATCATTCCCATTTCAGATAACAGTGATCCAGGTCTAGCATCAATTTTTGTACTAGAAAAATTTTCAGCAACCCCAACCACTTTCTCCGCATTATTTTCTGGATATTTGTGAGTAATTGAATATTTGGCTGGCATATCAGTGGAAAGCCACTGGAACATCATTGACGAGGACAAACTTGACAAAAATTGATTATCAAATCCTTTTGAATTATGCTGATGATCAGTTAGGAAGTCATTTTTATTGTCCGGCCTCCTATTTTTTAGTAGCCAAGAAGTTATTACTCGCTTTGCACCCACTGATATTAGTAAGGTTGGATTCTCTTTGTCATCAACAACAGCATTAAGTTCACTCCTCCCATCAGGTACATCAGCTGTATACGATGAAATGGTGTGTAGTTTTGCCACACAACAAATTGATCTTACAGCTGATCCTCCAACATGCTCACCAAGCAATTTTGACATAGACCAATTTTCAATACCTGGAGAGTACCTAAATCAAACAGAGAAATTACGTGTTAATAAAGTACTCACGCAAGTTCGACAGACAGCAGACAATAACTGGTCTTACCAAGTCAACCTCACAGTTCCATCTTCACATCCAGTTGCAATCCAACTTGATTTAGAAAATAAGGTATGGTTATAACTATCTCCAAGAAGCATATCTTCAGAGATAAAGCACAAGGAATGTATCTCTCTCCCATGGAATTGCATGTGCAAACTCTGAGGGTATATCTTCCCTTCTCTATCATGAATCCAGTGTCTATGTATATGTATCATTTCATCCTGTAATAATTGGCATTATTTGTTTGGGCTATTCCAAAAAGTAAGTTTGATAACAAAAATCAATCAGCGAGGACAAAATAGGCTTAGTTTCTAAAAAAGTGGATATGGATAAAGCTTAAAAAATGCTAAAATTAGAGTTGAAATTTAGTGCTGAAATTGTAGCACTTATTTTAGCTTATTTTAGTGACGAATAATAAGAATTTAACCACTCAAATACAAGAAACTAATGCACCTATTTATACAATTAATTGGGTAAAGCACTAGTACAACTAGTACAACTAGTACAAGCCCAAGCCTACTAATAACCCTAATATCTTCTGACACTCCCCCTCAAGCTTAACACTCAAGTTAAAACTTGTTATAAAAAGAAAAACCACAAACAAAAGAAGAAGAAGAAGAACCTCAGACCAAAACACAGAAATTCAGCAACGTACTCCCCCTAAATCACCAATTATTAGCAACGTCCTTGGCATATAGCTCCTAGCTTCTCCTTGGCACAGATCCTAATCAAATGATAAGTTTTTAGAGTCTTCGACCTTTCTCCTCAGTGGCCCTCAATCTCCAAATTTACATCCAAAACACTGAGTTGAGTATCATACCATCTATAATGACCTCTGATCAGGTCTCCAAAACAATGAGTGAGAACCACACCACACGGTAAAAAAAACTGGGGTCCATTACTAGTGTCTAAAGTCTTCAATCCACAAACCCTTGGCAGGAAAATAAAGAAACCTAGAACAATAATCTCCACACAAACCACGCAAAATTACTTGCACAACATCAAACACAACCAAACACAGGCAGACAAAAACTAGAACATCATGGCCACTGACCAAGTGCTGCCAAACAATATTGATGGGAACTCCTCATATCTTTCCACTCTGGTTGCAGCCAAATGTGGCACCAACAGCCACCCAACAACTAATAGCTTTATTGTTCCTCCTCAAATAGAATTTTAAAGAACCAATTCAACCAAAAAGCTTAAGCTAATGGGTGATGCTACAGCCTACATTAATGGTTTATATTATTTTCTAACATACCCCCTCACACAAGAGCCCACTGGGCTGAAGGATTGCACCGGCCCATCTACCTGTGCTAAGAACTCCACGAGACTTAATTATTTATTAATTAAATGGGAGGCGGTGAGGATCGAACCCATAACAATGAGTCTCTGATACTATGTAAAGAACCAATTCAACCCAAAAACTTAAGCTGATAGGTGAGGCTACATTAATGATTTATATTATTCTCTAACAAGAATGATCACGTATCAGCAAGCCAACAGAAACATACTATGAACAACTTCTGAAAAACCACAAACAAAAAGAAAAAGCCACCAAATCGGCCTGAAAAGCAGCATAGCTTGAACATCTTACCTAACAAGCTTATGAGATAGTTGGTTCATGACACGTTCCTTTCAAATCCCCGCAGATATGGTGGGGAAAATTTTGAAATCTAAAGACTAAGCACGAATCAAGAAGGCAATCAGATTCAACTGACTTCTTATTTAACTTTATCCAGCCCATCCTCTTTGCTATGCTCAACCAATGAACAAGATGAGGCCCTAAAGCCATGAAAATACTATTGTAACAATAAAGATTTTCTAACAAGAGTATAACTTCTTTGAGATTGAGCAGTAAGGTCTAATGAGCAGGTGTCATGTAATTTAGGATAGACAAAGCTTAAAGAAATGCAAATTGCTTAAAAAAATTTCTCAATAGTCAAGAGTTAAAAGCAGAAAGCAAACCTTGACAAAGGCAAAACAGTTCTTCATCTCGGGCACATCACCTAGATAATAGGAATGAGGACGCCTCCATCCACCACATGGAATTTTCACTACCTGCCAATACCATATGCACTTAATCAACACAGCTATAGCAGGTGAATGGTATGCAGCAACAGATAAATTAATGAATATATTGATCAAGCAGAGTAAATAACAAAAGTAGTCAATGTACCTTATTCTCATTAACTAGGTTCCATACTATGAAATCTACTGATGCAAAACCAGCTGCATAGCTGCTTGACAAAGTATCAACAAAGTTGTTATCCACAGAAACATATTCAATCAAAGTCAACTCTTTCACTTGTTTCATCCCCATAAATTGCAAATCCTGCATTTCTCTATCATATTCCAGATAGCATATACAACCATCAGCTCCAGTCTGAACATGAATAAAAGTCAACAATTAGAATCAACGTAGAGCACATATGCATCTTTAATTGTGGGTTTGAACATTAACAGTGCTCTTGATGTTTTCAATTGGAAAATTGTTAAATCTAATTGAATCTGAAATATATTGTATATTCAAGTGTGTAAGTCTGTACAAGGAGGCTCTCTATTTATAGAGACTAAAAGACCTAACGGAATGACCTAATGGGCCAAGCCCACATCTAGACTATTCTAATAATAATAATAAATTAATATTATTTCTAACACTCCCCCTCAAGCTGGTGCGTATATATCAAAAGCTCCCAGCTTGTTACAAATATGATCTATTCGAGGACCTCTAAGAGCTTTAGTGAATACATCCGCAAGTTGATCATTGGAATTGACAAATGTTGTCTCGATCTCCCTTGACTGGATCTTTTCTCTAACAAAATGACAGTCAATTTCTATATGCTTGGTTCTCTCATGAAAGACTGGGTTAGAGGATATATGCAAAGCGGCTTGGTTGTCACAAATGAGCTTCATAGGCCTTTGTTCACAGAGATGGAGTTCCTTCAGCAATTGACTCAGCCAGATGAGCTCACAGGTTGCATTTGCCATTGCCCGATATTCTGTCTCCGCACTGGATCTGGCGACCACAGTTTGCTTCTTACTCTTCCAAGAGATCAAATTTCCTCCGAAGAGAACACAATACCCTGAGGTGGATCGTCTATCTGAAGGAAAACCTGCCCAGTCAGCATCTGAATAACTAGAGATCTCTGAACTCCCTTTATTTGTATATAATAAACCTCTTCCTGGCGCCTTTTTAATATATCGGAGAATTCTAATAACTGCATCCCAATGGGAGTCACAGGGAGAATCAAGAAATTGACTTGCAACACTCACTGCGAAGGAGATATCTGGTTTTCCAACTAATCGGCGGTAGCGACTAGGATCTGGCAGTGGCTCCCCCTGTCCTGGTAATAACTTAACATTGGGGTCCATAGGTGTATCAATGGGTTTACAGCCTAACATGCCAGTCTCATCTAGGATATCCAGTGCATACTTCCTCTGACAGATGGAAATACCCCGCCTAGACTGTGCAACTTCGATCCCCAAGAAATATCGAAGTCTGCCAAGATCTTTGGTCTGAAATTGATTGAATAAATGCTCTTTCAACTGATCAATCCCGGTCTGATCACTGCCTGTAATGATAATGTCATCAACATAGACTAGGAGATAAACACACTGGCCAGAAGAGCTATGCCGGTAAAAGACAAAATGATCGGCTTTGCTTCTGATTAAGCCAAAGGATTCAACAATTGAACTAAAGCGGCTAAACCAGGCCCGAGGAGATTGCTTCAGGCCATATAAAGATTTCCGAAGTTTACATATCATTCCAGAACTCTCCCCCTGAGCAACAAAACCTGGTGGTTGCTCCATATAAACTTCCTCCTGCAAGTCACCATGTAGAAAAGCATTCTTAATATCAAGTTGGAGAAGGGGCCAGTGATGAATGGCGGCAAGGGCAAGAAACAGGCGAACAGAAGCCATCTTAGCAACAGGAGAAAATGTATCCCCATAATCAAGACCAAAGATCTGTGTGTATCCCTTGGCCACTAAGCGAGCTTTAAGGCGATCAACAGTGCCATCAGGACCAACTTTAACTGTGAACACCCATCGACAACCAACAACAGACTTCCCGGGAGGAGCACGAACAAGATCCCAAGTGCCATTGGAGTGAAGTGCCTGCATTTTATCAAGCATCGCCTGGCGCCACCCTGGATGAGATAGTGTTTCACCTGTGGTTTTAGGGATGGAAACAGAAGAGAGACTAGAAACAAAAGTAAAATGTTGTGAAGAAAGTCTGTCATAACTCAAGAAAGAATAAAGGGGATGAGGATTTCGAGTGGATCGAATACCTTTCCGAAGGGCAATGGGAGGAGTCTCTGATGGAGGATCCGGAGGAGAAGAGCCGACGGGAAAGGGCGATGAGTCATCAAGAGACAAAGTCGAAGGAGGTGCAGGCTGACGACGCTGGTATGTGAGGAGAGGACGATCTGCAGGTATGGAGGTAATTGGTTGCTCCTCTGGAATAGGGTCACCTGCAGCTGGTAAAGACAAGTCAAGAAAAGGAACAGGGAGGACCTGATCAACTTGGGACACTGGAGACGGAGTAGAGTGAAAAGGCTGCTGATCAAGGAAAGTGACATCAGCAGAAACGATATAACGCTTGAGATCAGGAGAATAGCAACGATACCCTTTTTGAAAACGTGTATACCCAAGGAAAATACACTTGAAGGCCTTGGATGTCAACTTGTCTTTACCTGGAGTAAGATCATGAACAAAACAAGTACAGCCAAAAATATGTAAAGGCAGAGGATAAGAAGGTGCTCCGGAAAACAAAATACTGTGGGGAACATCATTATTTAGCATAGAAGAGGGCATGCGGTTGATAAGGAAACATGAGGTGATAATAGCATCTGCCCAAAAACGGAGTGGGACGTTCATATGAATGAGAAGGGTACGTGCAGTTTCAACTAGATGTCTATTTTTACGTTCAGCGACTCCATTTTGTTGTGGAGTGTGAGGACAGGTAGTCTGGTGTATCGTCCCTTGTGTATCCAGAAATTTAGAAAATTCAAGAGACACATACTCTTTTGCATTATCACTGCACAAGATTTGAATAGAAGCACCAAATTGAGTTTTTATTTCTGCACAAAACTTTTGATAAATTGAAAATAACTCAGAACGATTTTTCATTAAATAAACCCAAGTGCAACGGGAGAAATCATCAATAAAGGTGACAAAATACTGAAAACCAAAAACAGACGTTGTTCAACTCGGACCCCAAATATCAGAATGAACAATAGAAAAAGGAGCATCAGCTCTTTTATTGACTCTATTAGCAAAGGAGGAGCGAGTGTGTTTTCCTTGCTGACAAGAATGACAGTTTAAAGACTTAAGATTGGATAAAAAGGGAACCATATGCTGAAGCTTGGAGAGGTTTGGATGACCCAGACGGCTGTGAATTAGCTCAGGAGACTCTGTGAGAGAACAAGCTACTGGAGAAGGTGGTGCAATCAGATAGTAGAGACCTCGTGACTCAACGACTGCTCCAATCGTCTTCCCCGTACCCGAATCCTGCATAGAAAAGGATTGTTTAGAGAAGGTAATAGTACATGAAAGAGAATGAATCAACTGGCTAACAGAGATTAAATTAAAAGGAATGCCAGGTATATAATAAACTGAACTCAAAGTTAAAAGAGGAGTTGGTTTGGCTTCCCCAATTCCACGAGCAGGAGCCTTAGTGCCATCAGCAAGAGTGACACGGGGTAGGTTATTAGAATAAGAAAGTGAAGTGAAGAGATCTTTATTACCACAAATATGATGAGTAGCACCTGAGTCTATTATCCAGGGTCCAAGAGATGATTGATAAAAACAAGCAACATGATTACCAGTGTCTTGAGTAGGATGCTGAGAAGAAACCTTCTTGAGAAGTGCCTCATAGTCGGCACTTGAAAGAGTTACTAATCCAGTTGAAGGTGGCGTAACATCAGTTTGAGCAAAGTTGGCAGTCGGTGGCTTCAAATGAGGGTACTTCCTATAGCAGCGTTCTTCAAAATGCCCAAGATTCTGGCAATAATTGCAACGAGGCCTTTGTCTGCGACCGCGTCCACTGTTCCAATTGGAATCACGGGCCCGAGAAAAGAATGGAGATGGGGTAGTACCGGAGATGATGCCAGTCGTGTTTTTGGACGCATTATTTGAGCCCTCCATCACAAAATAAAAGGAGATGACCAGAAAATAGAAAAGAACTACAAGAAAGCAAGAAATCGCGCAAAAACGTTGCACAAAAGTGTCCAAACAGCGGGTTTTTCACTGATATCTTTCAAACGGATGGGACCCACAACGAACGGAGACCAGATCTGGAAAGAGGGTGAGGAGGCGAGCAAGATGGTGGTGGTCCGGCCTGGAACGGTGGCTCACGCGCCGGAACAGTGGTTCGGCCGCCGGAGACTTCCACCGGCGCATGGCGACGCGTGGATGCTCCGATCAACACGCGGCTTGGACATACAGGGTCGCCTCCCTGAGCCGCTCCTGATCGCGTGGTGGTTGGTCGGAAAAGTCGCCGGAAAAGCAGTCTGACGGCGATGAACAGTGGCGGACGGTGGTTTTCTGGCGGTTTCCGGCGATGAACGAAGGCTGACGATCTTTTTCCTGATGATACGAGGTTGAGGACAAAAAATTTGTGACTAAATAAGGGTTAGGTGTGAAAGGATGGTTGCCGGTATGATGCACAGCAGTAAAAAGAAAGGAAAAGATATATATGCGGAAGCAGAGCCCTCAGATCGAGAGCTCTGATACCAAATTGAATCTGAAATATATTGTATATTCAAGTGTGTAAGTTTGTACAAGGAGGCTCTCTATTTATAGAGACTAAAAGACCTAACGGAATGACCTAATGGGCCAAGCCCACAATCTAGACTATTCTAGACTATTCTAATAATAATAAATAAATTAATATTATTTCTAACAAATCTATATCACTATAATTGGAAGGATGAATAGTTAAACATACTGAGCATATCTCAATCTGATTGTAACCAAGTTTAGTCACAGACACACTGGACACACTTGAAATTCCGTGAACTCCTTTGAAATGATTTACTGGAGGTATCTTCACTACTTGAGTAACCGATGTGCCCAGCACCAGACTCTTTAGCAAAGGGAACAGAACCATATTACCACGTAGATCTCCACAAGCTAGGACCTGCAAATAAATTGATATCCAGATTACAAATGAGGTACCACTTTTAAATTTTAAGCCAGTTATATTTGAATGATAACATCTTAAAAGTCAAAATGAAAAGTATCCCGTATCTCTGTTCCTCATAATTAGTTATTGAACAATGTCATATCAAGGTCCACCTCTACATAAAAGCCAGCTTTTGTTGCTATTTTAATTGCAGCAGGAAATTCTATCAAGTATCTTATAGCCCACCACATAACAATAAGCAATACTGCACCCGTCAAAACTCCAACAACTCACCCGAAAAAGAATAGAAAGTTAAAAGGCAGAAAATGGAAAGATGAATACCTCTTCCTCCATGCATCCATCCAAACACATTATCCGCATTCCATAACTTGATATGAATTCTGCTATACGTGACACGCTGTTACTCCTCATGGAGTTCTGAAGATTAGATTGTGAAGGGTCAGTCAATCTCCAGAGTTTCAATGTACCTCTAGGATCAGCTGTAAAGACATACCTACACAATTTTGTATCACACAAGAATGATAATATTTTATTAATTTGAAACAAAGCAAAAGAAATAAGAATAAAACAAGGAATAATTTAACAGAGTGAATGGGGTAAACTATAGAAGAGTGTAACGAACTAGGATGACCCATTTGATTGTGCTACATGATATGTACGGTAAGAAAAAACAATGGGATGATTTTGCTCAGTTAGTATAATCTTATGGTCTGTCAACCAGAGAAAAATGATGTTGCTAAATTAGTAGTAAGTGTATTTCTTTTCCCTGATTACAGTTTCATAATGATGTAGACTATGGAGTACATGGGTTACACTCATTTTAATAGCAAGGCCAGGACACTTGGTGAGTAAAGAACGATAGGTTTACACCTCATCAACTAGAATCGTGTATCTATGCAAGGTTTAAGCTCAAAGTATCTCGTCAATAATTTAGACGCTTATTGAAAGATAAGGTAAGATCATTCATTACCTACATCCGAGAGATTTGCACCAATAGGTACCTAAAAGTTGTCTCTCCATTTCAGCTGGCCAGGTAAAGCTTAATCTCACTGTAGGAGTACAATCATCGTTAGTAACTCCAATAACCGTCATATTTCCTTTACCATCTCCAATAGCAATCCAATCCTCAGCACCACAGTCAAGTTCAAATGAGTCCTTAGACAATAGATCCATACAGATAATTGGTGCCCCACTGCTGACCTGGCAAAGTTGATTCCACAGAGCACCTCCAGTGTCACATAATTTAGCATGGTAGAGATAACCATGATTGGTAGCAACATAAAGAGAATCCTGACAGGAAAAATGCAAACAACGAACGTATTCACTCTTGCTGCAACAAATAAGGAGGGAAAAAGGCCAGTCAACATGAAAATGGTAAATACAACTCAATATAATGGCATCCCAAAATCAGTTCAAAATTTTGTCATGTTAGTGGGCATCCCACGTGAGCTTATCACATTTAATAATCCTACCTGTCCATGAGTCCAATATGCTCCAATACATTAGGGACGCAAATGGAAAACAACTCTCTCCTGCCAGGAGACCCTTGTACTGCTGCCAGGCCCGTGGTCAGAGAAGTATGAGGCCGATGCACTTTAATAGCAGAGTCAAACCCAGCAGTTATAAGAAGTGACGAATTTGGATCGTACAAGCATCTCCATATACCCCTTCCTCTGTACATAGCAAAGAACACATTTCATTAATACTCTAATTCCTCTGACTAGTGAGATTGTGAGAATCTGAAAGAGATGAAAATAAGAACCGATCTGCTGTCACAAAACCTAACAGAGAAAACAACTTAAGTAGCACTAAGGTTATGACTATTGTGAAGCAGTAGCATGCTAGAATTGCAAGGTATAAGGCAAATTGGAAACTTCATGGTTTACATCTTTCTTGTATTAGACCATATCACTCATCCAATCATTTTTACTTTTGGATTGGACAGAAATGATACATTTATTTCTAGGAAAATCCAACATTCAGGTTATGAAATTCCATGGTTCATTTAAACCTCATACACATATCTACCAACCAAAAGAAGGCAATTTTCAACATTAAAGTGCAGCAAGGACTATAACAAGTAATATTTTTTTAGTCAAGTCTTAAAGAGTAAACATAAGATCAACAACTTTTATTGCAAGTCTACGGAATTCAAGAAAACATATTTCCAATGGCTATTTCCTGTAGATACTCAGTTCACAGAATGTGAAAAGTCAAGACAATCAATTATCTTCAATGCTTATTTTATTAGAACCACAGAAATTCACAACTCAGCATTTTGTAATTAAATTCTAAATAATCAAGAATTCAGGTTTATAACTAACATGTGCTCCTTAATGACTTGCAGCTGCTCACCATCAACTCCCCATATACGACATGTACAATCCTCACTGGCCGTGACAACCAACTGAAGAAATCCATGATTAGAAAATGGGAAGTTTCAATTCCACAAGTCAATATAAATGAAAATATAAGTGTAAAAATAAACACAGTATGAGTACAATGTTAATATTGTCAAATACATTAAAAACAGTGTTGGCCGTGGCTAATTATAAATTGGTCACACATAATCATGCCTAATTTTAAATACTAAGAAAAAAAATTAGTTCTTGAAAGAAGACAACTTAACCATATTATGAAGGATGACTTTATCACTTACAAAAGATTTATTAATATTAATGAAACAGTTATGAGAAAAATAAAAATAAATTGTGTAATATAGATGATCAAAATTGGTTCAACTAGTGCAACATAACATATTATTACTGGTAATATCTATAAGACGAGTTAAAAAAAAAATCAATAATGCCAATAAAAAATCACTAATTAGTCACAAAAGGTCACAGAAATGACAACTGAAGTAGCAAAATGATACTGAGAGTTTAAGCTAACAGATCATATTACTCTACATTTCAACTTTTATGTCGTTAGTGGTCAATGATAACTAAAGGAGCAGGTTACAAGCAATCCAATGCAAGAGAAGTGGCTAAGTCACTTATCATGATAAAAGCAGTACCAATAAGAGAGACAGTTAGCAGTAAAAATCTGAAATCTTGAGAATAAGATCTGTCTATGGAGACCCTTTTAGCTCAAAGGTGAATAGACCCAATATGGTTTTTTTCTATCTAAATAAATTACATCAAAACAGAATAATGTGATTTATTTGTGAGTAGCGATCATTCAAATGGGAAAAGTTCAAAAAACAATAATTGGTACAGACTGGAAAAATATATGAAATGACACTAAATAATAATTCTTCCTGTTGAGATATATAAAATCATTAATGTAGCCTCACCCAACAGCTTAAGCTTTTGGGTTGGGTTGAATTGGTTCTTTACATGGTATCAGAGTCTCGGTGTACTGGGTTCGATCCTCACCGCCCCCCACTTTCTTTCTAGTGGAATTTCTTTCTTCGCACAGGTAGATGGACCTGTGCATTGTCCACCCTTCAAGCCAGTGGGCTCTCGTGTGAGGGGGCGTGTTGAGATATATAAAACCATTAATATAGCCTCACCCAACAGCTTAAACTTTTGGGTTGAATTGGTTCTTTACACTTCCTTTTCGTTGGGGGTGGAGGAGTACAAGTGTGCAACACGATATAATGAATAAAAATTTGGGAAGTTAAATGATATTAGGAAACATAATACTTTTTTAAGATGAAGTTTTTCATGAACATGAAATGAAGGCTATAGTATTTTTTTGTGGGTTTCATTTGGTAAAAGATCCTTTTTAACTTGAGAAAAAGCAAGAACTGAATAGCACAGAATGGCTTACATAATCAGAAATACAGCAGTCCCAAACTCGAGCATTATGTCCGAATAAGACAACGGCAATGGGATCATGGCACATTGAACCTTCCCTTTCAATAGAAAGAGCCCAGACACGTGCACTGCATTAGAAAAAGAAGAGACCAATCATGACATGTGTCATTATTCCTCTAAGAAATCTGCAATAATGAACATAACTCAGTGGTACAATAGGATTTGAAAACTAACTCACCTACGATCATCAGAGACAGATACCAGTTTAGATCCACAAGACGACCATGCTATTCGGAAGATTGAACCTTCATGTCCAATAAGTTTACATACATGAACAGCCCCATACAGTTTATCTTTTAGCTGGCAGCAATTGGAGGATGAAATGCTCCGATGATCATGGTCTTCTTGACATCTTGAAGATTTATCATGTTGAGGGGCCACTTTCCAAACAATAATCTGTCCAAACCAAAATCTTTAAAGTATTGAAAAGAAAATAGAAATGTGAACACATTAAACAACAGATCATAAGGAACTTCTAACAAGGATACTGGAAAGTATATTATGTACAATACTTATATGAAGAAAACCAAAGATAATATTTAAGTAAAATGTAAAGAGATACAACATAGAAATTAGATACTTCTTGCACGAAGATAAATAAAAATAACTGATGTAATTATGTAGTCTCACAATATGCCTGTAGTCCAGCAATTATGTTATATTTCACCAAGATGATAATTGGGATTATCAAATAACTTGAACTGTTTGAGCGTTTCTGTAGTGAGATTTTTGGTACTAGTCTATGCAAATCAAACAGAGGATTGTTTCAACACCAAAGGTTTTTATTTGATCATTGCTATGGAAGCTTTTCCAGTCACATGCCAAATGCATCTGCAGAAGCTGAATTTAGAGTTACAAATGTGAAAGCAGATGGCAGATAAATCCGTTATTACGTCTCTGGACTCAATATCAAACCAAATAACAGTGAAAATGCTACCAGGGATGGGGACAAGGAAGGCGTGTACATCATCGATGGTTCAAGCAGTGATCTTGGTTGACCGCTTATGATACATACCTAATCTTCAGCATTTGAGACTATATAAAAAGGAAATGTCCGTACATTTCCAAAAGCAGATTGATTGCCATCAAGAGTATGATCTATAAATTTATTACCTATTTTATTCCTCTCTTCCATATATCACCTTTGCTAGCATTAAGACCAGGGAGCATTCAGAGTCTTTTTCTAGGGGAAAGAAAGGATGAGGGAAGGAATTCCATTTGGTGAATTAAGAAGAGATACATAAGCTGTGTTAGAATATCTTAGGTGATATCATGTATACATTGCAGAATCAATTAGGATTATGTATATCCGCGATAGAATCATTGTAATAAACACCCACACTAGTAAATATAGAGATCATGTGTGGATAGTTACAGACACACAATTTCATCCAATCTAGATTACTCTATCAGAAGGTGAGACTCTATTTTGCAAATAATCAAAGAGAGACTAGCAGGATGGAAGCAGAATGTTTTAACACAAAACCAACACTATATCTGTGACTAGTCTGGCATTTTCGACCGCGATTATGAATATAAAATATCAGTAGATCCCTTACCTCGTTATATATAGTACCGGATGCAATTCTGAGAACTTCAAGATTGTGACCCCATAATCGCATTGAGTAGAGAAGGCACCGTACTATGATGCAATGATAAATACTACCTCGTTAGAAAAAATAGTCAATAAAGAACCAATGCACGTAGTGAAGTTGAAACTAACCTGGAGATTGAACCTTGAGAACAGTAGTAGAGTTGGCGATGTCCCATATGTGAACTGAATTGTCGCTACATCCAACTGCAAGAAAACGGCTCTCCATATTGGAATGAGGCAAGCAACCCTACTACCAAGTCCACAAGCCCCCAAAAAACAGAGGAAGACAAGTTAGAACAGAAGAAGCATTCATTATTCGGAAATTGAAATATGGTGAGTACTCACCTCGAGGAAGCAAACATCCAAAACCCAGTGTCCAAACTTTGGCAACAAATGAATCAGTGTCAATTCAGGGCTCCCAGAAACGTTATCAAAGGAGAAGGTAAATAGCTTGACTCTTGTTTCCCCAAACACACAAATCACAGTTACAGAGGAAGCGGCCTCCTGTGGGAAGCTAGAAGTAATTCCGTGCACGCGAATCCCTTCGAATACAGAGAAGGATCTAACAATCTTTACGAGTTCTAAGTTGTAAAGCAGAATTTCCGAACCCAAACCTGTTCGTTAAGTTGAATGAAATGATGAAGCATTAAGGAGGGTGAAACAAAAGAACTATATGTGAAAAGAGATGGGAGCAAAACAATACCAGCGAGCAGGAAAGGAAGAGAATGGTTGGGAAGATGAAGAAAACAGAGAGCTGAAATGTCTCCGAGGTAGGGGCCACGATGCACACGCCATTCACTGAAGCGTTGCTTCTTGTCCACCGCCACTGCGCTATTCGCTGAATCCATTTGCCTCGTTTCGTGTTTCCACTTCAATGACACATGAAAAGTAGGGTTTAAGTATGAACCAATTGAATTGTAGGGTTTATGAGCTCCTACATTATTTCATTACAATTGTTCTTTTCTTTTCTTTTTTTATTACATCCAACGTCAGCGCACAAAGCTGTAAAGAGCTTTACATTAAGAGTTGAGTTCGAACTCCAAACCACTTGTTTAAGGGATGAGATGCTGAACTATCACGTCCACCCACGTGGTTAGTACAATTGTTCTAACTTCTGCATCTAGGCAAAGGAAAACAGAGAACCAGGCCCAACAATACTGGGACCCAACCAATGCAAAAAATCATGCGTACCATTTCTAAATTTCACAATTTTTATTTAGGAAAATTCTAACCAAGTGAATAAATTATCATAAGGAAAAAGAAAAAAATATTAAAATAGATAGTTAAAAATAATTACCATTAATTCATTCTTATATAATTAAAATTCTCCCATATGATTTAAATGACACATGGAGAAGATCCGCTCTCAAATTTTCTTCTCTTCTGCCCCTATATTCTGTAATGCACTTCAGCTTTGTCCGACAGTGGAATTCGTAATGGTAACCCAAACACTTTCTTGTCTTATTTCTCCCATATCGTAAAAATTTAATTTTAATACATCATCCAATCTTAAATTAATATCTCTTTTTTAATACATTTGACCGTTAACAATTATATAAATTACATAATATGATAATAGCGTAAATATGAATTTTAATATGAATGATACAATAAAATTAAACTCTAAAAAATTATTTTAATAAAAAGTAAATGTAAAACTTAGATACTATAATTATTTTTTAATTTAAATATCATATAAAAGCAAATCCAAGTATAAATTTATTAAACTATATTATGACCAAAAAAAAAAAAAAATGCGCCCACGAATGGTCTAATGACTACCATTATGGATAAATTATGTTAATCCATCTATTTATTTTCTCTCTTTATTACTGAAGATTTACGTAAGCATATCCGGACACCCAAAAACAACCGACATGGATTATAATGTCTAGACTCTAGTGTAGTAGCAGAAGGGAATACAATTGCTACAAATGGACGAGACTGCAAATTGCCAGGAAAGAAACAGCGCCACTTGCATACAAAGCAAACATTTAACATGGCACCACCCTTTCATATTAACACCTGATCAAAATATACCTTAAACCAAACAAAATGAGCCCTTTCAAGTAACGGGCACTTGGTCTTCAACCCGACAACAAAATTCATATCCCAGCTTTCTATTCTTGAAATCTAACTCAAATTGGACAATGGACACCGAAATCATCACTCCCTAAGCTAAAATCGAGTTCTTTCTGTTTATTCAACTATAGTATCAAATTCTTTCTGTTCAACTATGGTTTTCGCGGCCAGCCATTTCAAAGCCCAGGGAAGCTGAATTAGGAAAAGAGTTTATGACCTCCCCCACTTCGCCAAACACCTCGCACAGGCAGCCCTTCTCCAGAATCCTTGTTACCTTCTAAACTGTCTGTTGTTCCAGGATCTGATTCGGTGCGTGAATTTTCAAAATCTAGAAGGGCCGAAACAGAACCATCACCTAGGCGCACTCTGATGAACTTGGAGGTTTTCTTGCGTTGCTTGCTGCCACCACCATCCTCTCTACTTTGATTAGATAAACTTCCATTTGATGTCTCTGTCTGCCTGCTAAGCTTCATCATAGGTTGAGTACCGGAGTTTGTTTCAAACTGCCGCTCGATGTTTAATTTGCCTTTGTCAGTGCGGTAATCACCCCTCGATAGCACCTCCAACTTCTCTTCTGGAGGTTTATAACTTGACTGGAGTTGATGTACTTTGCTTAAAAAGCTATCTGCTAATCTCTCTGTGGAGTCACTCCCACTACCACTTACAGACTTACCTTTACCTTTCTTGTTGACATTACTGTCTTTGCGATCGGTGCTAGTGCTACTCCGAACCCAATCATTCTCTTTTAAACTATTTCTTTTCAAACTAGCATTGTAAGACTCAACAAGCTCTTTCTGCTTCCGAGGGTCCGGGCATAGTCTTGCTAACTCAAGTACAATATGAGACAAGCCAAACTGCTGCACATAGTCAAGATATGTATCTGTATCTATTGTGCCTTGGCGATATTGAGCAGATATGTCTTTAAATAAAGAATACCTTTCTTCATCAAAATCAAGAGCACCACGAATCTTCTCAACCAAGGACTTGTTAGCAGACTGGACATTCTCCACATTCAACAAAGACTGGCTGCTCGTAGGTAACCTACTCACTTGTGCAGCAGAAACTGGAGGGAAATCAGCAATTGAAACTTCAACATGGTTGTTCACAGTGAGATTTGGAGCAGATGTAGAGTGAACGATTCTATCATTGTCCCGTGTGTCCCTCAAGGAACCAGCAGGTAATTGTCCATGAGTGGTTCTATGTGTAGCCTGAATAGAACTAGCATAAGTTGACTGCGAAAGCCCACCACTAATTACCGTCTTCATCTGACCAGAATTTCGAGACACTCCAAGAGCAATATTTGTGGATGGTTTAGATTGTGAAGGATTACTTGATGATTGAAGCAGTCCACGACCAGCTGCTGGCCAGGCATTACCAGAATTAATAACAGATACATTTTTTTTGCCATGCCGGCGCAAACGTGCTGCCATAGTGTTACTAGATGAACCTTCCAACTCATGTTTGGACCTTTGCTGGCCATTGCTGGAAGTTATGGGCAGCGGAGGAAAGGAAGAATCTTCCAGAGGTGCACTATTAGAGCTATGCCCTAAGGCTTGAAGGTATCTTGAAGATGATTCAGAACCTGCTGTAGCTAACGATTCAAATGGCTGAATGATAGAATCAATATCAGCATTCTCATCATCAAAAGCAACTTGTCCACTACTTGATGTCAACGGATCATGAAATGTTTGCTCTGCATTAGCTGTCTCCAAACTGGCTTCAATGGCCATAGAAAGCTGATTTTCAGAAAAATCACGACGAAAAGTACGACTTCTTCCACGGCGCTGGTCCTGTTCATTACCATGTCTGTATCGAAAGCTAGTTGGTATCTGTAAGGAAAGAACGAAAGCTACTGTAACATCTGTAAGGGAGTGAGAAGGATATGGGAAGATAATTTGTCAATGTCTAACAATTCCAATAGAACTCAGAAACAAGTTCAAAAACAAAAGGTTGTCACTGTACATACCTGAAGAGCAGCATTACGCTTTGACCGTGACATTCGCCCTCCATGTTCGGTAGCATTATGCCTCTAAGCCATATATACAAGGAAAAAGAGGTTCAACAATGATGGAATAACCACACAACAGTAGCAAGTCCAATAATTTTACAGTAAAAAGATAAAAATAGTCAGCATCCAAATACATAGGCATGGGAATCATCAAGCCGGTGCATGTATTGCACAAGACACATCCCAAATTAGGGCAAATCCCGGTGCACAAGGCACCCCACCCCGACTTTGCGAGGGTAGAGCTGAGAGTCGTTTGTACACAACCTTATCCTTGTATTTTTGCAAAGGGATTGTTTCCAAAATTCAAACAAGCAACCTTCCAGTCACAAAAGACCATCGTTACTGTTGCTCCAAGACTCACCCACACATCCCAAATTGATCATTAAATAAAGAAACAGGAAAAGATCCATTACTATAAGGAATCAATCACCTTCATCTCTGCTTCAGATTGAAAAACAATAAATTTCTTGGCAAGGCAAGCCTCATCTTCACATAAGAAGTGCTCTTGACGGAAATGGATCTACAACAGAAGACATTTGTTCATGCAATAGTTTCAGTTCAAACAACAGGACAAGATCTAGCAAAGCAATTAAGAGAGTAAAAGAAAAGCATAATGCAGATATCTTGCCTCGAGATCATCATAATTCTTATAGTATTCATATTGTCCCGGATGCTGCCTGCACTAACAAGTACAAAAATCGTGAACCAAACATTTCTAGCAGTTTAGACCAATAGAGCACATGATTAGCTTAGTCATAACCTTTGGCATATATGACAAGTATAATGTTCTGTAGACATATGCGTGTATAGTTCATTGTCCCCATAAAATGGGGTTCTGCAGAATTCACACATGGGATGCCCCATAAAACCACCTCTCTCACTCTCAGTTCCATCTACCTCAGAATCACCTGTGCTTATGTGTTGATTCAGCTGTGCTCTAGTATATAGTTTTTGCTCACATATAAATACCTACGTCATAGAAATGGTGGTTAAAAGACTCAGTATCAATCAAAAAAGAAAAATAAATATAAACAATTATGACATCTAAAAAATTCACACAGGATGCCAATAATAAAAATTTCACCTTCCTTCCCTCCAAACACAAACTGCACATTTGCAACTTATGACGGTGGAATAAGTGACCCTTCAGCTGTCCAATATTCCTAAACCTCGCTCGTCGCCTTGAAGCATCATGTGGTTGCTCCTCCATCTTGTCACACACAGTGCATGAAAGCCTGCACATAGCCTTGATCATCTTGTAATGGTCCACATCATCGAAAAATGCATTTGTATCCTCGTGGTACCAGTATGATCCAACCTTGCCCTCCCTTACCTCAAGGGGCAGGGCCGAAAAGTCATTAATCATCCTTGTATAATCTCCTAGAGCCTGGGAGTATGAAGCAAAATTGAATATCGACATCATTGAAAGATAGCAAAATCAAAACATTATAAAAATAAAAAATCGAGCCATAATGTCAAGGTTTTAAGCAAAAAAAGACAAGCTTAAAGGCTACAATTTTGAAACAAAACACAGTAAAACGAGTAAAAAAACATAGTACCACACGCTAAGACAATAATGACTTTCCTAGTCAAGTAAGTTTACAAGTCATGAATGGAGTAGTTCAGTTGTTTAGAAACAACATGATGTGAATAATTTCAAGGAAAAACATGTTATTCGGAATGCATTACTAACAAATAACAAAAAATAAAAAAAAGCAATGAAAATATTTGAGTTAAAATAACATACTTAATTCAATAACTCAATAACAAAATTCCATAAAACAAGCATGCCATGTTTAAACTTCTCATCAAATGTTCACAAATTACGAGAAAGACAGGCAAAAAAATTGCACAAAGACAATGGAAGTGAGAATGATCTTAGCAGTGCAAAATTCACAATGTGCCTAAAATTAGGTACACATTCCATGCTTGCATAGCTCAGGATAGCTGCAAACTACAGTTAAGAGGCATGGACTGTGAACAGCTTTTTTCTGCATGTATAATTGATACAATACACAAGTCACAGAGGAATACAACCATACATGTGTGAAGGTGGCACAGTGAAAATTCAAACTCATTCAATCCAGAGCTCGAAAAGTAGCAAAGACTAGTCATATAGGGCAACAGATATAAAATAATTCAATGATACGAGAAATAAGAAAAACATTAAACAAAATATTTTAGGGTGGGACGAAAAAAGAATTGGGCAATTTGGCATACCTTGGTAACGAATATGAGGTTGCATTCGGTCTTGCAGATGCAGCAACGGCGATCGTCGAATATGAAACGGAGGCGTGCAACGCACGTGGAGCACACCTCGCGGTGCAAACAGGGTCCGTAAGCAACCCATTCCAAGGGCTCAGCGCAAACAGCACAACAATCGTCCATGTTCTCTCCTCTTCAAATTACGCGGAACCCTGATCCTAATGCCCAGATCACAAACACAGAGGTTAGGTTATTGCAATAAGGATATAGAGAGAGAGGGGGAGAAAATTCGATTGCGTTTCTAGGGTTTGAAACGATCGGTCTTAATCTTGAATTAAATATTCAACTTATAGTTTGTGAGACGCTTGGGGCCGAAGAAATTAAACCGGAGGTTGAAAATATTTAATGACAGATTTTGGATGAATGAAAAATGTGAAGACATGTGCGATTTAGAATTGTAGATAGAGTTGAAGACCGCAGCCCTGGGCCACCCCTCACCGATCCAAATTCCCAATCTATTTTTTAATTATTAAAAAACAATTGTGAGTATATTTTGCTGCAATGAAAGATAAGTTAAAAATAATATTACTACTTTTTAGGAATAAGAAAATAAGAAATTAAACCATTCGCAAATAATTTTTTTTTTTTCACTTTAAACAGATATTATGATAAAAGATAGGCAACGGGCTTATTTGAAATCTTGAAAAAAAAACATATTGGACTAAAATGTAATTAAAAACGTAGGTTGCATTGGAACTACTCAGATATTAAAAGAAAGGGATAAATAACAATAATGTTACAGGAAAAAGATTCCTGTAATACAACACCAGCGACAAAAAAAAATTTATTGAAAAGAGCGTTTCTTCCAATTTTTTATTATTATTTAACTTGTTGTTTTTTTGTTGGAGAAACGAAATTTGTTACTGCCACCTGACAAAACCAAAGCGCTAAAAGGAAATGTAAGAGACACGGTAAGATCTTAGAAACAACTCCACGTATCCAATTGTAATGTTGGGGCTCTAATATTTTTAGAGTGAATTATTTTTATTCACTCTTAAAATAATATTATTTTGTATTAAAAATCAAAAAATTATAATGATAATAATTATTATAATTATGAAATAAATTAAAAGAAAAAAATATTTCTCATTTTAAGTGACATAAAGTTATGTCATTTTAAGAGAGATAGAAATAAAATAATTTTTTATTTAAAATTTAAATTAAAAAAAACCACTCATTTTCTCTCTCTCATGATTTCTATTTTTGTGTTTATCTCTTTTTTAAGATTACATAACTTATGTCATTTAAAATGACAAACACCAAACTCAAATTAAAATTGTAAAAACATTTTGATTTTTCAGTCCAAAATAACATTATTTTGAACTCATCTACTTGTATTAACTACAAAAAAACAAACCCAATATTATTATAACTATTCGGAGGGGAAAATCAATGTATAGCTAAAGTGTTGGTAATTGTATTTACCGAATTGATGGAAGAGATAGGTGGCAATGGAGATTTCAGTACTTCATGCAAGGTCCGATGAAAATACTAACAAAGGCTGCGTGAGTATTTTGGGGATGGTGGGTGCACTAAAGGGGTGTTTAGTATAAGAGAAAAAAAATTTATTAGTAAAATAAAATTATTAAGAATATGGTGGGAAAGTGAGTTAGATAGGAAAGTGAAAAAGAAAGTTGTTTGTTGAGCAAAACTTTATCGAAAAAATTTGGTTAAATATATTAAGTTTATGTTTGGTTGAAGATAAAATATTGATGGAAAAATAGGTTGAAATTACAAAATAACCCTTACATTATTTCAATGAGAACAACTGTTGCATAAATAAAATAATGGTTAGGATGTGGTTGGTTATCAGTTGTGCCAACCTCAATATTCCTCTAAACTTTCATATCTCTGTTTGTCTCTAATTTGAAAGGGTAAAGCAGATATTGTGTTCTCAAAAAAAAATTCATAACATAAAAAGTAAAACAACCATTGCATCAGATTGTGAAACTTGGAATGAATGCTAAGATTGAGTTACCTCACCTCACACCATAACCATCGAAATAGATGCTTCAGTGATGTTGTCGCCGTTTAATATGATATTTTTATTTCAAAGATGTACTTTGGGTTTTGGTAGTTAAGGGTTAGTATGAGATGATGGTAGTCAGAAGAAGGGGTAATATGGTCACATTTGTCCTTCACCTTTTCTCATTTAGACAGTTTTATCCAAATACCACATTATAAGTGGTAACGTTCAACGGTGATTTCCTTACATTTTTGCATGCGCTTGTGAAAGGCTAGGGAAGTGAGTTTGCTAGCTAAAATATTATTTCTCTTCTACCAAACAAAGGAAACATGGATCTATGTTGCACTGACACCGACACGGGACACGGGATACGACACGACACGACACTCTGATACGTTAATTCTAAAAAATATTAAATTTCGACATGTTAAGACACGTTTTGATATTACATAAATTTTTTAATTTATGTAATGTATATTATATTTAGTATTCAATCATTTAACAAAAAAAATAAAATTAAACTTATAATACTCATTGCAAAGAAACATAATATATCTCAAATGCTTATATTAAACTCAATAAAATAATAATCGTAAATCTAATGGTTGGAATTCAAAATGCAATGCAACGTAACCTTTAAACCATTTTTGAGTCTTTACAACAAGTATTGGAGTGTCGGGAAGTGTCGGAGTGTCAGTGAGTGTCGGAAAGTGTCGGACACAACACGTCAGGATTTTTGAAGTGTCGGTGCTTCATAGACGTGGATTGCCAAAGTCAGATAGATAGGGGTCTACACAAAAAACTTGAACCAAACACAACCTAAGATATAAGAATGCATTAGTATGCAATGCGAGTGATCTGGTCCATCAGCGGTACTGTTATATACAGCCCCCATAGATAGATATAGTGGGAAAGAGTGGTCGTATGTGCTGGATTGGGGGCTAGGATAGTGGAGACATACCCACATTTTGGGTTAGATGAGCTCACGTCTTGGTCGGTTGGGTCTCCCTTGGTGGTAAGCCGCAGTCGACATTAAAAGCATTTAAGCACGTTAGATGGCCTCCAATGTAATTTCCGGAATAATAACCCTTACTTGAATTAGGAACAGTGACCAAAATGTCACTGTTCACCAACTTTTTTACCTAAATGCCACGCGAACAGTATTATTTCCCAATCTGTCACGGGGGCAAGTTCGCTACATCGGGTAGCAAACTCGTTTTGCTGATGTGTCACATTTTTAGTGGACACTAAGTTCGCATACGGGGTAGCGAACTTCGTATCTTTTTTTTTTTTTTACTTGGTACTTGTTAACCACTAGAAATGTGAAACGTCAGCAAACCGAGTTCGCTACCTGCTGTAGCGAATTTGCCCCCGTGGCAGATTGAGAAATAACACTGTTCGCGTGGCATTTAGGTAAAAAAGTTGGTGAAAAGTGACATTTTGGTCAGTGTTCCCTTGAATTAAGAAAAATGAAAGAGCGAGTGTTGCAAGGAGGCAAAACGGGCTGAACTTGACGGATTAACCCACAATTCATTTAAACCAGTGCCATATAATAGTGGGTCAAAATGGGTTCAATCCGTCACCGTTGGGTCAAAAAAGAAATTTCACTGTTATGTAGTATTTTATTTGTCAATAAACTTTTGTGATATCCAAAAAAATTTATCTTAACACTCCCCTAGAAAAAATAAAGAAGAAAAACTTTATTTATAACAAAAGATATCTATATATGGAGGCAAAAATAAGTTGCTAAAGAATGTCTGACCGAATATTAGCATACATTTAAGCTTAAGATTGAAAAAAACTAGGGGAGTGTGAAATAAAATTAAATAATATTATAAATTCACAAAATATAATTTATTTTTAAATTTTAATTACTTTTTATTTTTTAAACGAGTTGATCCACGAATCACCATAAAATAGGACGATTTGATATTTTCAATCCATATTGAAGAGGCAAACCAACCCGTCCAGTTTCGTTTTTGACGGGTCAAGACGATCCGACCTAGAGTCACTATGAATTATAAGAATAAGTTAAATTTTTAAGGAAAAGGTGAAATGTATGATTATGGCACACGAAAAGATCTTGATCATACAAGAAGAGAGAAAAAATATTGCAATGAAAAGTTATAAAATTACCACGGTTAGTTGATTCTTGTATAATAAAATCCTCTCACATAATATAATCATATTAAATAAGATATGAGAGGTCCATTTACAAAAAAATAACCCGTTTACCTCTACTCTTTATTTATAAGAAAATATACTTTTTCAATTAAAAATACAATTAAATTTTGTTATAAAATATTTTTATAATTTTAAAAAAATAACTTCAAAAAAATTATAATCTTTTAGGAGTTCATCAAAACGCGCTTTAAGTTAAAATTAGAGCCAGAGTGGCAGAGTCATTTGGTAAAGAAAAAACAGAGTGCAACCAAATACGAAAAATCGAAATACAAAACAAAACATCGAGGGGCATTTTGGTAAACAAGAAAAGGGGGAAATTCATCAGGGAAAATAATAGCGGCCTTGCGGTGGGAAATATTTTATATGGTCCAGAACTACTGAATCTTTTGGTGCTCCTTCTCACAACATTAATTTTTTTTTTTTTTTTATCTTTATTATTTTTTCTCTTTTTCAATTTTACCTTTCTATTTACACTAAGGGAGATCACCTAAAAATGGTGGTTCCAATTCATATTAAATAATCTCCTTGCGGTGTGAACCTGAAGAAATTACGAAACAACACGGAGGGGTTATTTGGTAATTTGAAAAAAAAAACCCAATTCTCGTGGCACCGTCTCTATTTTATTTTTGCTTGAACCCTATCATTCTATGAAATCCACATAGAGAGAGAGAGAGAGAGATGCAGATCTTCGTGAAAACCCTAACAGGTAAGACGATAACCTTAGAGGTAGAATCGTCTGATACAGTCGATAATGTGAAGGCGAAGATACAAGACAAGGAAGGCATCCCTCCCGATCAACAGCGCCTCATATTCGCCGGCAAGCAGCTGGAAGATGGCCGCACCCTTGCCGACTACAACATCCAGAAGGAGTCCACCCTCCACCTGGTCCTCCGCCTCCGCGGCGGTGGCAAGAAGCGCAAGAAGAAAAAGAAGACTTACACGGAGCCGAAGAAGACCAATTACAAGAGGAAGAGGCCCAAGTGTGCCCTGCTCCAGCTCTACAAGGTCGATGAATCAGGCAAGCTTCAGAAGCTGAGGAAGGAGTGCCCTAATCCTGAGTGTCCACCGGGTACCTTCATGGCCAATCACTCTGACAGGCACTACTGTGGCAAGTGTGGCCTCTCCTATCTTTATCAGACAGCCGTCCCTGACTCTAACCCTACTGCGTCGTCTTGATTTGAGACTTTCTTTCTATAGTCTGATTTCAAATTGTGTTTGACATGCCTTCAGTAGATGAATTTTAATTTCGTATTATACAATATAACTCTTTGTAATTTTGCATATTATTTAACGGTTGTTTGATATTTCTGTTAACCATTTGGTTTTTAAAGGATGAATTGATGATTATACTGTAGGAAACAACATCAATTTCTTGTGTATGATTGTGAATTTCACTTCTCTTGATTTTAAATTGCTATTAACCTTAGTGATATCTCACTACTTGTGAGTTGTGAGTGATTCAGTACTTTATAAATCTAATTGAAAAGAGAAATGATTAAAACAAGTATCTTGTTCTGTCAAAGGAGTAACTGAAAGAAATCTTCCTAACGTACAAATCAGTAAAAAAATTCATGCTGAACTAAGCATCGTTCCTGAGATATGAAATTGAGCATCTTTCTTGATGTGTGAGACCATATATCCGGAACAAACACGCCCTCGTTTTCCCCTATTTCCAATTACAACCAAACTAGTATGGCCTCAAAAATGCTCGAGGGAAGAGTCTGGGGAAAATCTTATTTTTCGCTAGCACTATCAGGGAATACATGCCATAGCAAGGGATGTGAATTACCGCCAAGCAGAAATACCTGCATGATTGATTAATTGGTGAAATCAGTTTTATTATGCGTGAAAATATAGGTCGATTTAGGACAAGACTTAAACAATTGTTTAGTACATCACTCACCAGAGAGGAGCCCACTTCGTATTAAGCTCGAGAAATGGATATGGCCACCTGTTAAGGGAAGAACATATCCTTACAACGGACGTAAAAGAAAACTCTTGGCTGGAATTGGAAAAGAGAGGAAAATATAATTATATTACCATTCCAAACCACAGGCGTGGATGATCCATTGAAAAATGACATAACCACAGCTCCAGAGCACAAAATAGGAGATTCTAAACCAAGGAAACGGCTGAAAAAAGAAAGAAAAAGAAGGCAATACCGAAACCGTAAGCTGTACAAGTGCCTCAAGGCTAAAATGCTTTTAAATCAGTGCTTGCACTAAGGGTGTATGATACTTACAAGATTATTAAGAGCTGTATCCAAAAGAAGGAATACTGCATTCAATATATGCATGCAGCCCATCAACTGCCAAGTGCAGACCACTAAAAATCAATGACTCTATCATTCTTACAAAGATCAATTATCATATAATGAATAGTATGGACAAAATTATCAAGGTTTTTGATTTCGACAAGGAACATGAGTGGGATTGTAATCTGCAACGACTGGATAAAATCATTATGTGACTTATTATTCAGTCAATCTAGAGTATGAGGAGTTAGTAAATGATCTTCAGCAGCACTGCAGCAGGTAACTCTACTGCCTTTATTACACAAGCACAGCGAGCGAAAGGGAAAATATGGACTAGGAACAATAACTGTCAGTTTATGGAAGGGTTACACTCACCGGGTTTAGTCTCAAACGAGCAATTGATAAGAATGGGACTATAACACACCAAAATACAATGTCTGTTAGGATGGCAGCCCCTGCAGATGTCTGTTAAATGCATCATATCAATTCAACCTGAATATTGTTGACAAATTAGAACAAATAAAAAAGAATGAGAAAATGAAAAGGAAATAAGAAATTCTTCGGACTAACTTCTCTTGAATGGTTATAGACTGCATCAAGTGGCTTCATGCTTGCCTTAGGCTTAAAGCTATTATCCTACATTCTTACTTTGAACTTGAACTTAATCACAATCACTATTTCTCTGTGTAATGATGTCGATCAATAAAAGACACTCTTTGGGAATATCTCATCTTCTTCTAAAACATGCATGACAATTACTAGAAATTAGAAAAAAAGCATCACACTCAAATTTAATGTGATTTGGCCTAACATGCCTACATCAACAAAAGAGAAGAGCCTATGTCAAAACAAGACTATAGGATAATATCTACGGGCACTCTTAACCTCCTCTATCTCACAATTCCTTCCCATTATCCCCACATTTCTACCAAACCTCTCAATCTACCCCTTCTAATACTTCAAACGATTCCGTATTATATCCCATCAGAACTTGCTTCACAAGTAACTAGTAGTTTTACAATGTTTATGACTTTTCTAGTTCCTATTAAAAACATATTTCATATCTCTTGCATATTTCACACATATCTTGATATTAACTGCAGGGTATGAATTTTCAAATTAACTAACAAACTATCAAAAAAAACATTTAAAATGAAAATTTGGATTAAACCCAACAAACACATTCCCTGATACATTTAAGCCTAAAAGGAAACATAAGGCAATAATCATCTAGCTTACCAAGTTAACACATGAAAACAGCCCATCACCAAGTAGCAAATTTCCGGAGAAAACATAAAGTCGAATGTACTTGACCAACCTGATATGTAGTTTGCATGACATAACCCCAGAACCCAGTTCTTTGTTGAAACTCGTCTTCAACATATCGGCTTTGCAACGTGCTGGAACCAATGGTTTCTTTCTCTTGATAGGCTATAGAGTTTATAGACATTGTCCTTCCCCCATTGTCAACGGGAGGTTTCTTAAAGAACTGCCAGCATCCATATGCAGATACTATGGTCCCCAACTGCATTCAAAGTTTCGAACAAGTCATGAGTGCAAACTAGATGCTCATTAAAAAAAAAAACAACAACTTTTTTATATGCATTCTACTGACTCCTAATTTCCTATTGAATCTTAGATCAATGAGTTTCAAACAGATGGGGATTGTCGTTCATGTCATACCGCAAAATATATGGTAACCAATGTGAAAGTCCACCTGCAAATGAATGCAATACAATTCAATGGTCTTTATAGTATAATAATAATAATAATATGGTAAAAGCATTAAAATTTATTCTTATTTTATAGCATTAAAATTAAGATTTCTAGTGTGGGAGTGTGGAAAGTAAAACTTTAATTAGATTGGAAAGATTGAAAGAGAAGAGGATACATACTCTGTGTAGTACATAAAGATGCTTGCATCGTATTTAAGAATATCCCAGACTAAGATGAGGAGCATGATCACAAAGGAAAGAAAACGCGAAGCAAGGAGGTAGAAAGGGTTCAATCCTCGCCAACAACTGGTCCATAACTGAGAGGTGCTGACGTGGCCTCTGGGCAACACATTCACGGTTACTTCATTGTCTGGTCGGGTCAACAGAAGGCTCACGTACATGTTGTCGAAATCTCTTTGGGATGCCCTTTCGTTCATCCCCAGCACAAATAAGGCACCTATAAAGGCCGCGCCAACTATTCCAAAACACACAAAATCATACCATGCTACCTCTAATCCCATGATTTTTGCCACTTACTTGATTATTCACAATACACCTCTTGTCTCTGTTTTCCCGGTGAACTAACTAGCAATGCAATAATACAAGGTAGGAAGCGAGGTTAGGTTTTGGAACTTGCCAGTTAATTAATCACAAAGAATGACTCGTGGGGGTGTGTTCTGAATTTTTATAGGGGAATGGTAGTTTAAGTTTGACTTGCAGGTTTGATTCCTTTCAGGTTCAACTTTTTGGGTGTTGATTGTTGAATTCGAGGGTGGATGCAATGGAGAAAAAGAGTTTTAAAATTGTGAAATATAAAATATAATAGAAAATAAAAAAATAGTTTGATATTATGGAAAAAAAAAATTATTATAATGTTAGTTGAACACTGTCACGGTCACGGAGGTGTGCACTTATATTATATCTGATTACAATATTAGAAAAAAAATTGTAATTCCAAAAATATCCCGATTTGTTCCCTGTTTCCCCTGTGGACTTGACTGATATTAAGATATGGGGATCCTATTGCTTGTAACTTGGGCTTAAGCATGTTGGATATGTGATTTTGGGCTCATTAAATTGTTGTGCTTTGTTGTTGGTCTTCTAACAATGTATTTGGATGCATTCTTATTATATTATGACTAACTTTTTAGGGTGAACTCTTAACTGGTGTAAAAGAAAATGTGGGGCTTTGGAACTTGCCAGTTAATTAACCACTAAGCATACCTCGTAGGAACTGGCTGTTTAATTATGACCGGCTGGTTTGGGGGTCCTTTTCAGCTTCAACTTTGACAAATGATTACCACTACCAGTATTGAGAACCTTGTGTGATGAATTCCAACTCTGGGTGGTGGAATTTGGTAGAGACAAAGTTACGTGGATGTAAGAGGAAAAAAGAGATTTCGAATTGTAAAATATAATAAAAAATAATAAAGTGAGAACACTGTTACGGAGGTGTGCGCTTAGTCATACTATCAGATTACAATATCACAAAAAATTGTAATTCCAAAAATATCCAGATTTAATCCTGATTTGTTGAATATGTGATTTTGGGCTCATTTAGTTGTTATGCTTTTTTGTACTCCTTTTGCTATTGGTCGCAGCATTGCGAAACATCAGAACTGCTTTGTCTTTTTTTTTTGGTAAATAAGTGGTTTGTCTTCTTGCTATGGTTTTATTTAAAATAGTTTATCGAAACCAATTAAACCGGTAATAAGTCCATATCGCAATTGGATTTTGTGATACTGGGGAGGAGATTCTGATTTTATGTAAAACAAAGTGGTTGTTATCCCAATCATGCCAAGATAAAGCTTCTTACATATTATAAGTGCGTATATCTATTCATGCTTGAAGTATATGTCAAAATTAGAATACAAGCGCGCAATATTAATAATGATTCGATGATCAAAGTATATAAGTATACATGTTTGTAACATTATTCGGGGTTAGTGCCTTAGGGTAGTTATGTCAATGCAAGAAATATGTGGTTATATATAAATCGTCTGCCACTGCGCGGCTTCATATCCTACCTTTCTCTTTTTATCAGTCTGTTGACTTCAATATTATTCTATACTATCACCAATTATGTGAATTAATTAGTAGAGATTATTCAACTTCCATCAGTGGTCTAGTAGAAATTATTTAACTTAATTAGTAATGTCGAGTTTAAGTATAACAATTTATATTCTAAAGTATAGATTGGCACCCTTTAGTCCTCTCTACTCCTCTCTTGGTGATCAATAAATCAAAAAATAAAATAAAATTGTTTCACAGCTGTGATTTACTTTTTTCATATAAAACAGAGACACCAGAGGGTCTTTAGCTAATCGCAATGTTAATAGTAAACGTCATTTCAACCCAAAATTTTAATAGTCATTTCATCTCTGATATCATGATAAGCGTTAGTTTAATTCAAAATTTTAAGATTGAGACTCAATTATATTAATTATTTTGTATCTTTTGTATTTCTGTAACGGCTAATGTTCTTTAACAGCTAATGTTCATGAATCATGTACGATCGATTTCTCACTAAAAATCACCACTACTTCAACACCATGTATTGCAGTAATGGCCCTTACTAATTGTAGCATATATTATTGTGGTATATTCGTGTTTTTCTTCTAACAATGTATTTGGATGCATTCTTATTATATTATGATGAACTTTTTAGGTTGAACTCTAACTGGTGTGAAAGAAGATGTGTACCTACAATTATCATTTATTAAACGTTCACGTGTTTCCTCCTCCAGTTGTGGGGTTGACAAACGACAAAGGATTAATTAGATTATACACAAAGTCTTCCCCCGCAACTTCAGTGGTATTGAATAATTTTCATCATGTGCCTGTGACGCAAGCATGAAGTCTTGTTCCTTGTCCACCACTCCGGACATTTAACCAGTTAAGTTTAACAGTATAATTAAGTCAATAAATAGATAGATAAACACCATGCCTCTGGTAACTAATTTCAACTATGCTCATAACACACATCACTTTTATATTTGACACAAGTGACAATATAAAAAAATAAATATATTTTAATTTTGATGAGAGCATGAAAAACTGTGTAAACATTAACAAATGTGAGCGCTCGTAAGTGATATGTATCTTATAACATTATTTATCTTATTTGTATTGTATGTCATGGAAACATAACTTTTCTAACGCATCATGCACAACTATATAAACCTGAAAAGCCTGGCAGGGGTGAATGAACTGTGAACAGGACAAGGAATCAAGGATTAAGAGTGAATAATATATCCCATTTGTCTTCCCTGCAGTCTGACCGTTTTTTGTTCCCGATGGTCTTGCAATTAATTAATAAGACGGGAACCATATGCCCATGTTTTTCTTCTGGTGTGCGTGCCGCACAATGTACTTGAGAACTGAGATAGCTGCCAAGCAAATTGAATCCTCAAAATTTAAATAGCGGGCTTTTTAGCATAACAAAACAACGTGAAAAAGGAAATATTTTACGCATTAATTCACTTTCTAAATATTTTATCAAAATAATATTGTGAGTTATTCAAAATTCACTTGTCATGTGCCTCTTGCTGTGAGACGTACACATGATGAGACGTGCGCATTTAAGTCATACATAAGTGATAAGCAACTTGCAGGTGACATATAACAAACGTATACTCATTTTATAGGAAATTTTTTCAATGAGAGTAGCAAACTTGATATTCTTTTTTTCTAAATAGGAATTTTCTTTTTCCATTTTAACCATACTTTTGTTTATGTTTCTCTTTTAAGTCCCAATTTTTTTTTTTTCCTTTTAGCATGCATGTAGATACTACACTAATACCTAGTGGCGGAGCCACTTGATCGTTAAATGATGGATTTTCAAAAATATTACATATTTTCTTAAAAATTATTGTATATCCTTGATATTAATTAGGTTTTTAAAAGTGATACAATATTGACACTAGCTGAATTTTGTTAATTGAATCTTTTGACACTAGCTGGATCGCCACCTCTGACACCCCCAAAAGTTCTCCACTTTGAGACAATTCATGCATCATCCATGCGTATCTTCAATACTTACACTCTGTTATATTATTTCGACTTGAACTTTGAACAAATGGGGTAAAATATTTCCCTTTTCACCTTAAGGGTTAAAGGACCTGTAAATAGGCATCAATCCAGTAGAGTGGTCCTTTAGTGGCAGACAATTTCGCGGCGAATGACATTTTTCTATATTATATTAGTTAGAATTACGATAACACTTTTTGTTCCTAATTAGCGTTTGAAGTTAATTAGAGGCCGTGTAACTCGGTTTTCAATATACGCAGTCAAGTTGAAGCTTTGTCTAGTCGATAAAATGGCAAAATTACTATTCTGGTTTCAGTGTTGTTCTTTAGACCACCTTTACAGTCAAGATCAGAAAATGAACTTTGATTTTTGATGTGGCACATTATATATGTAATTAACAATAGAATTATAAATAAAACTTTAAAAACAAGAGATATGAGGGGACAAGAGGGGGACAAATTAAATAGCGAGGGGGAAGGGGAAGAGTAAAACAGTTTGTAGCTAAGAACCTGAAACCCAAGAAAGGGAAAGTGTAGAAAACAAATAAGCTTTTGAATCACGAACAGACAAGGTTGATGAATTTATGATTCGGAAAATACATAGAAAGGAGAGAGACAAGTAGAGTGGAAATGGATAGTTTCAGTATCAATGTTTGATGCAAGCATGACATAAAGTTCTCAACTTCAAGGAGAAGGGAGAAGGAAATGTCAATCGGGCATTTAACTATTTTGTCTTACATGTAAACATGTGTGGTGTCAGAATAACTATGATTAACCACCGAGAAGCCACCATCAACCACCAAGTTGTGACCACTAATGTAAATAGCTTCATCAGAAGCAAGATACAAAGCAGCTTCAGCTATATGCCTAGCCTTCAACACAATACCCTTGAGATTTGCCTGGGAACAGCTATTAGCTTCAACTTCATTAGGTTCAAGATTGAAAGCTCTACATGCAAGAGGTGTGGCAACACCAAAAGGGGATATACTATTAACTCTGATTCCATAAGCTCCAAGCTCACTACATGCTGATCTTACCAGTCCCAGAAGAGCATGTTTTGATGTGGTATAACCATGAGGACCCGTTCCACCAATGGAAGCCGCAACGCTTGTGGTGCATATGATGGATCCACGGATTCTTTTATCAACCATGGCACGTGCAGCGTGTTTAATTGTAGCAGCTGCACCACGAACATTTGTAGCCATGGTGTTCTCAAATTCATTCAGATCAAGCTCAAGTATGCCAGACAAAGACCCTATTATTCCAGCATTACTGAACAGGATATCAATGTGACCATGTTTTTCCAAAACGAATTTGATTGTTTCTTCAACCTGATTTTCATCTCTCACATCACAATGGTGGTAAGTAACTCTATCTGAGCCTATTGAAGCTGCAACTTGACGACCCAGTTCATCTTGAAGATCTGCTGCAACAACAAATGCTCCATTTTCAGCAAACAATTTCACTGTCTCTTCCCCAATACCACTAGCTGCCCCTGTGATAAGAGCCACCTTACCTTCTAACCTGTAAGCTCATCATATCAAGAAAAAAGTCAACTAATCAATAATATTGACCACAGAAGTTTAAATCAGAATGAAGAAACTAACTATAAAACTATGATGTTACAGAAAAGCAAAGTGCAGAGATTGAGTCTCGGACAGATCTAAATAGAACCTTTGCTTCGGCATTGAAACTTTGACAGTGAGTGAGTTCTTTGATTGATGAGCTCTCCCCAAAACCTGGAAATAAAGCTCTTGGATTTGACCTTTATATTTCCTGAGTATCCCCTAATAATAATCACCTATATTTATAAGGTTTGTATAGTGCAAATTAAGCTCCAGAAATATTAGACGGCTATCTAATTCCTGCAATATTCATACTAATTATCATTAAGAATTAACAGCTTTTGTCTTCTTAATCTTATATTTGGATAATAATATCCTTAATAAGATATTCATTACTTATTATTGTAACTGTTCAAACTAATTGAGACTAATCGTCTTTCATTGCTTTCTTTTTTCGGTATAATGCATTTCCTAAGTATCCATAATCAAATATGAACTGTGCATGAAGAAATTCGATTATGCATTCATTATTTAGGTGAATTCCACGTTTCCAACTAGGTGTATAGCATATAAAATTCATTACACTCTGTTTCCAATCACATGGCCTTCATCATGCTTTTAATGTACAGTTGAAAGGTCAAGCATTCCAACTCGTATAAACTACACAATATAATTTTTTATTTTTTTTTATGCAATCATACAGTTGTGTAATTTAATTCTTTTCCAGATGTTTAGTACTTTATTATATAATTCCATGTTTATAAAAAAAAATTCCTTTTTCCCAAATAAACGAGGGTTAGATTATATATATACTGACTTTATATGCACGAAATATTAATCATATAATCAATTATTTATTTTTACAATTTATATTTATATATCAGTAATCAATAATTTTTTTTAAATATGGTGAATTGTGAAGAACAAATAAATATTCAATTTATTCGTTAAAGATCACTTTTGTGATTGAGATACGTGCGTATAAAATACGAATGCGTTACCGGGGAGTAATTCCACCTGTGTAAACACTAAGCTCCAAGGTAACAAATTCTTTCTATAATTAATCGCGTTTAAAAAAATTATCGAATTATTTTTTTGGATATATAAAAAAATTATCGAATTATGAAACTAAGATACGCACACATTATTTATGTTAATGAATGTGGAGGGGCCAATGAAGAATATCATATTAGGATTTGCTTTGTATGCGAAACACCCCACCCTAAAGAAATATATAAACCATCGGATTCGTGATATCTTTTTGTATTAGCTTAAATTAATTATGAATAATGTGACACACACACACATATATATATATTACTTAATTACAATTAATTTTATTAAAACTTTATCATATTAATACATGTAAGAAGAATTTTATATTTAGTACTACTTATTTATTTAAAATAATGCTTAATTACTCATGTATATGATACTAATTTAATTACTGTTATATATGTAAAGACTATTTTTTTCATTCTTTTTTTTATAGCTGATAGATTTAAATGAAAGTTTATTATTAATGAAAATTTATCATTATCTTACTTTAATTTTAAAAAACAAAAGTTATCATTATCATTATTTTTTAAACATAAACAGAAGTAATATTTTAAAAAATAAAAATTATCCACGGGAGACAATTCTGTTCAGGGTGGGTCCGCGATTAAGACTTTAAATCCCTCTTAAAGATAATATCATTTCTGTTTTTTAATTAAAACAGAAATGATATTATCAAAAAAATCCATAACAAAAGTTAATTGGACTTCTAAAAATGAAAAAAGTGAAAGAAACAAAATGATGACAAATGTTAGTTCATCTTTTATTTACATAATTTCATATAGAGAATTGTGAATTATTAATTTTGATGAAGAAAAATAAAGAGAAAAAAAAGGTTTTGATCACAATTATATGAGTTATATGAGGAAATCAGGTAAAATTAACAAAGCCCAAAAGAAATTAAATAATTGAAATGGAAATTATGTAAAGTATGTGCCAGAAAAGTCTCTAAAAATAACATAGGTCTTCCATGAAAACGTAAATTAAAAAAATTAATCTTTAAAAAAATGTGTTTGTCGGTTTTCTAAAAGCTAAAACAATTGTTAATTAAATAATTTTGAAAATAAATGTTAAAGTATAATTTTTCAAAATATTGTTAGCTTAATTTTTGTTTTAAATTATAAATAGTTCGAGCTTAATTTTAAAGGAAAACTATTTGTGCTTTAAAATGATGTAAGTTGTGTCATTTTAGTTTTTTTACTCTATGTACTTCGGTAGTATATAGTTATAACATGAAAAGTTACTTTTTTTCTCTCTCCTCAGTCACATCACCTAATGTGGAAAGTAAAAAAAAAAATTTAATTTTTCATGTTATAATTATGTACTTCTGAGTACATAGAATAAAAAACTAAAAAAACACAGCTTACATTATTTAAAAGGACACACACTAAGCTTACACAAAAAAAAGGACACACGTAAACCCAATTTTAAATAATAGCTTAACTATTTTTAGCTTTAAAGAAATTTAGCTTTTAAATATCTTTTATATTAATTCACTTAATCAAAGTAATAATATGTCAAACAAAAACATTAACAAGTCTTTTAAAGTTTTTGCAGAGGAATAAAGTAAAAATAAAGTAATAATATGTCAAACAAAAACATTAACAAGTCTTTTAAAGTTTTTGCAGAGGAATAAAAAATAGTTTTTAAATAAAAATAGAATATTATTATATGTCATGTGTTTGAAATTGTCCAATTTTGACACATGACATTTTTGTTCTGACATGGCATATTTCGCTATACTGTGTAGCGAATCATTTGCACACATATTTCGCTACACAGTGCAGCGAAATATGCTACGTGATATTTTGAAAAAATTTACTATTGGTGTCGCAGTCTGGTAATTTTTCTTGCCAACAGTGGCAAAATGATCACTGTTCCCATTAGTTTATCGTGCGCTCTTTGGCCCAAAGGGGTCAACAACACTTAGGGGATATTTGGTAGAGGATAAATTTGTTTTAACAGGAAAATATATTAATAGAAATATAGTGGGAAATGAAGTTTGGTAGAAAAATTAAAAAAAAAGTTGTTTGGTTGGCCAAAATTTTATCGAAAAAATTGGATAGAATTTTATAAATCTATGTTTGGTTGAAGATAAAATATTGATGTGAAAATGGGATAAAATTACCAAATTAACCTGTTTATGATTTTTGAATGTCAATATATCTCTCCTCCAACGTTCATATTCTTTAGTTGGGGTATTTTGGTCTCCATCGTGATGTCCCCCTTGCCATTTACCCATGCAATTACAAAAACCACCATTGAAGTTGTCATTCTAAACAGTGAAATATTCCTCATTTTACACACGCTCTTCAAATGCTAGGGAAATAAGTTAGATGAGGAAATTTTTGAAAAACCTTCACCAAACATAGATATCCAAGAATCCCAAAACCAGATGCATGGGGTAATAAAAATATAACCTCAACCAAACACCCCCTTAGGGGGCGTTTGGTTCAGGAATCTTTTTTGGAATAGTAGGGAAATGAGATAGATAGAGAAATGATTGGAAAGATAGATAAAGTGAGATAGGTAGAAAAATGTAAAAAAAAGTTGTTTGGTGGGGAAAAACTTTACTGGGAAAATTATGTAACTTTATGAAATCAACAGTGCATTAAAAGCCAAATAACCGGTTTTCCGAAAAATCTCACCTTCAAATTGGGTTTCTAAACAGTGCGGATATCTATGTTTCTCATAAATCCAGACAAATTGGATAGATGGGTTTTTGGTGAAAAACGTTGAAAAAAACATGGTGTTTCTAAAAGCCATACTTGAGAAAGATAGATATCCGCTGGAAAGCTCCCAACCAAACACCACCTTAATGTACCAATTTGATATTAGATTGACTTATTTTAACAATGAGATCTTCAAGTTTCATGGGGTCCGACAGGTTTAAGTCTTACACCCTCTCCTCTACAAAACTCGTTTTTTTTTTCCTTCTTATTTAGATGAGTCGTCGCGACCTCTCTAGCGAACTTATATGGGTGTGTCAAGTGACACAATCTCGTTATCGTAGGTAGTCTCATTAACGTAAAATTCCATAAGGTCATAACTTGCGACTCAGGTATTCAAATTAGATATTTTTTATTTCACTTAACCTTTTGAGATCTATGTAATAACACCACATTTAATATATTTTATCTCTCACAAATATAATTAAAATTTGTAATAATGGTACCATAATTACAAGAGCATTTAAATCCAGAATATTAAACACTATTCATTAACCAACAAAAGCACCCTTCTAAGATTATTGGGCAAAAGAATTGCCCAATTAAAGCTAATTGTATAAATTTTTTCAAACTAATGCAGTCAAGTCTCGTCAATGATCCTAACAGGACTCATGTCATGTCAGCGCTATATAGGCATAACTTTTAACTCGGGTATCCAAATCATTTTTTTTATTTCATATAACTTTTCAAGATTTACATAATTACACTTCATTTGACATATTTTATCTTCTACAAACATAGTTCAAATTTGCAATAATGGTTCCTCTATTATAAGAGTGTTTAGCCTCTGAGCCCATGATTTTTTCAGCAAAAACATTAGTACTTTAGGGCTTTCCATAAGGAGAAATGTTGTTATCCATTGTTGTCTGTGCACGTTGACAGAGAGGAAACCATTATCATTATTTGTTATTGTTGGATAGTTGAAAAATAAGAAAAAGAATTAATTAACATCTTTCACATAGATAAAACGTGTCAATCATTGGCCTATGCTGTAGCTCGTGTGTTGGTTCATAAAGAACTTGGGAGCTTTTCGATTTGAATGTTCTTGTGATTGTGATACCACTGGTACAAATTCGAGCTATGTTTGTGAGAGATAAAATATGTCAAATGAGTTGTTATTGCGTAAATCTCGAAAAGTTATATGAAATAAAAAAAAAGGTTTTATTACTCTCCTTTCCCATAAGATAGTTATCTTATGTTGTAGAGAGAAAATAGGTGGGTCCTACTATTACAAGAAAAAAAAAGTGGGGTGCGAAAATCGACGTGAGAGAGCATGAAAGAATTTATCTTATGCAAAAGGAGAGTAATATTTCTCATAAAAAAATCTAATTTGGATATTCAAGTCAAGAGTTATAGCCTTCCGAAATTTTACGGTAACGAGATTGTGTCACTTCACTTGGCACACCCGCGTGAGTTCACTAGAGAGGGAGAAAAGATATAGTGGACCAGGTGCATGTGTACCTTGGTCAAAAGTAGAAAAAAAGTATGACATAGATGGAAATAAGCAAAATGACAAAGATAAAAATGTCATACAAAATTTTCAATTTAGAAAAAAGGAACACCTAATAATGATGTTCCGGGACTACAATAACCTTTCTCCTAGAGGGGTGGTCGCAACACTCACTTGGTACATTTATAGGTCAAGGACCCCTATTTGGTCAAAGAACCGTTTACTGTGACCTTCAAATGTCTGAGAAATCATACTATATTTCTTTATATAGTCTCATTTAAAAAACAAGTTAAATTATTCTAATAGTTTTTGTCGTTGTTATCAAACTTGAATCGGTTGTCAACTTGTTGTAGTATTAACTCAATGGCTCACCATCTCAACCAGTGCGGCATTGGTTTAATTGCAAAAATTAAATATATATATATATAATAAAATATAACAAATAAAAATTTAGAAGCATTGTAGATAATCGTTAGAGTTGGTTTAATGATAAGTGCTTTAAATTATAATCATATAATCTAGGTTTGAATCTCATAAATGGTATTCTTCGAGTATTTTATTCAAAATTTCACAAACTCAATTTTTTAAAAAATTCAGTATTGGTTTAATATTGGTTGAACCCAGTTCACCGCTTTCATACCGGTTCAAATGCATGATCGGTTCAATATGTAAACTGGACCTGTTGAATGCCCGGTTTACAAGTAATGCAATCGAAATTGTTCGATTGGGTCGATTTTTATAACAGTGATTTTTGCAATAATATTAATTTTGTTAGATAAATTTTATATTTTATTTTATTTTGGTAGAAAAATTTTATAATTTAAATTATTTTGAATAGATCCTTATTTATTAATTTGTATCAATTTTAAAATCATAAAAACTCATTTGAAATTTTAATAAAAACTTATACAATTATATTATATATCATATAAATTTGTAATAATTTGATTTTTTTTAATAAAATCACAATAACTATTAACAAGTAAGGACTCATACTTTTTTAAAATATAGATATTTTATTAAAAGTTTTAAATCATAAATAATTGTATTAAAATAAAAATAAAAATATGTAGTATAATTTAAACTTAAGATTGTGTTCATTTTGTGCAGTTCATGATATTTTATTTTAATTAATAGTGATATTTTTTATTTATAGTTATTATTTTTAAAAATAATAACATAATAAATATATTATCTAAGATCAATTAAAATTAAAATATTACAATGTAAATCAAATAAAAAAATTATGCAAATTTTCAAGAATGTACGCATTTTTCATGGAGTAATTTTATCATTTAAAACGACTCCACATATCAATAACAGAGTTTAATTACACTAGAAAATATTTTATGTATTAGATGGATAATTTACGTTTAAGTAAATTTAAAAAATATAAAATATAATAAAATTAAAATTATGAACAAAATATATACAATTAATTGAAAGGGACTTGAAATTTTAATCATTTTTTGGCGTTACCTACTTGCTAATTTTATTTTAATCTTTTAATCGTCCATGAGGTCTTTGGATATAGGGCTACGGCTAATGATAAGTACTCAACTGAAGAGCCCAAAAATCAAATCATTATGGTATTGTTTTAAACTTGGCCCAGTCAACAAGAACTTCAATTTCAGGGATAGTTTTTTTTTGTTTTTGTTTTGGGGTCTCCCAAGCCGTCGAACAAAAAAGAGAGAGTTAGAAGACCCTATAATGATAGCACCAGTAGTTCGGCCCTTTAAGTTCGCCCATACCCAGTCCCCACTGCTTTTAGATTTTCTAATACTTTGTTGAATTTAAGTCAGTATCGACAAAAATAAAAAAACAAGTGACCATGACTCCATGAGTTGTGGTTCAATTAGGAAATTAAATTTTATTTGCGTAGATTTTACTTATACTGCAAGTCTGCAAGAATTCAACCCTCATTAAAAGTTTTTGTAAATAAAATAAGCTAACTCTTGAATAAATAATTAGTCCCGTAAGTAACAGATATAATCTCATCTCTCATGAGAATTATACTTGGATAATAATTTCTTTTTAGTCAAAGCAAAACTTAAAGTCAGAATAGTGTGTATTATACTCAGAACAGCTTGACCCTATTATGAAGATAGACCAGACAATATACACCTAATTACCTAAACAAGCCTAATTATCCCTCAATAATGGTTAAAGATGTTATATATAAAAAATAATTAAATAATTAATGTGAAATTCATTTGATAACTTAAGTTTTTGAATTGGTATTAAAGTTCCTTTAATTAAGTGATTATGATTATGATTCACATAGCACACCTCAATGTCCAAAAGTAAAGGTATAAACAGGCCAGGGGCTACAGCCTAGTTCGATTTAATATATTTAGTTAATAAATAAATGGTTCGCTTTTTGTCATGTCACGTGACAAGATTATTTTCCTGCACACATAAATTAAGTGTGGGTCTCACGCTTAAAAAAAAAAGTCAAACAAAAATTAGGATACGACACCATATCCTCAAGATACGTTGCCGGATCCTTATGGCAGGAATAAACAGTGTCATTCCTTTAACATAATTCTTATATTTCCCATAAATAAATTAGGCTCAAATCTCAAAGTAATCTATTGAAAAGATAGATCATAAATCATATTTTCTAAGGTATTGTCTATAAACTTGGCTGTTTTATATTTTTATATTTTTTTTGGTAAACATATTATTTATTTTAAATAAAATAACTATTTAAATAATTTTTAATAATAATATAATATTATTTTATTTTTTTATTTAATTCCTGATAGGCCTTGAAGGCCTACTTAAAGGAGATTTTTTATTTTTAAATATATGTGAAACTCATAATTTAAGTTATACACAATTAATATGGCTTTTTCACTCTTTTGCTCCTTATTAATTAATTAATAATCATTTTGCCCCTGATTCGAAATTATTTATCAATCTGCCCATTTTTAGTCGATTACCTTGAATTTTTAATCGACTAACTAGCCAAAACAGAACAAAAATGGCTGCTGGGAGATTTAGTCGACTAAATCTCCCTATTTAGTCGACTAAATCTTCATATTTGACAAAAAAAAAAAAAAGTCAGTATGATTTTAATCGATTAAGTAGGGAGATTTAGTCGATTAAATCTCTCAACAACCGTTTAGTCGATTAAAAATGCAAGGTAGTCGACTAAAGAGGGACAGATTGATAAATAGTTTCGAATCAGGGACAAAATGATTATTAATTAATTAATAAGGGGCAAAAGGGTAAAAAAGCTCCATTAATAAACTTGACCCTAGCCTACCAAAAAGGTTTTGTATTGGAGAATATATATTTTTATTTTAAGAAAATATATATGTTATGTTATATGAAATAATTTTATTTCATAGAAGACAACTAAGTCATATTTTTAGAAACATATTCCCTTTTTATTATGAATACATTTACTTATTATATTTTTAACAACTAAGTCGTCGGAGACAACAGTGGCTCAAAATATTGATAAGGGTGTGACAGGGAATAAATTTGCCACCCCAACTCTTAGTTGCATCTGAGGGGTGATAAAGAAATAAATTCACTGTTCAATGTTCAAGTCGGTAACACAAATGAATGATTAAATAGTTTGTTTTGTCCCCTAAATAGGAGAAGGAGTCAAACATGGCATCTTCCTGACCGCAACTTTTGTTGAGAAACAATTATTGGAGCAAATTATATGCATATAAGTATAATGACTACTAACTAACTATAACATTGAATCTAAATTATTTTTCATCTTATCGAAGACAGGCAAATTGTAGGGTCACTGAGTCGATGAATAATAATAATAATAATAATAAAACTGATTGATGAATCAATCCTTATTTTATAAAGTATTTACTAATTTATCATACTTTCAAAACTATTTACCATTCTCCCATAATATAATAATGTACCGTTAAATAATTACCCATAAAAAATGAATGAAAATTAAAGCGAAAAATATAAAAATAAAAATAAAATAACAATTGTGCGTGATATAGAGTATGAACAGACTTATAAAACTAGGAAAATGTTTATGTAAAATTTGAAAATAAAGGATGCAGAAAAGAAGTGACTTGAGGGAGTGGGAGTAAGAGGTGGAGGTTGAACAGTCAAAAAGAAGAGTGTGAGGAGAAAGAAAGAAAAGAAAGAAACAAACAAAAAGTGAGGCAGTGTGTTGACTGTCAGGTCATCACACGCCAAACAAAAACATTGTTAATTAGTTTCCATTTGTCCCCTTCCTATTCCTGTTCCTCTTCCTTTGTCTCTTCTTTACTCTTCCCAATCCCACAGATACCCTTTCCACGTCCTATACCTCTATCCCTTTTTCTTCACTGCTTCCTTGTTCCTTTTTTTATATATATGTTACGTATTGAATTGAATGCTACCATTTTTTTTATTTTTTTTGGCTCCTTATTTATTTACTTAATAATTTGTCTCTTACTTGCGGAAAATTCTACCCACTTGTTTTCGATCGCCCTCTCATTACTCTTCTATTCTACTCATGTGCCAATTGGGTCAAAGCAAAGGTTTTCATTTCATTTTTTATTTGTTATCAAACTTCATCATCTTGGGTTCTCAGATTTCAGAAATGAAGAAACTCTAGGCTTTTATTATGCAGTTTTTGACCTTTTTGCAGGCTTGAGGTGTCATAGTTGCTGTTGATTCTATTCTCTTTGATGGTCTGTGTGATCTGGAACAAAAAAAAAAAAAAAGTAATTCGTGATCTCATTTTCCTGAGTTGATGGCATCAGGGGGTGTAGCACGTGCTTCTTCTGGATTGACAGATATGAATGCGAGTTCTGTTGGCATTGGAAGGTTGCCCGATGAGATGAATGACATGAAAATCAGGGATGACAAGGTTAAGATAAGCTTTTATACTTTGTTTTCCTTTGTCTGCAATTCTTCTTGAAGAAAAATCTCGGTAAAATGTTGTCTATTTATCTCAAAATTTTCTGAACAAAAATGCAGGAAATGGAAGCCACCATAGTGGATGGAAATGGGACCGAAACAGGACATATAATTGTCACTACCATTGGTGGTAAAAATGGCCAGCCCAAGCAGGTCTGTTTCTGATTTCTTATCCCTCATGATTTGACAGTTATATAGTTTGTGAACTCACATGGTTTATTTCACGATTTTAGACAATAAGCTACATGGCTGAGCGTGTTGTTGGACATGGTTCTTTTGGTGTAGTTTTTCAGGTTAGTCCTTTGTATTTACACCTTACTTGCCAGCTTTGAATGCTTTGTTGTTATATACTTGTGTTTATTTGTTGTTCTGTTTTTGCTGTACAGGCTAAGTGCTTGGAGACTGGTGAAACTGTTGCTATAAAAAAGGTTCTTCAGGACAAGAGGTACAAGAACCGGGAATTGCAAACCATGCGCCTTCTCGACCACCCTAGTGTTGTGTCTTTGAAGCACTGTTTCTTTTCAACAACCGAAAAGGATGAGCTTTATCTTAACTTGGTACTTGAGTATGTCCCTGAGACCGTCAATAGGGTGATCAGACACTACAATAAAATGAATCAAAGGATGCCATTGATATATGTGAAACTTTATTCATACCAGGTATATTTATATGTACTATATCAAAATTTATTATCTTTATTTTTTTTGTCCTTTTCTTGCAAGGTTTAGCTGGATGTTATCAGAGTCTGTGTAATGTATATATCACTTTGTTGGTTCTCATAATCCCTTCTCTTCTTTAATTTGTAGATATGCAGAGCACTTGCTTATATTCACAACTGCATTGGAGTATGTCACAGGGATATAAAACCTCAAAATTTACTGGTATATTCAGACAAAAACTTGCTTTTTTAATTTCTCTTTACTATTTGAAGTGAATTTCATAAACCTGCAAAATGTGTGGAAGATTTCTTGAATGAATATTTTAAGTTCGAGCATTGACAAATTGATGCCTGCATCCTTTGAAATCTGCAGCGGTTCTAATTTTGCTTCTATAGGTTTATTTAAGTCATTTACAAGATCAACTTAATTCCTTTTACAATGGAGATGGAGTAATTTATGCTTTTCTCTTTTGGATGTTATCTCATAACAGGTCAATCCTCACACCCACCAGCTGAAGATATGTGACTTTGGAAGTGCTAAAGTCTTGGTTAGTTTATTCTAAACCTGGAAATCCTATTGTCTGTTTTCAATGGCTATCTGATGTTTTATCATTCCAAAATGCTGCTTATATTTTACAGGTACAAGGAGAACCAAACATATCTTATATCTGTTCTAGGTATTATAGAGCTCCTGAGCTTATATTTGGTGCAACTGAGTACACCACAGCCATAGACATTTGGTCAGCTGGTTGCGTTCTTGGTGAACTATTGCTTGGCCAGGTATCTAGCTGTTTTAAGTATTGGCTGATTCTGGTAAATTTAGAATTCACACACATATATATAAAGAGAGAGAGAGAGAGAGAGAGAGAGAAACTAATAATGAATTTCTTTTGCTGTCAGCCTCTCTTTCCTGGTGAGAGTGGAGTAGATCAACTTGTGGAAATTATCAAGGTAAGATATGTTTTAAAGAATATTAGTTTAAACTGTAAAATCCAGGCATTCCGATAAATGCTGTCCACTGTCATTTCATGATGGTCCTTACTTTGAACAATTACTCAGTGCATGTATAGTGATTATGTTTACTTTGTAACTGGCTTGAATATATTAATTATAAAGTGACATTGTTTCATCCTTCTGTCTTGTTTAGTGCTATTATATTCTAAAAGATCCATGGGATTACTTGCAGGTTTTAGGTACCCCAACAAGGGAAGAAATTAAGTGTATGAATCCTAATTACACAGAGTTTAAATTTCCTCAAATTAAAGCTCATCCATGGCACAAGGTATTGTAATGTTATTTTGTCTGTCTTCTTCCACAGATTATTGTTTAATGATATTTATCTATATATGATCCTTCATCATCAGATCTTTCACAAGCGAATGCCACCTGAAGCTGTGGATCTTGTCTCAAGACTGCTGCAATACTCTCCAAATCTTCGAAGCACAGCTGTGAGTATTTAATTTTATAAGATATGTGGAAGCTTTAAGGACAGTTTTATCTGTATTCAATTTCAACCGTAGACCCATGTTATGTGCGAGACCATTATATGGTTGCAGTTGTATTAATACAAAATACATATAGTTTTCTCATTTGTTGTATTGTATTTAAGTTCAAATTTTTTTGTGGTATAGCTTTAACATGCTTGCACATGTAACCAATGCAAATGTAGTTGGCCATATCCTTCTCTTTCATGACTGAATTTATCAACAATATTTCTGTAATTATTTCAAATTGAACATTATCTTAAACTCTGTTGTCTGTGCATTGCTTAATGTAGTTAGAGGCTCTGGTTCATCCATTCTTTGATGAGCTGCGTGATCCAAATACCCGGTTGCCAAATGGGCGTTTCCTTCCTCCACTATTTAACTTCAAAGCCACTGGTAAAGAATTAAATTCCAGATAAATATTATGTTATTATGTCTCTCTATTGAAGTTCTTGGATAATGATGATGTTGCTGGCAATGTGATGCAGAGCTTAAGGGAGTACCTGCTGAGATGCTGGTGAAGCTGATTCCGCCTCATGCAAGAAAGCAGTGTGCTTTGTTTGGGTCATAATGCAACCTTATGTATTTAGTATTATCTACTCTCTGTCTGTAAAAGTGTATCATAATAGGTTGTTAATTTCCAATTTATTAATTTTATCCCAGCCTGTAGAAAGCTATTTGAGAAGAAGCTTCAGCTTGATTCCTTTGTAGGGTCTGATGGGTTCACTCACCTTAAAAGTTTTGCAGGCTGTAATAACTAGAACCTTTATTTATTCTAAGTGATGTACTTGATGAGTGCCACACACTGAACCAGTAGGGGATGCTTCATGCTTCAAAGCTTGATGGTACTTCTCCCATTATTATGAGAAATTTTGCAGTGTATAAAGTATTCCCTTGTTTTCAAGGCACTGTTATTCTTGTATTCCCTTACAATATGCTGTTGGTAAATATACAAGCTCAATATTCAGAAGGTTGGCTTGCATAGTAATTAATGGTTGTGGTTCGCTTCAAAGTGGTGACAAGCAGCATTCCTATGTAATTCAAAAAAGTGCTAGTGATGGTTCACCTGATCAGGATCGAATTGTGTTGATGAAAGATATTTCGAGTTTAAACACTAGTTTGACAAAAGTGATATTACGATTGAACTGAATAACATCACTAACATGTGTCAGTTTATTGCCACTAATGTTGCTGGAAACGTATGCATTTATTTACCACGCATTAAGACCATTTTAAGGCCATAAAATGCTTTATGGTGGCTTTAAAGGTGACTTAATCCATAAACTTTAAAATTATGCACATTATTTATAAGACAAAAATACTAAATTGCAATCATTGGGTATCAGCAGCAGAAGGAATTTAGAAACCCTGACCAGAAATATTGTCATCATTTGGGCCGCGAAAGAAACCTATAGGCAGTATGCTGAAGAGCTCTGATCGAGTGGAAGCAAAGCAGAAAGATGAATTTTCAACTTCAGGGTGGATGGACGGTTACATTACATGTATAAGATATTGTATATTAACATTACCAAATCAATATTTTAATTTTACGTGAAAATATATAGTTCTGTGATTTCTAATGGTTAGTCACAAGAAATTCTTCTACTTCTCCTCATCTATTGCATCAAAAGTCATTAATAATGTATGTTTGCTGAATTATCTTTTATAGGCGATGACTGTGTGTCCATTGGATCTGGCTGCCATGAAGTTGATATAAAGAACACTGCATGTAGACCTGGTCATGGAATTAGGTAACCTATTATTTGCTTTCAAGAGGAATTTTAATCTCCTAAGCTATTTCATCAAAAGGCATTGATAGAAGGTGCATGAGAACAGTAAAAACAAGGTAGCGATTTTGCTATTTTTAACGAATTATATATAAACTTAAGATAAAAATAAAGAAACAAATCAAATACTCTTCTAACTTTTGCTTAAGATATTACGCAATTATTAACAAACTTATTAACCGAATATAAAAACAGAAAACAATCCAAATACTCCCTTTAACTTTTGCTTCAGCTAACCTACCTTGTACTTTTAATCATCCTAAAGAATTAATTAAGTTAATAAGGAAAACACATGAATGATATAACATCTCTACTAGTCATGTTTTTAACTTATTCAGCATTGGTAGTCTGGGAAATCATAACTCTGGAGCCTGTGTGAGAAACATTATGGTGAGAGACTCAATTATTAAAGTGTCAGATAATGGGGCTAGAATCAAGACTTGGCAACAGGTGCGGAGCTAAGGGGAGCCCCCCCAAAACAAAACAAATGAAAAAAAATTTAGTGGAGTTGAAAGCTAAACGTGGTATTGTTGTTACCGTTAAATGTGCTTTTTTGAAAGATTTGAAATCCAAATTGAAATATACCTCCACTGCTTGGCAAGGTGGATCAGGATCTGTATCTGGAGTGGCATTCAGTAATATTGACATGGTTAGAGTAAGAAATCCCATCATAATTGACCAGTTCTACTGCCTCACTAAGGATTGCATCAACAAGACCTCTGCAGTGCTTGTGTCAGATATTCTTTACACAAACATCAAGGGAACGTATGATAAAGGAGCCCCCCTATGCGTTTTATTTACCTGCAGTAACTCTGTCCCATGCACCAACTTAACGCTCTCAGATATTGAGCTTCTTCCCTTTCAAGGAGATATAGTACATGATCCTTTCTGTTGGAATGCTTATAGAGATTTGCAGACACTAACCGTTCCACCACTTTTTTGCTTGATGGAGGGAATTCCTCAGTCTTTGTCAGATTATGTAAAGAAAAAATGTACACATATATATAATTATTTGGGAATTAATTAAGGAATATAGCATGATGTTGAATCTTATGTATGTTTGTTCAACAAGAAAAGGTCATGGTGCACCGGCTATATCCAATTGCCACTCACCAAACACACCTTTTTTTTCCCAATCTTGATAGAAGTTATAACTGTTACGAGCACAGAATGCAAGAGAATTTGTTGAGTTCTACATCAATGCTAGTGCTTCTGCTCCTTCCAAATGCTTGGTAAAATTATCCTTTCAGCTTTTAGGCCCACTGTGCCTTCTTTTTTCTGCTCCACTTTTTTTTCAGTTCTTCTAGTCCACTAATTATTTTGCAGAACAATAGCAGAACATTCTTCCAAATCCAATTTATTTCAAGCTTAGTCGAAATATTCAAAGTGTGATGAATCCCACAGCTATTGATAATGGATAAAAATATATTAGTGGAAGGATCGATAAATCCAATACCTTAAGATTTTTGGTTGAGATATGGTGTTGGATCCACTTAATATATTTCATCTAACTTAACCCATTGGTGATGATCCCCAGCTATAGGCTTCCCCCTAAACGTACGATGAGAGTAATATCAAACCGGATTATTTGGTGCACGACACATTCTGTAAACCTTTTATTTTCCAAGCGTTACAGAATCCATTTTCCAGATTTTCTTTCAACTTTTGTTTCCTTGTTCAGGACCAGGCGTCCTCATAAGCTGTAAAGAACTTTGAGCGCGGAAGACCTTATAAACTCTACAGCGGGGGGCGGCGAGCCTGACTCTGATACTACGTAAAGAACCTTGAAATACACTACCCAAAAGCTAGCTCAAAGGGTGGGAGTGCCCAAGCCTTATAAACTCTACATTAGTTGCTCATACAACCAATTTGGGATTATATATATCAACACGCCCCCTCACAAGAGCCCATTGAGTTTGAAGAGTGGACAATGCAACAGACTCAGCCTACATGTGCTAAGAAATTCCACTTAAAAAAAAAGTGAAAGGCGGAGAAGATCGAACCCGAGATACGTGGTTCGTATCCTCTCGCGTGTCTAGCTGTCTAGTTCTAAAATAAGCATGTCTAGCATTAGCCCCAAAAATATTGTTAGTTGAGTTTTAAAAACCCAGCCCTTTATGAATTTAAATAGGGTTTAATATCTCTTATATTATAAGAGATAAAATTATCTTATATACATATTAAAAGTATGTTAGTTTTATATTTTTTTTTCTTCTTTTCACATGGTCCTTCATAGATCTTATTCATATATATATATATATATCAGAGATAAAATTATAATCTACAATACATAAACTCATAAGTGTACAACTTATAATATATAATTAAGTTTATAAACGCAAAATTTATAAATATAACTCAATCCATTAAATAATACCAAAGAAGCATAAAGAGAAAGAACCGCAGGAATGCGGAAGAATATGATGAAACAAAGATCGAAAAGTTCTTCGGCCTCATCAAAGCCTTCGCGTGGCTCGGAGCGACTCATCAATATGGATCATAATTGCTCGACCTAGCTTGTTGACAACCACCATCATTACAGTGTAGACAGCTTTCATAATTTAGTCTTTTAGATTACGTTTGGTACAGGAGAAATTTTTATTTCTCCGAAAATCTTGATTTTTAAAAATATGATTGTGCATTCAGTTTATAATAATATCCAAAAATTAAAAATTTAAAAAAATACAGTTTGCCTGGAATTCCGAAAAAATTCCGCGTATCAAACGCCACCTTACAGTCGTCCACTCCGAAAAATTTATTATACTTCCGTGTCATCATTTATGCAGTGATCTTTTTTCATAAATAAAAGATTTTTTTTCAATTTTATCTCTTTCTTTTTTATTTTGGGAGCCCGTACTTCCGCTTTACCAAAAATTCTCTCCATGGACTCATCCATAGGCGATAATGATCACAATGTCATGTTTTAGTATTTTATTTGTTAAAATGTCAAGTTTCAGAAACAATATAGCATAATATCACTAAATAGGACTCGTTATCAATAAAAACATGTCTCGTTTTTTGCGGATCCTATCGGCGGGTTCAGTACCTGTTGTTGTTGATAGTGTTTTTGCCTGCGTCGAACAAAAATGAGTAGGGCAAGGACTTACCGTCCAATTTAGCCTGTCTCATAGGATGATGATGTCACGTGGCACCATCAGAGTTTGAATTTCCTAAGTCTTGATTATTTTAACAACGATGTTGTGACTATTATCTTATTGAAAGCTTGAAATTAGTTACTAATTTATAATTTTTATTGTAATTTTTCTCTTAATATCATTGAATAAATATTTTTTTTGATAATTTGATTTAAATTTTAGAAAACATTCAAAGTTGGAAGAAAGAAATAATATTGCAGTATAAAATTCTTATCTCTGATAAAGGTGAGTGAAAATCAGTAATTCTTTCTATTAGGGCAACATGAACAGCTTAATTTAATTTTTAACCTGTCAGAAGTTGAATTGGATAAAAAAAATCATAAGAAAATAAATGGTTAAAAAAATTTTAAGCTGATGAGTGATTCTAAAGAAAATTATTGGAGAATTTTTTATCTTTAAAAATAAAATAAAATACAGTAATCCACTAATTTGTGGCTTTCTAACTTTTGTCCTTTCTAATAAAACTGATATAATAATACATCTTTTTTTATCCACAGGTTGACTAGTACCTTAAATTATTTATTTATACTCTATTAAATTAAATAATCATAAATATATAAATAAAAGTATCATGAAATAATTTTAACTTAAATAAAATTTATTTGATTAAAAAGTAAAAAGTATGAAAAAATTATCGAGAGTGTAATCAATTTCAAGATTTCAACCATGTATTATGCATTTTAATCTTGGACAGTAAAGGAAATACAAAAATAAAAGAAGTAGTTTAAGAATTGAACTGAAACAACTAAAACTCAAAGTCAGATGTGTAACTAATTGAAAATTTTTATTTACACACTTGTATATACATGTCGTTTCATGTTTATATAATTTTGGGGAAGAATTTTCTTCTGCTATTGTAAAATATGATCTATTTCTACAGACACAATCATAAATGAGCTTCAGTTTAGATTTTTTTTTCTCACCTTAGATTTTTTTCTCACCTATTCTCTTGTATAATCCGTATGAAAGTAGTTTTCTTCTAACTACCAAAATTTTTTACTACTAACTTATTACTTATCTAATCATCATTAGATTAATATTTTCTATCTCTTCAAAAACTTTTTAATATTCTCTCTCTTTGATCCAATGGTGATATAATGGGTAGTAAATTAGTAGTGAGAGATTTTAGTAGTTAAAATATTCTTGCTCGAAAACTAAACCCCTATAATTTTACCATATAATTAATGGGGTTTATACTTCTTATGCAACATAAGAAGAGCCTTCTCATGTCAAACTCACATCGTTTTATGTGCTAATTTTTTTAATTTTTTTATTTACTTTTTTTTAATGGGGTCCACCTGAGTATGTGTGTGCTGCAAAAAATCTCACCTTATATTACATAAGAAGTATAAATCCCATAATTAATTATGTATTATTTTCTGCAAGTTTAAACCCTATCTCATGGGCTTTTTGACCCTTATGACCCTTAATTAATAATTAATTACCAAATTGCCCTTCAATCAAAACTATTTCAAAAATTTACCCTCCCCAACAAACATAACACCAATCTGCCCCTGTTTGACCGTTGACCACGAAGCCTACCCGTAGGGGTGTAAATGGGCCAGGCTGGCCCAGCCCAGCCTACGGCCCGGCCTACATTAAGCCCAGCCCAGGCTCGGCCTTTCAGAAAAGTAGAGTAGGCTTAGACTTATAAAAAAGCTTTTTTAATAAATAGGCCATAGGCCAATTTTGTCAAGCCCGGCCTACAGCCTTGTAGGCTGGCCTATTTAATTTATGAAAATAAAATAATAAAATAATATTTATTTTATGTGGCAAAGACACAAAGTACTAAATACCAATATCTCTTACTTTTTGTGCTATTTTATTTTATGAAAGAAAAACTTGTCTAATGTCTCCAAATTTTACATGCTGTTGCAACTTAATACCATGGAGCAATGGGTACCTTGCTGGATTATGATGTTACTGATGAAGATCTTTCAATAATACTCTTATTTCCCTTGTCTTGATGGTGGTTTAAAGATTTTTAAATGAATGACATTCTCTTGTAGACTTTATTTCAGCATCCAGTAATTGTATTTTTCTTATTTTTCTCATTTCTTTGACTTTATTCCTCTATGATATACATTATAGAGCTGAGGTATTATGTTGACTCTTTCTTGTTTGTCATCTTTTTCTTATGAGAAGTACTAGTGCATGGATGAATGAAACTTTCTTTGCTCTATACAATTTTTTTTTTTTTGCTTAGTATATATAGTGGGAAGCCTACAAGGCCTGTAGGCCATGTCAGGCTTTCTTATTTTTGAAAATGGGTCGGGCTTGGCCTACAAATAAAGCCTTTAATAGGCCAGTAGGCCAGATAGGCTAGATTTTTTTTTACGTAGGCTTGGACCAGGATGGCCAAAGCCCAGCCCAGCCCAGCCCATTTACACCCCTGGCTACCCGGGTACACCCCTCCCTACCCTGGTATTTTTTGAAATTTTTTATCTACCCGGGTAGAGTTCTTGAATCTAGAAAAATGGTTGAATTCGTTACCCGGGTAAGAAGGGTTGTACCCGGGTAAACATCCAGAGTAGCGTTTTTATATAAATGAAAAAAACTGTGACAGGCATGGTTCATGGACGATAGCAACGAAGATCCAAGGCTTCCTCGCCATGGCAGCCCTAATGAATTTGTTTCCATCAACCAATTAGCAGGTCATTACTCTCTCTATCTATCTATAGTTTTACTTAGTTGTGACGTTGCAGAAAAATGGTGAGTTTTGCAGAATTGGGACTCTTATACTGGAAGCTGAATCCAAATGATGTTGAGGAAGATTAGAGAAACTAGGGGATACAATTACATGGTAATGTTGTATTAATTTTTTACTAATTTCATTTTGTTTTCTGTAATCAGAAGGTGCTTCAATTTTTTGCGTTTTCATTAACCTGATAGAAATATAAATCCGAGGAGAATATGAATTGGAAAAAGAAACTTTTTAGCATCTCGGTTATATAAAAACGCTACTCTGGATGTTTATCCGGGTACAACCCTTCTTACCCGGATAACTAATTCAACCATTTTTTAAGATTCAAGAACTCTACCCGGGTACACCCCTCTCTACCCGGGTAGATAAAAAATTTCAAAAAATACCAGGGTAGGGAGGGGTGTACCCGGGTAAGCTTCATGGTCAACGGTCAAACATGGGCAGATTGGTGTTATGTTTTTTGAAGGGGTTAAATTTTCGAATTAGTTTTAAATAAAGGTCAAATTAGTAATTAATTATTAATTAAAGATTATAATGGTAAAAAAACCCTATCTCATGCCTCCTCTAATGTGAGCCGTAGAGATGGTGTTCATCTTCTTACTAATTACGGAGTAGAAAAGTGGTCATGAATAATTTATGACTAGGTTCTGACGCACGTATACACACGCACCGCAAGCACTAGGTTCTGACGCCAGCAAGGTACGTCATGAACCACTCTGATCAAGTCGTCGCGGGTCTAATTTTCAAATATCAGAGGTCCACCTACGTGATCATCGTGAATCGTGATGAAACGATGCCAATCCCCAACAACTCTACAATAGAGTAAGATTAAACTACGCAGTTTATTGAAAATTAATAGCTTAATTTATTGGGAAAAATACTTGTGTTTTTAAAAGATAAAATTTTGTATCATTTTAGATCATAATCATTACTTTTTGTCAACCAATGATTATGATTTATTGAGTAAAATTTATTAATTAATTATTAATTCATAATAAAATTCAATAAATCTTAATCATTGATTGACGAAAATCAACAATTATGATATAAAAAGACACAAAGTTATATCCTTTAAAAGTACAAATATTTTTCCTTTATTGTTTAACTGAAAAAAAAGGATAGGATATTGTAACAACTAATTAGTGTTACTATTAATTTTACTACTAAACAATTTCACCGTTATATTTTCATCTTTGTATGGTTATGATTCTCCATATTTAATGTGAAATCATAACAATACAAAGGTAAAAAATATATAAAGTATTAAATATGAGGAATCATAACCATACAAATATGAAAATAAATATAACAGTTGGATCAACATAATCAATCTAACGGTGAAATTGATTGTTAATAACATTGGTAGTAATACTAATTGGTTCTTACAATATCCTTCTCCATAAAAATATGGGATCCATTCTAATTCTTTAGGAAAAAAATTAATTTGTGATCCTTCAAATATTTTAAAATAGATTCAATTAGTTAAAATTGTGGTCCCTTAAAAATTCAAAGAAAACCCATATTAGTCTTTCAAAAAAATTAACATAGATCTATTTTGAATTTTAGAGAAATCACGAATTGACTTTTTTTTAAGAGATTAAATTGAGTTTCGTGTGTTTTTTAAAATGTAAGATGGTTTAACTCGTTTTATAAAAGGTATAGGTTATTCTATCTACTATTTTCTCTGTTTATCTTTGTCTATCACTCTCCAACATCGTTAGATCAGAATCTCAATAGGAGAGAAAAATAATAAGTGTACAATAGATTCTGATCTAATGGTGTTGAAAAGTGGTAGGCAAAATTAACCACTGAAAATAATAGGTACAATAACCTATCCTTTTAAAAAAATAGTTAAGACTTTTTACAAGTTTGTTTAATTAAGTACGCTAGTTTTACATTTATGGAATTTTTTTGGTAAACCATTTATGATTTTTTTTTTAAATTTAACGGATTGACATATTTAAGTATTATATATGATATTTAATATAATATTATAGATTTATTTAACATATTTAAAAAGTTTAATTTAATAGTCTAGAGATTTAAGAGAAACTCTTGTACCCTAAGGGAGCGTTTGACATTAGAGATATTTTTTTTAACCGAGAAAAAAAGATTGTTGAAGATTTGATAGGAAATTTTTTATTTCGAGTAAGTTATGAAAAAGTATTTGGTTGATCAAAATTTCATCGAAAAAGTTGGGTTATTTTACTGATGCTATATTTGATTGATAGTAAAATATTGATGGGAATGTAAATTGAAATTATCAGAATATCAAAGACCATGGGCAATCTCTTTACACAAGATATATATATTACAAGGGTATTTTTGACTCAATATATTACATTTAAAATCCAAGACCATGGCAAAAAAAAAATACTAAAGATTAAGTGGGATAATATTTTGCCTTTGTGTAGTTAAAAAGAAAAATATTGGGAAAAAAATTTATTGACATTTTATTCGTAATACTCATATCAAACATAATAAATAAATATTCTACACCTCACTTTTCTATCATTCCGTACCAAATCCCGATACCAAACACTTCTAATAGTACTTCCGCATTGTTCTTTTGACAAACAAAAGGGAAAAATAGTGAAATTTACTGTTAGGAGAAATGAACAAAGTCGTCAGTCGTGTCAATCACTAACTATATTTTATTTTAGGGAAATAATTTTCTTATGTTGTAGGAAAATGCTTATCTTATGTTGTAGAAACAAGATTGTAAGTGGGACCCATAAGTAAGAGGAGAGAGAAAAAAAAGAAATGGGACCCACCTAGCTTGTGTGTGTAGGAAATGTAGTTATCTTATGTAAAAGTAGATAAATATAACCCTTTATTTTAAGCAATTAGAATTAATTTAGTGCTAAGAAATTTTGATAATTTATATTAGATTACTTGTTTAATTTCGATCAATGTATGCAAAAACGAAAAAACTATATTTTATTTTAAAATAACTACAATAAACTTTTAAATTGGAAATAAAAGTTATTAATTTTTTTTCTAAACTTATAAGTTTTTGCTTGTGAGCTTATAGAAAATTGTTCAAACTCGCATGTATTTATTAATATAAATCGTACCATTCATTGCTTCATTTTTTAAATAAAAATAATTTTTACTTTCTTTCTAATTTTATTTTTTTGTAAATATTTTATAGAAAGTATGTACAAGAAATAGGTGCTACGTGTATTACTAATATGTACATATAATCAAAAATGATAATACCTTATAAATGAAGGATCTATTTATAAATATTACAAATTTGACCAACATTTCACTTAGAATTAAATATTTATGAAGGCTATATATGTACCAAAAAAGAAAATTATGATAGTAGGAAAAGGTTTATGGGCGTATGGGCATTTTTTCTTAAAAGAAATTGTTTTTTTTTTTTGGTAACCAAAAGAAATTGTTAAATAAATTTTATTAATACTATTTTTTTTAAATTTGTGTTAAAAATATTTAGGTCAAATATTATTTATGATGTATTTAAAAAATATAAATAAATAACATTTTTGCTAATTATTGTTCTAAAGACACTTGTTAAAAAAATTAATATACAAAATACAAATTATGAATAAAACTTTTAAAATTTATAATATATTAATTGTTTAATTCTTATTTAATATTTAATATTTTTTTGTTTTTTCTTAACAATATTATTAAGATACTTGTTAAAAAATTCATAAAAATAGTCAACAAAAATGTAAATAAAGAATTAAGATAAAAAAGTAAAGCGTCTTTTTTTTTATGTTGCTCCAATTTATTTTTTTATTTTTTTACAATGACTAATTATAATTATGTATTTGTGGGAATACATAGTTATAATTTTAAATTTTTTTTCTCTCTTTAAAAATTATTTGCTGACTTGTAAAGAGAGAAAAAAAATAATTTGTCAATTATAATTATGTATTCCTAAAAATACATAATTATAATCTATTGCTGCAAAAATATTTTTTTACAGCATATAAGAAATATATTTCCCAAAAATAAATGCCCAGATTAATATGTTGTATTAATAAAAAGAAAACTGCTAAAAGTGAAAAAAATTCACTAAAATTAATGTTAAGATAATTCAACAATATTATTCACTTTTAAATAAAGAAAGGAAAAAGGAACGTCTTTTTAAAAAACACAATTTCACGTCATTTTAGTAATTTTTAATTATATATATTCAAAATTTATAATCATAATATTAAAATTATATTTTTTTTGACATTTTACATTGACATATAATTTGTGAAGAGAGAAAAAAAAATATAACTTTAACATTATAACTATATATTTCTAAAAAATACATAATTAAGATTATTAAAAAAATATAAATTGTATTCTTTGAAATGACATTCAGTGAAGCCATGAAGAAGTAATTCCTATCAGTTTAACTTACCCGTGAAGTATTCTTAACTTTTATTAATCAAAATTTCGGTCACAGTATACCTTTATTTTGTTTATAAAAGGAAACCATCATTAGCGGAACTCAAGACACGGCATAAGAACACTCGTAAACTCTGCACAAGCCCACGTCGATGCCGCTGCCAAAGACATAAGACATGGTATCTATCTATCTTCATCTTACTTCTTTTATATATATATATATATGAGTCAAGGTATTTTCAATCTTGATCATTGATCCACTTGTATTCAATGGCTCACATTACTATTAGAGTCTTTAGATATAAATGAGATCAAAGAAAAAGATTGAGAGTGTAACTTACACCGGTGTAAAATGATCTTGACCCTATATATATATATATATTTCAGCCGTTCTTTGCTTTAGATGTATATGCTGGTCTTTGATCTTTCCTTGGGTTGGGTATTATGCAGATTAATTAATTAATTAATCCATTTGTTCTCACATGGAAAATAAGAAAAGAAAGAGAAAGGACGATCATGGTGACGATAAGGATGATGAGGTAGAAGAAGAAGAAGAAGAGATGAAAATGGAAAAGTTTTACTCGCTGTTGCGGAGCTTCCGAGACGCACGCGATCGACGACGAAAGGAACTGGAAGAGTTGGAGAAGATTAGTGAGAGGAAGATGAAGACAGAGCAACCCACCACTTGGGTACCATGTTTTGAGTGGAGTGATTTTACAAACGAGGTTGGGTTTAGAAGGCCACCTTTGCTTTTTCCAACTCCATCTCCATCTACATCTCCAACAACACCTGCCACTGACAAACCTGAGATGGACCAACACCAAAGCCATTCTCTCGACCTCAACCTCGCTCTCTAGCTCGCGTTTTCATCATTATATATTATCTCTCTTTTTTCTTCTTTCTGAAATTAATTTTGATTCTCTCTCTCTCTCTCTGTATATATATGTGACGAATGTTACAATAGAGTAACATGCTTTAAATCAAGTCCTCCTTGGCCTTGCTGGTGAAATCCATTTTTGAAGAGTCACGAATTTATTTTAATGGATTCAACTTTCAAGCGATGGGGGCGGGGGGGGGAAACTTCATACCACGCACGGAGATAAGGAAGGGCAACTGCATAGTAGAATAGAGGGAAGTCAATTTCGTGCTAAGCTGGTAATTTAGTTTGTGTTATTTTTAATGAAATAGATGTGTGTCATTTTTAAAATACGTAAAGCTATGTTATTTTAAATGTGATAAAAAAATAAATTATAAGGAAGAGAATGGACAAAAAGAAAGAGAAAGACGTGAATTTGACTTCTTTTTGAGAATAAAATAATATATATTTTATTAAAATACTTTATTCTTTTTCCTTAATCCCAAAACTATACTGTTTTATAGCTGTATGAAATCATTTTATTTCCAGTTGCAGAAGTAATATTAATTTTTATTGAACTTTTTTAAATTATGAAAAATATAAACAATTAATTTAATTCAAAAATTTAAGTTAGTGAATGAAGTTTTTGAATAGTTTATACTATTCTTTAGAGTTTATTGGGATTGAAGTATGGACAATATATAAATCTATCTACTCGTGTTAATCCACAAGAGAAAATGAAAGGAGCTGTAAGAATTGAATTCGAAACAACGAGATTCAAATATTATATAAAAAATTAATTCAACTTAAAACTTAAAACTAATAGATAATTTGTGATTTATACTATTTTTCAATATAAAAAAATATTCACCGTCTTCAAAGTTATAAATCGATAAAGGTTAAACAAGTGTTTCCGACAGTATGCTCTCTCACCATTCAGAGGGACAATAATCGAATTCTGCGGAGAGCAAGTAAAAGTCAGAGGACACATCGACCTTCTGAATTGACCTCCTTTGGCCAAGTAATCCATGTTAGGTACCGTATGTCCAGACTTCATAATCAATAATCACGACTTTGGAACACTGATTAAAGTCTCACTTTTTGCTAAATTTTTTATCTAAATACCACACGAACAAAATTTTTCATCAGACTGTCACGTATCGTAATTTGCTTTCATTGATAGCGAATTTCGTGGTCAATAATTTCGTGACACGTAGTCATATTACAGACCAAATTCGCTATCATTAGTAACGAATTATGACACGTTAACTTTTTTTTAAGAAAATGTGTCATGTGTCACAAAATCATTGGCGAACGTAATTTGCTACCAGTCGCAGCGAATTATGTCACGTGGCAGTCTGATAAAAAATGATGTTCGCAGGATATTTGAGTAAAAATTTTGTCAAAAAATAACATTTTGATCACTGTTCCCACCACTTTAGTTAATAAGATCCATACTAATGATGATTTATCTTGAAGTCATACTAAATAATATTAAAAGAATACTGTGCTACAAATTAAGTTTAATGAAATTTACAATTTTTTGCAATTTGTATTACCTTTAAAAACTAAATTTAGAATTATACAAAATGAATTCAAAAAATAAAGTCACACCCAACAAATAAATAAGCCTTTAAAAAATGTGACTGTATGAATATATAAAAGATGTTGGTTTATTGGTTCAAGTGATAATAAATTTGGTTCTAAGTTCTGAATTTGAGTTCTTAAAGAAAATGATATTGAGAGAGTAATTCTCAACTACGTAGCACTAATACTGATACGCAACATGGGATACGATACGACACGACACTGTGACACGTTAATTTTAAAAAATGTTAGATTTTGACACGTTATGACACGTTTTGATATTAAATAATATTTTTAATTTATGTAATGTATATTATATTTAATATTTAATAATTTAACAAAAAAATGAAGATAAACTCATAATAGCCATCAATTTTGCAAAGAAACATAAGATATTCCAATTATTTATATTAAACTCAATAAAATGGTAATCGTCATCCAACGTATTTAATAGTTAAAACTAAAAACTCAACACAACGCATCCTTTGAACCTTTTTTTGAGTCTTTACAACACGTGTTGGAGTGTCGGGGAGTGTCAGAGTGTCGGAAAGTATCGGACACGACACATCAGGATTTTGGAAGTGTCGGTACTTCATAGATTCTATTCTCAATAGTATTTGAACAACATTAAACCAGTGTTTTAAAACCCGGCTCGGACCGGCCGGGTCGACCCGGGACTCGGTGACCCGGTGAGTTCCCCGATCCGAGCGGGTAGTTAGACCGGTTATGCAGTCAACCCGGATTGGACCGGTTGACCCAGCCGAAACCCGGTGACCCAGTTGACTCGTGTTAAATCGGTTTTTCCTTTTATTTTATTTTTGGTAAATTTTTTGTTGTTGATAAGAACTCTTGAATTAAAGCATATTTATATTTTATGATGAATATGATTAAAAGTAAGGTGAAAATAATAAGGTATTTTAGATTAGTATAGTTCATTTTTGTAATTTAGTTGCATCTTATAATGATCTCATGAAGTTAAGTGGTGATAAACACTGATGGTCTCATGATTTCATCTCAACGGTCTAGAGCTAGAAGCTTAGAAGTATATAATATTTGCTATCATTGAAAACTAATTTATTTTTTGAAGCTTATAGATAGTTTTCATATGTGAATTTTTATTAATATAAATAATATTTTTATATTTTTAATATGTGAACAGTAAAACCGGTTGAACTCGGTTGAACCAGTGATCCAGTACCTCGACCGGTTCGATGACCGGTCCGAGTTTTAAAACACTGCATTAAACTGAATTGAATAGAAAAAGAAATTGTTAGTTGCCACATAAATAAAATAAAAAATTTAGATATATTTAGATCGGTTTGTTTTTGCCATTTCTTTATTTTATTAAGATTAAAAAAATCGATGCAAAAGGCGTAATAATAAAACAACGTTTATTAATACAATGAAACAAATATGTGTAACAATTAACAAATGAAACATTCAGGCGTGATAGATTTTAGTTGATCATTTATGAGGACTGCTTTCTCTCCTCCACATCTAGTTACTTACACCATGAGTGTAAAAATACAATTTTTTTTTTTTATGGGATTAAAGCATCTTCCATAGTTCCATGTTTATTACTTTCATGCCTTTCCTTCTGTACTATGCACAATGCTTAAGGACTTCCAATTTCATCGGAACATCATCTAGGCTCCTGTTTTTGTTGGCTCGTTCAAAATAATCTGCACATAAATAATACTAGTTAACAACGCATACAAAGTTTATATGTTTTATACAAGTAATTTGATTTTAAAAGAAAGACCAAAATGGTGACGCTTCTAAAGTAACACCAGATTCTTTAATCCCTTTTTTATATAAAAGTATTTTTTTTCCCTTTATATTTCATTGTACAGGTGTAAGACAAAGGTGTTAATTTCATATGTGTCAGAGCCTTATAAGGTAAAATAAAATGAAAAATGAAGAAAATACACTTATTATCATCTTCCATATATCATCAAAGATACAATCCATGATTTATTTATTTATTATTATTATTATTAGTTTTTTGCAGTGGTCAATGGGCCAACCACTTTTTAGGCAGGGAAAGAACCACTTAACTGTTGTTTTTCCTCATCCTGTTCCGGGTCTTCCTAATGCTGGAAATTTGATAGGTCCATTTGAATATATGATATTATATTGATAGGCACTTAACCTAAAGTGAATTAAAATCCAGGACTTGCTATGGGCTCTCACTGTGGCCGAACGCTAAAAAATAAATGGGTAATTAATGGAAGATATCATCATGGGCCTAGTCATTGATACCATACAGAGCAACAAATGGCCCATATGCAATATCCCTCAATATTTCCTGTCTTTCTTTCCAAATAAAACCAAAGTATTGGAACAATGATTTGCTTTCCCATATATCTACAATGTATTCCATTTGTATAAAAGTAAAATATTTCTCTATGGCGGTGAGGACGTGAGGTAGGAATCAAATAATTCATTTTTTTTCCTCTACATAAATTTTGAAGTCAAGGAAATTTTTTAACTGTAATAATATTTTCGGGAAAAACAAACATAAAAATATTTTTTAACTTCTCTTTTGCTTATCACTTTTTTAATTTTTTATAAAAAATTAAAAAATGAATTATGTCATTCTAAACTTTTTAAGAAAGAGACAATTTTTTTATTTTACTCTCTAGTCTAATTTTCATTTAAGAATGAGATATGCCATGCTTAATTTTTGTAATAAATAAATTAAATTTGTTTGAATTAATTTTTCATTTTTTTTATAATTTGAATTTTTTACACTTAATCTTTTTTTTAATTTATATTTATTAATTTTAATCTGCAGCTGCTGTACGTGCAACAGTTAAATACTTGCCATATATACGTAAAAATATTAAATGCGGAGAATCATAATCATACAAAAAATAAAAGCATTAAATATGAGAAATCATAACCATAGACCTGTCATTGTTTAATTTTATCTATATATATATGCAGTTGCACATAATATGACATGTGGAAATAAAAAGTTAAAATAAATAAAAAAACATAGCATTGGCATTGGACCATTGGTAATAAGAAAGTTGATAAAGGAAGATACCAAAAAGAAAAAAAGAAAAAAGAAAGAAAGTTGATAAAGGAGGACATGAAGAATCTAGCTTACTCCATTTTCTTTCCCCCACCCAGCAACCTAGAAATATTTGTACAGGAAAATATTTTTAGTGTATGATCATTCCGTATATCTTTTATTAAATATGAAAAAATAACATATTTATATTATCTTTATTTTTAGAATTATTTTCTTGTATTTCTTTTAGAAGACGTTTGGTAGATGAGAAATATTTTTTTATCCAGGAATCATGATTCTCAGAAATATAATGAAAAAATGAGTTTCCCGATAATGTTACTAAAAAGTGGTCTGATAGGCTAAAATATTCACAAAAATATTGAATTAATTTTTTTGGTGTTATGTTTAGTTGATTATAAAATATTGGTGGAATGTGAATTGAGGTTAATTATGTCCCAAAAAATTATTAAATATTTTCATCACATGAGATTCTCAAAGGGTTCGTTTTTTCTGCCGTTAATGCAAATAAATTATCTGCAACAAGTCCAATATGACGTTGTTTTGGGACGAAAATCATGATATTTTTGTAATTTTAATTTATTTCAGGATTATAATAGTCTTTATATTTAAATTTTTTAATATTTCAATACTAAAATGACGTCGTTTTAGGAATAAATGCAGATAACTTATCTGCATTAACTGCAGAAATATTTTTTCCTTTTCAAAATGTCACCCATTTTCATGATATTTTAAGATATAATTTTTCTTCGTAAATATGAATCTCGAAAATTCGACTTTCCTAATTTTTTTTTACAATTCTCATATAAATTATGAATAAATTTTAAAATTTTTCTTTTCACCAAACATGGGCTAAAAAAGTTCCTACTTCCCATTATACGCGATTCAGATTATATTAGAATTCAGAGGGTCCAAAATAGGCAACCACCTCCCTACCTAGCCTATTAGTAGGTCAACATGAGTTTTTGTCTTTTCGGTTGATGCCAAAATCAGACAGCAGAGGATCAACAACCATTCATAAAAAAAGTTGCGTGTTTCATTTCCACCTCTCCTTCATGAATTGATTTTATACTCACTATAAATCCTTGCATGATGACTTGAATCTATGTCATGAGGTTGATTTATTTTGTGTGTTGTTTTCTTGAACTTACTCAATTCCTGTTTCCATGGAGAAGTGAGCATGTATCAGCTCTCTATTTTTACATTATGAATGGAACCCTTTTTGCGTTATACAACCCTAACAAGTTGAAGTTGGTGGCTTGGACGTGGCCTCGAAATTTGACAGGGTTACTTTCAAATGATTGTTCAAAACTTCACATTCTGCACAAAGCCGCTTGTAGTGGTGCGTGGTCAACTGATGTGTCAATTCTTGAATAACTTGATTCTGGTGATGACGTGATGTTAATCGACTTCTTTTGTCTTTTTTTAACGTGATGTTACTGTTACAGAATAAAATATAAAGTATTAAAAAAGATGATCATATATCACATTAAGGTGGTTTTGGATTGGAGTGATTCTTTGATATGATATTTTAGTGACTACGAGGCTGCGAGTTCAATCTCATCGCCTCCCATTTTCAGATAGAATTAAGAAAAATACAAGGCAGATCAAAAAAACAGGCTTGATGAGCTTGTGTCATATCTATGCTTCAAGCCCAAAAAACTCTTGTTGGAGAATAAAATATTAAAAAATGAGCTTGTGCCATATCTACGCTTTAAGTCCAAAAAGCTTTTGCATGACGAAGTGTGTTAAAGAATAAAATATAAAGTATTAAAAAAAATCATTTTAGATTGAAGTGATTGTTTATCAGTTAAGTTATTATTTTTTTGGAACTTTTTGCTGATCTGTACTCAAACAGGGATCTTGTAATCATTAGACAGAGATGTAAGCTCTTTAAACAAAATGAATCAATGAACCCCACTAGAACACCACACAACATTACCACTCTCCCTCTCTCACGCTTACTTCCTGTACTTGAGAATGTGGGAACCCCCTCTTCTTTTCATTTGCATATGTGTTTACAAAGAAATTTTGTTCACCGTTGTTTCTATGCTTTTTTCCTCCCTCTCTTTCAAAAGCGCCTTTTTCAAGTAAACTCGGTTAGCAAGTGCGGTCTTGTTTTCATGTTGTAATCATTGTCATTTTGACCGCCAATAAGGGGATGTATCTTCTTGATTTCACGGCACTATCACCGAAAAGGTTACCCCAAAAGTTTATCTACACGCAAGCAAACACTTCCTAAACACAAGTGACATGTTTTCATTGAATGCCATGGTATTAGCTAAGGTTTAGAGATAATATTAATCCCATTAGAATAACATGTATTGGTGGTGGACTCCCGGCATCTAATCGGATCATGTGGGTTAATAAGACTTACGACCTAATATATATTAAGTTAAATTTGACCTGTTACGTATAAAATCAAATGGAACAGACTTTGACTTTTAATTTTTTTTTTTAAAAATAGGCTGTAGATTTTTTTATATATCGAGCTTATAAGCTTCTAGGCCGGCCTATATCATATTATTTATTTTAAATAAAATTATTATTTTACTAATTTTAAATAATAAAATAATAATATTTTAATTATTAAATGTCTTATAGGCTAAACAGGCTAACAGACCATGTCACACTAAGTATTTTACACAATTTAACCTATTTAAGTCAAAGTACAACCATTTAACCTCTTTTTTTATAGATTATCTTAATAAGCGATGGAGTACTATGAAAAATCCGGTTGTTGTATAAACTCATCTGAAGAGCTATTTCATAACTAATGCAAGACTCAAACTAGTCATAATTTATTAAAACAAAAACGTGATAATGATACACATTATTATAACATTCATTAATACAATTGACATAGGAAAGCGCCATACTTTGGCTACATATCTGTTGTATATGGGATAAGGAAAAAGCCTTTACAAGTTACAATAACCATATTGCCAAGCAAAAATAAAGAGCAAACTAAAATGGAAATGAAGCAATCAGTAAGCCTCCTAAACCCTTCTCTAAGGCATAATATGACAGCAATTCTTTTACGTTTAATTATTTGTTCTCGTGCTGTATTGAATCTGGGTTAAGAGGACTTCTTCCCAGACTTGGTAATCTCACTACTCTTGCCTTTGGACTGTGGGGACCTCTTGCACCAGACCGAGGACTTTGCTCAGTGGTGAGCTCACCCACGCGAGAACTAAACGAAAGACGTGGACTCTGATGGCTTTTAGGATCATTTTTTGGTGTTGGAGTGGAGCTTGTGATCTTTGGACTACTTGTGTGCCTAAACTCTCCACGGCTTCTTGTTATAACTTCATCTAGGATCTCACCTTCTCCAACATAAGAAGCACCAGCTCCAAACTCTGATTGCTGTTAGGACAGTAAACACGAAGTTGTATGGAATTATAAATATAACCACAAAAATATATATAGATACAGGGGCAGGTTATATTTACAAACTTTTTTGTTTACATTACAAACTACACTATAATCTCCTAGGAGAATACAAACTACATTATGTTCTTTTGGAGGAGAACATAGTGTAATTTGTAAAAAAATTAAAAAAAGTTTGTAAACGGATCCTGTCCCATAGATATATATGGAAAAATTAAAAATTCAGTCACTGGACCGTCCAGTGCACTAAGTTCTCCTGCGAGAACTTAGTGCAATAAATATTACAATGGTGTTCTCCCGGAAAAACATAGTTATAATTTAACTATAACTGTGTTCTCGCGAGAGAACATAGTACACTGGACCGATTTTTACATCCAGTAATTGTACACTCACTGAACCCTATATATATATATATATATATATATATATAACAATGACTCAAAAAATAGACTATCATGGATTTATGTTAAGCTTGTTGGATAAGAAATCTTACTGTTGCAATGTTGAATGGTAAAGCCGTTTGCTCTTCATACTCTGCTGCATCCAAGTCTTGAAGGTGTGCCCCTTTGAAAAATTTGGGGAGAAAGTACTGTCTTACTGGAACTAAGAGCATGATCAACAAAGGAAACATGAGCCCGGCAATAGGAACCCAAGTTAGTCCAAAACATGTAAGAAGATAAAGGGTTTGGAAAATGGTGAATGTTGCTATTGTCTTGAAAGGGACTGTTTCCACAAAAGTAGCATGGTAATCCTCTAGCACCCTGCACATGAAGTGGAAATTTGTTGATCATTATGATTAAATTTAAACATTAGATGGCTAAAAGAAATAGAATGTTTAATTTACTTGTATCTTCTGCTTGGTGCAGTGAAGAGTAATAGGATCCTTTCCCAAAACTGGTTTCCAGGCAAACTTTCAATGGCCATGAAGGCAAAGTAGCCCCAAAGGACTGAGGTTGGGATCTTCTTGAGTAAAGGCATGGCTGCAACACATCCTCCTACCATTACTGCTTGAAGCAAGTTACTGACACGCTGTTCCTTTACCTCAACAGGTAGCAGGTCGTCTATTTCTTTCTCAACATCAAATATAGTCTCATCTACTGGGGCGTCCATGTTTCCCATACTCGTAGCGGCTTGAATGGTTGATTCTTTTAATTCTTTTAGTCCCTGTGCCTGATCATAACATTTGACATCATATCATTTAATGTCATATGTTATTGGTAAACAATGAATTAACAATGATTTTTTTAGTTCCACAAGTTAAGCGTATATAGTGTTACACATTACATGCTTGAAACTCAAATGAAGAAGATTTAAAGACAAAATGTAAAAGAAAAGAAGATTTAGCAGACTTACTCGAGCAGAGGGATCCTGGTAAATAAGAGGCGTCTGCATTTGATGGTAGGCTTCTTGCATGTTGCCATATAACTGTCCTAAACTAGCATTCTTTCCAATACTTTTTCGTGCGGTTACCACCAGTCTGTTACGAAGCAACTGTACCACCATTGCTCATTTTTTGTTAGTCATGTTCATATTACTAACAATTAGAAATTGATTAGGGAGAAAATGACAAAAGCTACACTTGATTTACCTGATGTTTAAGAGTTGCCAGACTCTTTGTGTGCATTGGAGACTGCGGTATGACTCCATTTGCTGGAGGAACTCCAATAAGGCCACACATTAAGGTCTTCAATCCAGAAAAATGAAATTTACCATTAGAAAAAGAACCAAGTAAGAGTACACAACAAATTAAAGTTCAATGGTAAAATCTGAAGCCATGAAGGATCATGAAGAAATGACATACCAAAAACCCCAAAAGGAGCAAGTCATAATGGTAAGAAGATGGCTTTCTCAAATTGAACTCTTTCTGCTGGGAAAGCTGGGATGCCACACTATGGTCAAAGTAATAAAGCACTGCAATCATGGTTGCTGGGATAAATGCTCCGATTATGTAGGCAACAGGAACATGGATCATGTCCTGTTCACAACAAATACAGTACAATTTTTTATTTATTTTACAAGCCATCTTGTTAGTGAACTTTGAACTAGTAGAAAACTTGTAATTTACATGCCTTGATAACAGTCCAATTCTCGTATGCACCCGGTGACCATGGATTTGGGCTGAAGAGGCGCCTTGGGATACCATGTGGAACACTTCCAGAAGGTATGTAGGACACACCTGTCCAAACTAGGACCATAAGAGGCACACCATAGTCTGCTATTAGGCTGCGAAGCCAACCTGTAATAAACTCAAATTATATTCATATGAAACCAAATGATAACCATGTACTAAAGTTTCGATTGTTAGGCATGTTATATGGAAAGGGAAACATCTATGTACTTTTTGATCATAAGACAAACACTTACCACAACCATAACGCCATGACCTTGCCTTTCTGCTTTTCAATGCAGTGAGGAGAAGGCCAAACGAGAGGACTAAAGCAAACATCCCATTAGCAAACCTCCATGAAGGTATAAACTCAGTTGATTTTGGATTTTCTCTTTCTGGTATGCTAAATTCATCCACGAGTCCCTGGACAAAGATGATAGTGTAATGTTAAATAAATTTGGTTGAAGTGCAACATAATTCAGGTACTTTAATCTCATGTGAACACGTAGTATTAAGTAACAAATGACATAATACTCTTACTTTGATAGCTTGCTGCATGAAGAGCATTGCAATAAGGAGGCCAAACAACTCTCCAGCAATTCGGGTAAACCTGTTGATTATGGAGCAAGCCCCTAAGATGGCCAGTAAGAATAGCAACAGTGCAGTCCAGACACATACCCTACAAAATCAAGTTATAAAAGAAAGCAGGACAATGTTAAGTCACATTATGATGGACGGTACTAGAACAGAATTGCATAAGGGTCTCCATATGAAAACATGGACAAAAAATAAAATAAAATCAAAAGACAAGCTTATTCACCATCCAGTCCATGCCAGAAACAGATTCGGGCCCAACTCTGGTCTCTCTTTTGCAAAATTGAACATAAATGTGTACATGATCACGGTAGGCTCTGCCACTCCTAAAATCAGCAAAGGTTGACCACCAATGATTGAGTGTATAATACCACATATAGAAGTGGATACCAAGGTTTGAACAGCTGTTAGAACACCATCTGCAAGTGCAAACAATAGGCATACGTTATAAAGCTCTGATAGTATGGTAATAATACTGTCCTATTTCCTAAGTTCTTTCATTTTTTTTTATATATTCCTAAAAAGAAAAAGGGTTATGGTGAATGAGAAGTGCAACACTGGGAGGACTTTATCTTTCAATACTTTTTTCTCAGGAAAAAGAAGAATATATTGAAGCTAGAATATTCAGTACCTGTATTTCTCTCTAGCTGTTCACCAAATGAAATGACAGGTATTGCTGAAGCAAAAAATATATATGTGGTGGGGGCCAAAATCCTGTAAAGGGAAGCAAAAATTGTTAAAAGTTATACGTTAACTGCCACTGGTTGAAGCCTAGAAACATTATAATCTTTCAGTACATAGATCACTAATGCCTAAAAAATTTGAAAATATACCTTAAGCCTGCTTTGATTCCACCAGTCCAATCTTGCTTGTAGCACATTAACCTTCCTCTCAGATCATTCTTGATTCCTTCAAAGGGTACAAATGTTTCTTCCATATCTTTTGCCCACGAAAAAAGTTTCAAGGGAATCAATATCAGATTACCAGCCTGTGTAGACCTTCTAGACTTTCCTCAGAAAGTTACTTGGCAGCCATTGGGGCTAATACTGCTAATCACAAAGAAACAAAGTATAGATTACATGATTTTCTGGTTGTTTTGGTAGATACCTCAACAAGGCTCAATCACAAGAGAACTGAGTAAGGAGGGCAGAAGAATGTGCTGATAAATTAAACAAGAAGGTAGCATGAATAGTACAGTCTGGCATCAAGAGACATATAGGAGAATGGGAGAGATTCAATGCTGTAAATATGCCAAGAAGCCAGCTGTACCAAAAAAAGAAGAATTTGTGAACTCGAGATAGATGCTCTTATATGCCAGCACCAACAAAAGAGCAATTGTTTCCTTCTCGAGTGCTTCCTAATAACAAAAATGTGTGGCAGAGTATTTATAAGCTTTAAAAAAGCAAGCAAGCAAGAAACAAGGAAAGAAATGAAGGTAGATTTGGTGTGCAAAGTACATTGTTACGCCACTGGCATGTAAAATGTAAATACAGATCAGTCCAATCTTTCCAGCTTCGTCATCAATAGCCCTTCCCTTTTTTTTATGCCAAAAGTCAGCATCACCAACAATCCGGACCCACTGAATAATGTGTGGGATCTTTCAATATATAATGCTGAGTTTCAAAGAAGAAATACAAAATTGGATCCTTTAGATGATGTTTTTAAAATGTTGTGGTAAAACTTGTAGTTAATTAATAGCAGTTTATTTGCTTTTTCTTAACTTTCAGCTTGTAAAACAACTGAAAGCTATCTGTAAATAGTTATTGGAAAAAATTTGTATCATTTTAAAAGATGTAAAGTTGTGTTATTTTAAATGAAAGAGATAGATAAAGGAAAAGACAAAGTGGACAAAAAAATATAAAGGTATGAGTCCCACCTCTTTCTAAGAGTGAAATGACATAATTTGTGTCGTTCGAAAGAAGAAACACTTTTCGATAGTTATATACATCGAATGGATGCAAAAGATGCCTCGTTAAGTAATTAACAACCCATTTAGTTGACTATCTTGTTTAATATAATCTTCGATCCATTTCGCTGAGTAGATAACCGATTGCGTCGTGTTGAAGAATGTATTAGACTAGGCACCATAACATCATTATTAGAGATTCAGAGATATAAAATTAGTATTTGACCTTTAGATAACAGTTTAAACTTACTAAAATGTAAATGAATTTAAAGTTGTAATTTTTTTTTTCTGGTAACAGAATTTAAACTGTGATTTTTGCCATTCTAATTTTTTATAATTAATTTTTCTATCCTTTATAAACTTCCACTCAACAGTTGAACATTTTAGGATGACTGGTTTTTGACAATCGCTATGTTTTGATTTTTAAATACGACAAAAACAACGTTGAATTTCTCTACATATCGAACTTGTTTTCAAAAAATAGAGCTGAGGACAATATTCGAAATTTCAGCAGATTTTTAAAAAGCTAAACAAAGCCCATCTTATATTTTACCCATGTGCCTTTAGAAGTTTGACAACTCATGTAAATCGAGGTTTTTTCTTGTGTATTAGCATACCCGTGCGAATCAAACTGTAGAATGCTACATTCATAACTCATCTTATCTAGAGCTCCTAGCTTTCCTTTCACAATTTAAAGATAAATAAAAAGTTAACACCGATTGGTTTTGGTCATATGATGAAATCCTTGACTTCAATAATACAGCTTGCCGATAAACAAAAATCGTAGGAAGAAAAATGGGAAAAAAGACAAAAATAAAGGTCAGTTGCATTTCATACACTTATAATATGTTAGAAAATAAGTCAACAAGGGAATATAAGGTCTTGTAGGTAGAAAGAAAACATAAATTATAGTATGATTATATTTATAAATTTTTTGTTTATAAATTCTTATAAATTAATTCTACGGGTAGTATATATTACTTGAGCATCTACTACTCATAATATATAGTGTAGTTTGTAAACAAAAATTTTGTAAATATAATTTACCCCTATAAATTATGGCTAAAGTATTTTTGCCTTTACGACAATTTTTTTTTTTTTTGCCACATACATATTTTTATCATGATCCGATGTCAGATCCTATTTTTTTCTTTTTAAAGGATCCATCTGTGGATGCAAATGAATGTGCCTGTGACAGATAAATCTTTCTGCCATAATCCTTATATATGAAAAGTTGAACTCAAAAGATAAAATTATTTCTTACAAATTAAATCAATGTTGTTTTAAGATTTAAAAAAAATTACGATATTTTGTTAATTTAAATTTTTTGTTACAGTAAATTTTTTTCCAAACGGCTGTGTCGAACTTTAAATTATTCCAAAAGAATTAAATTTGTTAGGTGAAGATAGATAAATAAATTTAGGACTAATTAGATATTATGTCTATCTTTTTTCATACTTATTTTATCTATTCTTCTTCGATACTATTAAATCACAATATCAAGAGTAGAGAAAAAGAATGAAGGTCAATTAAGATTATTATTATAGTTAGTTAACTTGGTTAGTTAGTTAACTTGGTTAGTTTTAGTTTAGTTAGATTGTAACTAAAATGTAATTTTATTTCTCCTCTGACGTCAGCTGATGTTGTACATATATATACCTTTCACTGTTTCAGTTAATGGATGATTTCACATTTTTCCAGATTTCCCTTTCTCTCTCATGAGCACTTTCCCTTTTCTTCTCTGGTTCATATGTGTAATATGGTATCAGTTGATAGATTTTTTGTCTTTTCGCTTCTGATTTCTCTGTTTTCTTCATCAATTTGCTTTCCTCTACATAGATCCGTGATTCTTTTGTTGCATGTTACTTTTTCCTTGTGACATATTGCTTTCTATCTGTTCGACTGGAATCATACAACATCTAATCGATGACTTCCTTCGAATCTGAATCAGTCAACCCTAACACAAACGTTGTTCCAGCGTTTAGATCGGAAGCAGATGATCCACATAGTCCGTATTTTCTGCATCACTCCGATAGTCCAGGTTTGGTTCTGGTATCACAAGCGCTCACCGGAGATAACTATGCCTCTTGGAGTCGCGCCATGCTAATCGCTCTATCCGTCAAGAACAAGGTTGGTTTTATAGATGGTTCAATTTCTAAACCGAACCCTAATCATTCTCAACTTCTTCGTTCTTGGATGCGAAACAACAATATTGTCATTTCTTGGATTTTAAATTCTGTGTCCAAAGAAATTTCTGCTAGTATCATATATTCAGACTCTGCTTCAGATATATGGACTGATCTCAAAGATAGGTTTCAACAAAGCAATGGTCCTAGGATTTTTCAGTTGAGAAGAGATCTGACTACTCTTCATCAGGATAATAATTCTGTGAGCGTCTACTTTACTAAACTCAAATCCTTATGGGAAGAATTGAGCAATTTTCGCCCAAGTTGTTCCTGTAATTCCTGTACTTGTGGTGGTGTCCGCAAATTGGGGTCCTATTTTCAAATGGAGTATACTATGGCATTCCTTATGGGTTTAAATGATTCGTTTGCTCAAATCAGAGCTCAAATCCTGCTCAATGACCCTCTTCCTCCCATTAACAAAGTGTTTTCTCTGGTAGTTCAAGAGGAACGACAGCGCCAGATTACTCCTCACTCCATGTCCACTGATGTTCCTTCCAACACACTGGCTTTTGTGGCCAAAACAGATTCTAATTTCAAAGGACCTCGTAGAGATCGTCCCTTTTGCACTCATTGCCAATATCATGGTCATACAATTGAGAAGTGTTACAAGTTACATGGATTTCCTCCAGGATTCAAGCCAAGATCGAAAAATCCATCATACACATCTAAAGCAGCTGTGGCTAATCAGACTTCCTCTCAGATTTCATCTAGTCAACATTCATCCAGTGCTCCTGTTGATAATATTCTTCAGAATCTGGATCACGCAAGCTGCAATCAACTTCTGACATTACTGTGCAATAGAATGGCATCTACTCAACAACTTTCAGACTCTTCTGATAAATCTGTTCATCAAGTTTCTTCAACTGTTCTCAACACAGGTACTTGTCTTTCAGTATCAAGTAATCATGTTTTATCTTCACCCAATGTTTGGGTCGTTGACTCAGGTGCTTCAAGGCACATTTGTGCACATGCTGAAGTTTTCATTTCTCTAAGAACATTACATGGAAGTACTGTTACTTTACCTAATCACAATTCAATTCCGGTTTTTCTCATTGGGGATGTTCAACTCACACCTCAATTGATTCTGAAGGATGTCTTATTTGTGCCTCAATTCAGATTTAATTTACTGTCTGTGAGTGCACTATCTACTGATTCACAACTCATGGTTACGTTTCTGCATGACTCCTTTGTGATTCAGGAGTTGATTACCAAGAAGATGATTGGCAAGGGTAACAAGCTTGAGGGACTCTATGTCCTTGATCTCCATGGACATCATTCCAATTCTTTGAATTCTGTTTTTCTTAACAATGTATCTGCCCAGATTTGGCATCATAGGCTAGGACATTTGTCTAATAAATGTCTTTTACATATGCAAGATAAACTTCACTGTTATGGTTTACATATGAATAATAAAGATCCATGTTACATATGTCCCCTTGCTAAACAACACAAACTTCCATTTGTTTCCAATTATAATTTCTCAAAATCTCCTTTTGATCTTATACATTGTGATACATGGGGACCTTTTCACACTACTTCATATTCAGGCTATCGATATTTCTTAACCTTAGTGGATGATTGCACTAGGTTTACATGGGTTTTCTTGTTGAAAAATAAGTCTGATGTGATTTCTGTTTTGCCAAAAATTTTCAACATGGTACTCACACAATTTGGCAAGAAAATAAAAGTGGTCAGGTCTGATAATGCTCCTGAGTTAGCATTTATTGATTTTTTTAATGCTCAAGGTGTCTTACATCAGCTTGCTTGTGTTGAAAGGCCGCAACAGAATTCCGTGGTGGAAAGAAAACATCAACATATTCTTAATGTTGCTCGAGCTCTTTATTTTCAGTCCAAAGTCCCTCTAGTTTTCTGGTCAGACTGCATATTGACAGCTGTTTTTACAATAAATCGCACTGCATCCTCTTTACTTGGTTACAAATCTCCTTATGAGCTTCTATATGACACAGTGGTGGACTATTCCTTGTTGAGGGTATTTGGTTGCTTAGCCTTTGCATCTACACTTGCAGCACATAGACACAAGTTTCAAGCTAGAGCCCGCAGGTGTGTTTTCTTGGGTTATCCTCCAGGCATGAAAGCATACAAGCTATATGACTTAGATAATCAACAAGTATTTTTCTCCCGTGATGTGATATTTCATGAAGACATATTTCCCTTCCATACAATCAGCAGGTCTGATGTTCAAGTGGACATATTTCCAGATTTAGTCTTACCTTCAAGAGATCTTAGTTTCTCTGTTCCAGCAACTAATTCTGTTCCTCATGAAAGTGCACTGGATTCTGATGCAAGGGGTACTACATCAACTTCTTCTCCAATTAATGAATATGATCCAAATTTACACATTACTTCTTCATCAACAGAGGCTGATCTGGCAGCAAATCCACCCCCACGCAGGTCCAATAGGTTATCAAAACCACCTACTTATCTTCAGGAATATCACTGCAACCTTTTGAGTCATACAGAGGTTCCTGCTTCAAGAGCTAAGCATCCTATTTCTTCTGTACTTTCTTATGCAGCATTGTCTCCCACTCATAGAAATTTTTCTCTTAATGTTTCTTCACATTTTGAACCTCAGTTCTATCATCAAGCAGTTAGCTCTCCACAATGGCGTGATGCCATGGCAGCTGAGTTACAGGCCATGGAAGCTAATCACACATGGACTATAGTTCCTTTGCCTCCAGGAAAACATTCTATTGGTTGTCGTTGGATTTATAAGATTAAATTCAACTCTGATGGTTCCATTGAAAGATACAAAGCTCGTCTTGTAGCAAAGGGCTACACTCAATAAGAGGGAGTGGACTTTATTGAAACATTTTCTCCTGTAGCTAAATTTGTTACTGTTAAAACTCTTTTAGCAATTGCTTCTATTCAGCATTGGACAATTCATCAATTAGATGTCAATAATGCATTTTTGAATTGTGACCTTTTTAAAGAAGTCTATATGGATGTACCTCTTGGGTACAACCTTCAGGGGGAGCATTATCCAAAGGGGACTAAGTCTGTTTGTCGATTGTATAAGGTTATCTATGGATTAAAACAAGCCTCAAGACAGTGGAATTCTAAGTTCACAAGTGTTCTTTTGCAACATGGTTTTGCTCAGTCCAAATCTGACTATTCCTTATTCACTAAAGGTGCTGGTTCTTCCTTTGTGGCATTGTTGGTCTATGTAGATGATATCATAATTACAGGACCTGATCCTGCAGTGGTTACTTCCTTGAAATCATTTCTGCATACCCATTTCAAACTCAAAGATTTGGGAAACTTGAAATATTTTTTAGGACTTGAAATTGCTCGTGCACAGAAAGGTATCTTTCTTTCTCAAAGGCATTATACATTGCAACTTCTTGAAGATACTGGTTTTCTGGCTTGTAAACCAGCATCTGTCCCTATGGATCCTCGTCTTCAATTAAATGCAAAGGATGGAGAACTACTCACAGATCCATCTCAATTTCGCAGACTTATAGGTAGGCTTCTCTACCTCACTCTTTCTAGGCCTGATATCACTTTTGCCGTACACAAGTTGAGTCAATTTATGTCTCAACCTCGCACCACTCATCTGCAAGCTGCTCATCATTTATTGAGGTACCTCAAAGGCAGACCTGGGCAAGGGGTCTTATTTTCTTCTTCATCTTCTATGCAACTTAAGGCTTTTAGTGATGCTGATTGGGGTGGATGCCCAGATTCCAGGAAGTCTGTGACAGGCTTCTGCATCTTTCTTGGAGATTCTATGATTTCTTGGAAAGCTAAAAAGCAAACCACTGTTTCAAGGTCATCAGCAGAGGCTGAATATAGAGCCTTGGCTGCTACTGCTGCAGAATTGTGTTGGCTAGCTCAACTGTTACAAGAAATAGGATTCAAACTGAATTCTCCAGCTGCACTCTTTTGTGATAATCAAGCAGCTGTCCATATTGCTTCCAATCCCACTTTTCACGAGCGCACCAAACACATTGAAATAGATTGTCATTTTGTACGTGACCAAGTTGCTTCTGGTATTATCAAGCTGCTGCCCATTAGATCTCATCTTCAACTTGCTGACATTTTTACTAAATCTCTGCCTTCCTCTTCTTTGTTTCCTTTGTTATCCAAGATGGGAGTGTTAGATATCTACTCTCCATCTTGAGGGGGAGTATTATAGTTAGTTAACTTGGTTAGTTAGTTAACTTGGTTAGTTTTAGTTTAGTTAGATTGTAACTAAAATGTAATTTTATTTCTCCTCTGACGTCAGCTGATGTTGTACATATGTGTAATGGATGATTTCACATTTTTCCAGATTTCCCTTTCTCTCTCATGAGCACTTTCCCTTTTCTTCTCTGGTTCATATGTGTAATAATTATAATTTAATAATATTTGAGAGAAGTAGATAAAGTATATATGAAAAAAAAAACATTATATCGTATTATGTAAATTTATAGTATATCTTTAATATGGAGGAATGATTGGTTTATAATTTTTTTTTTATAAATTATTCTAAGTATGACCAGTCATACACTCTTGAATGAAGTATGACCGGTCATATTTAGTATAGTTTGTAAATAAAAAGTTTGTAAATATAATATTTCTCATCTTTGACGGTGTTTTTATATTTTATAAAGTTTGAATTAAATATGAAAAAACGAAGTGCAATGCATGTGCTTTGAATTTTGAACAAAATAAATAAGTAGTATAATATTATAGTAGAGTAGAGTACGTCACACATATTTAATGTTTAGAATGTCACATCATGCTAACATATGGGACCAACGACTGTTTTAGACGTATTAATAAAGTAGTAGCTTTAGCAAGGTTATGTTATGAAGGGACTCATGCACGAGCATTACCGATTACCCCGCTTATTCTCTGCAACCAAACTACGTACATTCTGAAGAGATATTCGTCGAGCAAATAATTCGCGACTTGCCAATATAAAATCATGTTTATGTTTTTGTTCCCTAAATCGGCCAAACATGGTGGTTTTTTAATTAAGCAGATAGCGTTGTGCTTTTGGGTTCACTATTCAATTAATGCAGATGATGCTCATGCTCTGTAAAGGGGAAAATATAGTCATCGGTGAACACCATCAACGTTTCAGTTTTGCAGAAACTGTTATCTCGTGTTTCACTTGAATAAAATGCAAGTGCTAATAGTGTTCTTTTGTTACTTTTTGTTGCTTTATCTTTTGCCGTAACAAATATTTATTGGTCTTCTGATCAATAATAGACTTTAGAAATCCTTTTCTTTTATTTTATTTTTTTTTTTTTTGGGGGGGGGGGGGGGGGGGGGGGGGGGGGAAGACTTTGAATCAGTCAAATGAGGACATCTAATTAAGTTAATAAACTCATTTTTTTTTCTTTTAAATCTAGGGATGTCATAATAGCTATTTTCCGATTTAAATTTTATTCAAGTGTATTATTATCGAGTACATGTGCATTTATATAATATTTAATTAACTGTATACAATATAGGTTAGTAACAATGTAGGCATCAATAAATAAGAATATCCTAATAGCTCTAAATTCTTGTGTTGTGAGTACACGGGACAACGCATTTTCTGAATGTAGACATCAAAAGATGTTTATTTGACACCCTAAATTATCAGAAAGTTTGAAACCTGGTATCGCACTATCTAGTAATTTCACTATCATAAGTCTTGTTTATTGTTTCTTTTGTTTAAAGCGTTGCGCATTATGGTTCAGAAACTATGAATTTTGTTAACACGATAACAAGTTGAACTAATATTAGACATATATGGAAGCAATAATGAACCTCTGGTAAAGCATTGCAGAACAAAAACTTGTATTATTGTTTATAATGCGCAAAGCGCATATATTTTTCCTCCATATTTAGTACTTATTCAATTACTACTACTTTTTTTTGTAAATTAATAGACTTTGAATTATTGCTCATCTCGATGATCAAACAAAATAAATCATGTCATTATTGTTCGCTCCTAACAAAAAAGAACTCGGGGAAAGTTCATATGAACACAAAACTTGCTCTACAAAGTAGTTTTCCTCCACTATAATTGTTGCTAGCCTTGCAATGATTTTGTCGAGCACAAAACTTTATTCTTACGCATGATTGAATATTCCAGAGGGAAATAAGGAACAATAAACCTGCCAATAAAGGCGATAGCACCATACTCAATGTGAAGTTCACAACCATTGACTAAGTGGTAGGTCCATTTCAATTGATTGGTTACATCTTTACTTTTGAGATTTCAATTTGTCATATACTAAGAAGCTTTTTTCTTATCTACTAAAAAAAAAAAAGCTTTTTTCTTTTGTTTTCCAACTTTTTTTTTTTTTTTTTTCCTGTCTGCAGCAGGGGAAAGCGAGTTAAGTAATTGTGTTGCACTAATTCTCTGATTCCTCGTAAAATTACAACCTATGTTTCAAACTGTGCTCATAATTAATATGTAAGCACTCTCTAGAAGTCTATGTAATCATATAGTCGAGAAGTGTTGTTGCACCTAAATTTGGCTTAAAGTCGAATGTGCTTGTTTTTGGAATTTTAGGTTTTTTTTTTTAATTTTTTATTTTCAGTGATAATATAGTAATTTTTTAATTTTAATTTTAATTATGTTTTAAGATTATTTGATACGTGTTTTAATCTCCCAATAATCAGACAAGCCAAAAATGTTGAAGGCTTTGTTCCATCCCACATTGTGGAGTTGGTACCTTGCTTAGTTCTCGCATAGCCAGGGTGGCTGCATGTTGTTTGAACAGTTGCAACTTGCAACCAAAGGGTTAATTAGTGCTTACCATATTTTTTTATGGTTGGCTTATATTTGGAGGCTGAATCTATGTGTGTAGTCAACGATCTGTTGCACCTTTTATTCTTTATCTTCGTATCCTCAACTGTGATATCTTTTCCAATTTCTGTTACTAGCTTTAATATTCAAAGTATAATTTAGCCGTCTAATGACTTTTGATATCAAAAGTTAAAATAGACATATATTACCATTTACCTCTATATTAAGATCTTGATTTAAATGACTATAAGTCTAGGAGTAATTGGATTGGCATTAACCAATTAAAGGATCATTGTGCTTTGGAATACTAACGAAATATCATGATAGTTAACACACAAAAATATGTCTCTTGGAGTGTTGATGCACAAAGAATTCATTTTCCAGTGTAGTTCTTCCTTACAACAGCATTTCGTAAAAATTGGTTACTGGATATTAAAAAAATCTTCGAGACTGTTCTCAAACAAGAAAGGATGAGTGATGTGTGAACACTCGGAATTCTTGTACTTTTTTCATATACTAAAGTCCAAAGAACTTTTTAATCAAAGCACAAATCCCAATAGGAAGAATATAATATGTGTTGTTAATATAAGGCTTAAATATATTTTTGGCTCTATCCATAACCTTTTCAATTTTGACCATTCATTTTCAATTCGAACAATGAAAAAAGTTTTAAATGTATTCTTTTTATGCACAATCGTTTTCAAAAAAATTTCACAATTTTATTGCCGTTTTGACACTGTAAGATTGATATAAAATTATTGTGACGAAAAGGAATTAAAAGGAACCATGTCATGGAAGTAAATTTTAACTGAGATGCGACAAAGCAAAAGTGTTAAAATAGAGAATGAGATAAAAATAACCTTGAACCATTAATATCCTATTACATGGCATGATCAAATTAAATAACATATGAAATGATCCATTTTCAAATTAAAAATATGTATTTTTCGCTATACATATTACATAACACTCATTTTTAATTTGATTTTTACATTTCACTATTATATAACTGTAATAACTAGTATTATAACAATATAGGGCGCAAAAGATTAAATTGGAAAATGTTTTATATATAGAAATTAAATTAATTTTTTTTTATATAAAGACTAAATTAAGAATGAATATAGTGTAATAAATAAATACATAATATAATCATAGCTAATAAAGTAACAAGTTTTCATTGTCCCTTTTTTGCTCTAAAAAAATTACACAAAAATATTATTCAACGCTACCGGTTAAGCGCTGGTAGCATAGCACGATTGAAATCGTAAAGGCCAGATATTCACCACAATGTTTTCAGTTTCATGTACTTGCTGAAAGGTTCCCCCCCCCCCCCCCAAAAGCAGCTGCTCACTCATTAACGGTGGAAGTCCAGGTTCTATTTGTGGATGGACATCTACCGTAAATAATTAATTCAATTCGGAAAATTAAGTAGTTTTATATTATGAAGTATCGACACTTCAAAAATCCTGACGTGTTGTGTCTGACACTTCCCGACCTTCTCCGACACTCCAACACACATTATAGAAATTAAAAAAAAAAGTTAAAGGTTGTGTTGCGTTGAATTTTTAGTTCCAACTATTAGATTTGTTGGATTACGATTACTATTTTATTGAGTTTAATATAAATATTTGGGATACCTTATGTTTTTTTTGCAAAATTGATGAATATTATAAGTTTAATTTCATTTTTTTGTTAAATTATTGAATATTAAATATAATATACACTACATAAATTAAAAATATTATTTAATATCAAAACGTGTCCTAACGTGTCAAAATCTAATATTTTTTAAGCTTAACGTGTCGGAGTGTCATGTCGTATTGTGTCACGTGTCCCGTGTCAGTATCGGTGCTACATAAATTTTATATTTCTCAAATACATTACCTTTATTCATACATACGAGAGAGTTTATTATGCTTAAAAATGAATAATATATGCGTTCATTTATATATTTAATTATTTATTAATAAAATAATTTCAGAAGTATAAAACTCATTTTCACTTAATTCTTTATTCTAACATCATATAAACAATCAATTCAATTTAAACTCTTAAGTGTAAGCCATGTTAATAATTATATATTTCGAGCGACAAGCAAAAGAGAATTTTTTATTTTTTTTACCTTTCCGAGTGTTTAATGATCAGCGATTAGATTGGCCAACAATTTTCGAACCAAAATGCCAGTCTGAATGGATCGAGTTCGGCCTCAGAACATGTGATAAACCTGTTATGGGTAATTCATCATTAGGACTTGAATGCTTTAGCAAGGCTGTGTGTGGCTTAAATTGCACGTAAAAGTTAAAACTAAAGGGAAAGGCACCACTTAAATGATTAAGGTGGCGAAAGCGAACTCACAATTAGATGCAGCCACAAAATTATTCCTTTCTTGGTCATGGGTAATGCCGATTTGGGAGGCCTATAGCAAGTCCAGTACCAGTACCCTTTCCAAATCCAGTGTTTTGATTTGAATCATCAATGACAGTAGGTCTTGGCCTCTTTCGTGTGGATGCACCTCCACTTCGAACCACCAAACAGAAACATTTGCCTACAACTGCACAACAAGCTCATCGAAGCATAAGTTGCTGTTGACCAAATCCCACTTCTTCCTAACATTGATTGTCCGTATCTGTTTCTTGTGCTCCACAACCCCAACGTTACAAGCAAAGATTGACTTGATCCAATCACTCATGCCCATACCCACAATGTTATCCATTTGATAGGCAGGGTGATGGTGTTTGTACGTAGACCAATACATTGAACCTAGCCAATTGTATTATTAGATGTATGCTGGCATATATTGACTTCCAGTATGTTCGGTGTTGCATATTACCAATTAAGGTCACATGTTCAATATATATATATATATATATATATATATATATATATATATATATAATGTGTTATCTTAAAGATTCAACAACTATTTCTTGACCCCATGGGAACTGTTTATGCTTCTTCGTAAAAAACGTACTTACTGCAAATGAAATAAGCACCATTTACTGTTCAAGATTCCATTGATCATGACGAGTGGAGCTGAAAAGTGTCAACCTCATAAAATTAGATATTTTATTTTTTTGTGGCAATAGCTGAATCAACAAAAATCCAGCCTTTGGAGATATTAGTTTTTTAATGTTTCAAATTCCAAGCAGGTATGTTAATTAATTACCAAAAAAAATAAAATCAATGTGGATTGCAACCCAAAAAGAAAAAAAAAAAAAAAAAAGGAAGAGAGAGAGAGAGAGAGAGAGAAGGGGGGGGGGGGGGGGGGGGGGGGGGGGGGTTGGGGTTTTTACAAATTTAATTTTTCTTGATTTCATTTAATCACACAGGTCAAAATTCCTCATTTTATGGAGTGCGCACTGCGTGGAGAAATCACAGATTAATCTGTAGTCTTTACCACCACTCGGTTAGTTGCTCCACTGCAATGAACTCCATTCACTTTGCTACGTTATAAACAAAGTATTTTCATTTTTGAGGTAATGTTTCGAAGACACCTACACCTAACATTTTTTGTTCCAGATATAGTAATATGCATGGCTGCTACATGTTGTTTAGACGTTGTAATTAATTGGAGGCTTCTCACTTCAGTCTAAAAGCCTTAACAAGCCATGAATGGCTCTTCAAAAACGTATTGATGATAATAAAAGTGGGTATGCCAGAAAACAGTGAGAGAGATATCAAATTAATTAATACATGCTTTAAAAAGTAACAGTCGCACATCCAACTTAATGCTCGCCATATTTTTTTAATAGTTGGCAATGAGGTTGAGCTTGATGATATGTGTGAGTATTCTCGTTCCTTCACACTGATATTGCCAAGTCCTATATTAAAAACTAGTTGGGGTCGGAATTAAATGTTGATCCATATATATATATATATATATATATATATATATATATATGTATATGTATATGCACGGACAGTTAAGCCTCACAGGATTCCATCTCCTCCATTAAAAAAGGATTAATAATTTTGTTTACAAAAAAAAGAAAAGAAGAAGGATTAATAGGGTTTGTCCATTACATAGATAGTCAGACAGATAGCAGGTAACAAACATCCACGCACCACACACAATATAAAGAAGTGTGAGAAAACAAGAAAGATGGCAGTTGATCAGGCTGAATATATACTTAATCAAGCAAACCACAACTGAATCGACCATCTGAGAGAGACAGCTTCTCCGCTTTTGTTACCGCATCTAGAGGGAGAGGGCTAAAGCTTCGAGATGGCCCATAAAAATGAGGGAAGCTATTTGATCCATCCACAATTTCATACACCAAACCATCGCCAAGCTGAGGTGATATTGTAGCGAAAGACAAAATATTACTATTAGCAAGACAATATCCTGGCCTCATAATAAGAAGCTATACTGGTGCAAGCTACTATATCAGTTCAGAGCTCAACACACAAGAATAAAACCCTGCACCTGCATTTTAGCCTCTTCATTCATCTTGAAGTAATTGGTTGCTTGGCAGTTATTACTGCTAAATATAACTGTGAAAGCCTTAATTCGGTTGCATATTTGATTCTATCTGATTGAATTAATGAAAGTAATTTCAGTGCAGACATTTTAGATTCATTCTCCAAAAGCCTTAATTCTCAAAGAATGGCAATCAGGACCAGGTCCTAGTAACAACCAACGCCATTAAATTGCTATGGAATTAGTAACAGTTATCTCTTCCTAGTCCTACTTACACAAGGCTTCGTTTTTAAATATTTATATACACATGAAATGAAATCTCTAAGACCAGCAAGTAGTTTCCTTATCGAGGAAAAAACATAGTGAAGTATGTGCGAACCTTTTTAGCATCAATCTGAAGCAGGTAGAGTTCCTCCTTGCAGTTCAAGTAAAATTTTTCAAGCGTTGACCGAACCTGCAATGTTATTGTATCATAACTCGTATTTCAGCAACGGCATTCAAAATTCGGAAATGATTGTAGAAGTTCAGAACCTCAAAGAAGCATGCGACTTCCATAAATCACCAAATCAATTGGCATGTTATATCCGGTTCCTATAATCCTATTACCATCAGCAAACAGCTGAACCACTAACATCAACAACAACAACAACAAAAAATCAAATTAACCTGGTCGTGCTTGCTGAGATGGATGAAAGCAGAAGACTTGTCAAGGTCCCCGCCGAAAGTGGATCCATTAGTTTGCAACTCCTCCCACTCCTTCCCTGTACTGATTCTGTACACGAAATCGCTCATCTTCAACAACACCCTCAATCCAAATCGGTAACCGTCACTGTCATTTCATTACATTTACTTGTCAAAACGGGCCCGGCCCGTTTTACACCTTGAAAAATAAAATGAATTTCTATTGGGCCTTGTGGAACCCAATACAAGGCCTGGCCCATTTATTACATTACGGATTCCACGTGTCTTATCATTTTTCTCAGCAAGATCCAGGTGTCTGATCAGGGACAGGTGTCTTTTTACCTGTGACTTGCAGTACTGGTTACGTATAACAGAGTTGCAACTTTCAACATATGTCCTTCATTTTTTTAAAATTAATGTTAGGGTTTTGCAAAATTGCCCCTGAATTCATATCCCTGAGGCAGAACCCTTCTCTTCAAATTTTTTTTGATGATTGTTCCATATCTATATCTGAAGGAGATTTGTAGAAATTGTAGGTTGATGCAATGTGAAGCATCAGAGAGCAAAGTGAAGGATCTGAATGAAAATTCGAACCCGATAGGAGAGAGAAGAGTGAGGAAGTGAAAGAGAGAGAGAACGGAGAGAAACTGAACTGAATCCGAAACCTGTATTTCCAATCTGAATAGTTTGTATAAGTTAGGCTAAGATCTATGTGATCTGAACTGAAACTGAACTGAATCTAAAAAAAAATCTGTTGGAGGCAGTTATAACTGATATAACAGCTATTACAGCTGTTACAGGGTTGTTAGAATCTGTTTGCGAACAGACTTACCTGATCCCTGAATAAGCATGGACTACCCTAGTTCTAGTAGCTGATCTAACTCAGTGAACTGTATTTAACACGATGAACAAGGCTGAAACGAGAAACAGAGATGGATCGAGTGGCAAGGACTAAACATTAAAAAATGAAAACTCGAGGTTCAAAAACAAATATTAACATTTTACCCGAAAAATAAAGGAAAAATAAAATAAAATAACTGATATTTCTTGGCTGGAGAACGTTATAAAGCCTCCAGGGGTTAACTCTGTGCTTGTAAGTGTGTACTGTGGGTTATTCAGTGGAGAAGTGATGGCAGCGATCGCGAGAACGCACCTGTTCAGTGTTGCGAGTTTTCAGCTCAAAGAAGCGGAAATGCCTTTTGCAGGTTCCCGCGCAATCCACAAGCTTCTCGGTGATTGTCCTCATCGCAATATTGCTTTTAGATGCAAAGGAAATGCTATGATTCTTCCCAAAATCAGAGCCCAGAATACTCCTGGTGAGAATGCCTACTTCATATTCACTAATTCTCGAATTGTGTTTCCTAAATTTGTTGGTTGCTACTTGCTTCCTCCCAGACTATGTTCCAGATTCCAACTTTTACAAAGTGGAAGCGATTCTCAGGTTACAACCCTTTTCTTTTATGGCCGGGGGGAAGTTTACTGTGTAATCAGTTGAAATGAGTTTTTCTAGCTTCCTATTGATATCTTCGCTGCTTTTATGCTGTTAACTTTCTTATGGAACAGGCCCTGGCGAATCCCTCAGGTTTCTTCGGTAAGACATGACCTTTTCATTAGTATTTTTTGTTTTTGTTTTTTGGTATGTAAAATGCGAGACGAATCTTGTTTATTTCATTGGATTGGATGCATTGTCACAATATCGACGCATATTAAAACCAATGCTTTCTTAAAGTTGAGCTAAGCAGTAGTGTTCCAGCAGTTGGTAATTGATTCAAGTTCAAGGTTGCTTGTTAGTTGATGTTACTACTAATGATTTTTTGCCAAAAGAAACGAAAATACAGCTTTGATTTCTCACTGAGTACCTAAAATTATGGTGCCATCTTCTTTGGGATGAGAGTCGTGGCGTTTCATTAGTAGGTTACTTGCTTATGACCTAATTGCCAGATGCTAGAGAAAGGCAACTACATTCACCTCTTTAAAATAATTGGTTTGGCCAGTATTGCTCTTATTCTTTTCATATTGGTTGGCCTTGTGCTATCGGATTTACTAATCTTATTGACTGGTGTTGGTACTAAATTTTGTTTTTCTTAATTTGAAGGCTTTGTTGAAAATGGGAATTCGTGGTGTCACTGTATCTGATGTCAGGGGCTTTGGTTCTCAGGGTGGTTCAAAAGAGAGGCAGGGAGGTAAGTCCAACGCTGACCAGAAGAAGTTTAAAACTGAAGATATTTTTAGGTTTTAGTTATATAGATACTTTATGCATATGGGTCACATGCTCATGTACATTATTATCTTCTATTAATAGTTTATTCTTCACAGGGTCTGAATTTTCTGAAGACAATTTTGTCGCCAAAGTTAAGATGGAAATAGTGGTGGCAAAGGACCAGGTATGTAGATATTTGGTAGTAATTTCAGTGGCATGCCGACACTGTAACTGATCATGTACTTTTTGTGTTAATGTAATATCGTAAGGTGGGGAAAGAAAGAGTTCTCAGATCCTGTCAGCACGCCCTTAATCTCTATAAAAGCCTTTTCTTAGTGAAAATCAACAAAGCCTGTTGTTAATTGTTAAACGCTTTCCTTCATGCTTTACTTTTTATGCCTTAGACTTTCTAAAACTTCATTTCTAAAAAGCTTAATATTATTAGAAATAAATATAATAATGTCCATATCCCTTGGATCTGATGTTCCAAAGTTTTCATGGGTTTTAAATCCATTGTCTATGGATTGGGATCTTCTCAAGTTTCATCACCATACCTATTGGACGGAGAAAAGCTTCTAATTTTTTTTTAATGGATATGATAATTCCATTACCATTGGGTCTACTTTGTTCTGTCACTCTTACATTCTTACAGAACTGTTCATTCTCTGCAAGTGTTTGGATTTTAAAAAGATTAAAGAAACAGAAAATTTCCTTGTGGCGGCAATGGATATGGTAGGAGAAGTTGCAAAAAGCACTCTTGGTGGGGTTTGAAGTTTTGTCATATTAATGATTTTGGGATATCCCTGAAATGAAATTTCAGCCTACGTTAAGGGCAAAAAATAATGTTAATTTCTGCAGCATCTCTGATGCATGTCACACACTTTTGTAGGTTGAAGCAGTGATAGACAAAATTATTGAGGAGGCAAGGACTGGGGAGATTGGTGATGGCAAAATTTTCTGTAAGGCCTAAACCTACTTTATCTGAATTATACATTGTGGTCTATTAGACTTATATTTTGTATATAAATTTACATCTTTATTTTTATTTTATTTTTTTCTACTTTCACATAATGTAATGCCACCTAATAGGTTGTTATAAATTATAACCGTTTTGCTTATTAATAGATATATAGGTGTATTTCATTTGTACAAAACCTGTGCGTGAGAGTGTGATTGAATGAATTCTGTTATTCAATTTTTCTTATGTTTCTACCTTCTAACATGGTCCATTTGCATCTTTCTTTATTTTGTATGTATTTGGATCATTATGTTATGTGCTATTCTAGGGATATTAATCTGTCATTTTTAGTCAGTTATGTTTTCTCTCTCGTACGGCTAGCATTCTTCTTGGCGTCCAGGGAGAACAGATTATCTTGAGTCGAAATGTAGAGCTAAATAACTAATTCCATTTTCAATAATGATTTGTAATTTCTTCTTGCAGATAGGCAGGAATAAAAAAGCTTTTCAACAGAAAGAAAAAATTAAAATGAATTGTGCAGTTTGACATAACCAAGAAATGTTTATTTTTTTTTGGATTACAATGGGAATCGAACACTGTACACACTACACACACTCCACATCACTAGGCTAACCCTAGTGGTTACATATCCAAGAAAGTTATGAATTTTGTTTTCAAGGCAAATAATTTTAATCTTTCTTTCTGGTTATTGTGAAAATCCTTCTTCCAGATGGAAAACACTACCCGATGCGAGATGATACTGTTTGGAGTATACAATCCAGAAAATGCTTGTTTCCTCAAATGGCCTTCAGAGTTACATAGGACTAGAAACTTCTTAATATATTCTCAGCTTTCACTTTTAATCCTCTATGCTGCACTCATCAGAATCTTTAATTTATTAGATTGCCTAGAAACTTGGAATGTTCAAAACCTAAGTACCTGGATCTTGATGCACATTTCCTGTATCATGTCTCTACTAACTTGCCTAAGTTATCGTGATGGAAGACTTTGATGGAATAAGAATTAAACTGCAATTTCTAGATTCAACGAGTAAATATGATGGCCTCAATTCAGAATCATATTTCTAATAGATTTTATATTGTGCAGTGATCCCTGTTTCTGATGTTATAAGAGTTCGCACAGGTAACCATTTGCTTCCTCGAATTGTGAAAATTTATATTAAAAATAAATTGATACAAAAAATTATAATTTTTTGTAATCAAGTTATCTACACAAGTTTTGAATATTAATTTTTCAGGTGAGCGTGGGGAACAGGCAGAGAGGATGACTGGGGGGCGAACTGACATTTTATCTGCTGTATGATTGGTTGGAACAAAAAGATCAGCATTTGTCATCCTCTTATTACCATCTTTTACGTCCCCATTCTCCTCTTCCGTTGTGAATCGATCACAGTGATATATGCTTTATGTGTTTTGCACTTTGCTGTCAGAAATGTATGACAGCAGTATTGATAGGATAGTGTTGTGTAGCTGTTGTGAATGATGAAAAAATAGGACCAAATCGAACCTACCAGTTCAACTTGAAAACTGGTCAAGTCTGGTTCATTCAACTCAGAAAATCGAATGAACGAAGAACTGATGGAAAATCAGTCTAATCATAACTCTGTGAGAACTTATTTTTTTAATTTTTAATTTTTTTAATTCCACCAAAAACATTTTTAAACTAAATAAAAGCCTAATGGTAAGTTTCAAAGGTCCATAAATAAAAGAAAGAGAGTAGTCATTTGAAATTCCTCTTTGCGATTCAGTTTTATAAGAAGCTAACAAACAAAATGTGTAGATTTTTCTGTGATTACCTCGCTAGATAAATGATAAAAATAAAAATAGTTATGTGATAAAATTAAGAGCTTTACATCTCTCATCTAACATGAGGTTAGAAAATTTCCTACACACACATAATTTTAATGGATCTTACCATAAACAAAAAACAAAAAATAAAAAAATATTGCACGCAAAACGAACTCTCACTAACATGAGAAAACAACTCTCCTATTAAACGAGAAACTATTTTCCGTAAAATTAATGATTTTTTAAATTTGGTTATTGTCTCACAATATTTTGAAATTTTTAATTATTTTGATTATTAGTCTCAAATAATAAATTTTCTATTTTAGTATTTTTTTTAAATAAACAATTTATACATTATCTTCACATGATTTAACTCATTTTTATTTTTCATACTTCAATTTTATTTTCTGTCATATCTAGTCGTGATAATTTGCAAACAAAATCACATAAGAAACCTTTACTATGGGAGAGAAAATACATAATTATACTTTTCATCATAATTTAAGAATTATGTATTATAAATTAATTTTATACGAGAAAGGTTGTAGTTACTGCTTTTTTGTTATTATATCTTGTTATTAAATTTTAACCGTTGATTTTTGTTAATCTAATAGTTATAATTTATTGAAAATTAATAATTAATTAATATGTATGACATAATTAATTATAACTGTTAGATTGACGAAAATCAACAGTTAAGATTTAGTAGTAAAAGGTAGTAAAAAAAGATGTTGTAACTATAACTTCCCTATTTTATATATAAAAAAAGAGGAGGGTTACGTTTATAACTTTTTTTTGTTTACAACTCTTGCAACCTCAACTATGTTCTCCCGGTTGTTGTTCTCTCGGGAGAACATGTTGTAAGAGTTGTAAACAAAAAAAAATTATAAACGTAATATGTCCCTAAAAAATAGATAGATTTTTTTTTTTTCTTACTTTTGCCTACCATCTTCTAATACCGTTATATTAAAATCTTAATAAAAGAGAAAAAGATAAATGTTAGTGAAAATTCTGATCTAATATTATTTTAGAGTAGTAAACAAAAATAGACAGAAAAAAGAAGGTAAAATAACCTATATTAAAAAGAAATATCTAAAAACACCAAAGACGTTATGACGGCGAAAGGCGAAATTGGGTGCGTGTGGTATGTGGTGTTGTACAAATCTGCGAAACGGACACTCTAAACACCAAAACCAAACAGAAGGAGGAGAAGAGAGAAGAGATCTCATCTCCATATCGCACACAGAAATTACTTTCTTTCTCAAATCTCGAAGGCAAGTCCTTCTCTATTCTCCTTCCTTCATCATCTTTGGAATGCTTATCTTCTCTATCTCTGTTTCATTTCTATTCATTTTTTTTTCTTTCTCCATCCCGATTTCCCTGATCTGAATTGTAATTTACGATTTAGTTTTGGCCTTGCTTGATCTGTGTTCCGTTTCTTCAGATATTGATTTCAACCTCCATTCTCTCTCGCTTTTTTTTCAATTTGATATAATTTTTTTACATTGAAATTAGGGTAAAAGGCACTGATGTTTGTGTTACGGATTGATTCAGAATAGTTAAAAATGGGTCTGTCGTTTACGAAGCTATTCAGCCGGTTGTTTGCCAAGAGGGAGATGCGTATTCTTATGGTGGGCCTCGATGCAGCCGGTAAGACCACCATTCTTTACAAGCTCAAGCTTGGAGAGATTGTTACCACCATTCCCACCATTGGTAAGTTTCATTATTTTATTTTTTTCATATCTCTCTTAAACAATAAAACGAGTGCAATTTTTTGCTAATATATTTCATTTCGTGTAGGGTTTAATGTGGAAACTGTGGAATATAAGAACATTAGCTTCACTGTCTGGGATGTTGGTGGCCAGGACAAGGTTTCTCTTTTCTTTTTTTCTACTTTTTTTTTTGTTTTTTCATGTCTGTTGCTTGGATTCAATACCGTTGCTAGATTCATCCTCTTACCAATGCAGATTGGCTTTTATCTTTAGCCTCTTGCTATTTATTTTTATCTCTGAACTGAATTTTTTTTATTGAAATGTTTTTTCCTTCTAGATCCGTCCTTTGTGGAGACATTACTTCCAAAATACACAAGGACTTATTTTTGTGGTTGATAGCAATGACCGAGATCGTGTTGTTGAAGCTAGAGATGAGCTGCACAGGATGTTGAATGAGGTAATCCTCAAATCAATGAATGAATATATGATAATTTGGCTTATTTTAGATGAATTAATTTTTCCTAGCTTAATTTTGTGATTGTTTATGTATTTTATAATCATGTCAGGATGAGTTGAGAGATGCTGTTCTTCTAGTTTTCGCAAACAAGCAAGATCTTCCAAATGCTATGAATGCAGCTGAAATTACTGATAAGCTTGGTCTTCATTCGCTGCGTCAGCGTCACTGGTAATCTAAACTATTGCTTGCTGTCAAACAGTTTGGTTCTCTCCTTAATCTCCTGTCTCACTGCTTCCACCCGAACACATTGTCATATCTACATGTTCTTCTCGTGCAGGTATATCCAGAGCACATGTGCCACATCTGGTGAAGGACTTTATGAAGGACTTGATTGGCTCTCAAACAACATTGCAAACAAGGTTTAATACAGAATAATTATTTTCAGGGACTCGGCAATTTAAATTACTGGCTGACAGATTTCACGTGTAGGCGTTTAACTTTTTTCTTTTCTTTTCTAATTTGTGAGTGCAGGCGTAATGATTATAGTTATGGGTTGCACGAAGTTCAGTTGAGTTTACCGTCAGATGTTTGATGTGGTTACCTTACCCTGGTTAGAATTTTATCTGCTCTAGCATGTATTATTTTTCTTAAAAGAACAGACGGCTACTACCTAGTTTCAAAATAATTTGCCATTTTTTTTTTCCGTGTATAACCAAAGAGAATCTTATTACAGAATTTCATTAAATCATTCAAAGCTTTTTACATTTATACATAATATATTAACTATTAAATAAACAACCGTGTATTCAACAAAGCGATAGCAGTATGGAACGTTTGATGACCATGAACATCTTTTATTCTTCCAACTTCGGATCATGATTATCTGCATTCATACTCAAATGCGACCTTCTCTTATAAGAATGAGAATTTTCACTTGTTTTTGGAATGAAAATTTGGACAAATGTAAGAGATTAATGGCATCCGTATCCCCTAACAAAATCAATCTCGGACTACACTCTTTGTTGAGCCTTTTTTTTGTCTTTTTAAGTGGGGGCCACAAAAAAAAAAATGAAAACTACAACGAAATGTCTGAGCAAGAGGTAACTATATTCAAAAGATTAGATACTAAAAGCTGATGAATCTAATGGGGCAAGATGTCAGTCATAACTCTGGAAGCCTCCAGTGGTGTTGAAAGCTTGATTTGTTATCCAGTCAGCACAACGATTGGCCTGACGAGGAATGAAAGAAAGACGGACCTGCCAATCTTTCTCAAACCAGTGCGTACTGCTCGTTACCTTACTGCTCCGTCGTAGTTGAGCTTGGTCCAATGTATGTTAGGACATTTCCACTGTTCCACAGAGAAATTGTTGATAGGTGCCTCGTTAGCACTCCCCTTCGACAGAACGTTGCAAAACAAAAGTTGTACGGAAAGTTCTGATATAGTAATATGGTTAAGAATAATTTGGTTGGGATGGCCTAGATAGGAGAACTGAATGTCATGAACACCACTATCCCGAGTTCCATAGACACCAGCAACTAACAAAAGATATCCTTCTAGTTCAAATTAAACTGGCCTAATTGTTGAGTAAAGTTTATATCAAACCAATACTCTAGTAGGTTGTGTTATCAAAAAAAAAAAAAAAATACTCTAGTAGGTTGAGTAAAACTACGTCTTTGCTGTGCTTTTGAGCCAACTATCCCACACTATTCTGGCTTTGGGGCGATTCCTCATAACATGTAAACTGTTCTCTTGGAAACCTGAACAGTGATGACAGTGACCACTTCCGTGAGACCAGCTCGTCGTCCTATCCTTTATAGACAATCTGCCATGCCTAGCTACCCACAAGAAACACTTAGGTAATCACACTTAATTAGCTTGTAATCTTATTAGAGTGGACACCAAGGCAGGTTTTCATTTCATGCCATCGGAATTACCTGTAAATGGCTTTATTTAGTTAATTGACACCTTTAGAAAATATGAAATCGGTTAACTACTAAATTTTTGTAGTTTAAATAGTTCACATTTAGAAATCTTGCCAAGAATGTAAGGGTTCGATTCAATTTTAAATTGATAGATTATTTTTTCATTATCAACTTTTTTGTTTTATTTCTTACACTTAATAACCTAAGTTACTTCATAAGGCCGGGTAAAATGTTAAAAAATAAAGTCAAATCAAATCACATTCTGTTTAGTTCACTTCAAATATAAGAAACTGTTTTCAAAATAATTCAAATTCTTAAATAAGTTTGAAGCATAATATTCAAACTTCTATGACAAACAAACTATACTTAAATAATTTTAATTTTTTATAATTCCAAAAATTATATATATGCTTTTCAATCAAAAGGTTTTTGTTTCATCACCAGAAAAGAAAATTTCTCTCAAAATCTGGTGAATATTAATTGTAAACTTCATTATTTAAAATTTTGGCACTATACAGAAGTATTTCTCATCACATGTAGAACTGTCAAAAAGGGTTCAAGCCCTAGGGCCAGCCCATCAAGTCCTAGGGTCAGTCCTATAAAATTTTAGCTCTCTATGTAATGGGGCCATTTTAAGCCCATTCTTTTAAAGCCTTCTCATTATAGGGTTAGGTTGGGGCTGGCTCGCGGGCTACAATATTCAACCCAATTTACAACGAAAAAAATTTCATCAAAAATTTTGACGGACAAAAGAATTCCTTCAAAAATTTTGACGGAATATTTTTCGTCCAAAATTTTTGATGAAAATGTGAACCAATGAAAATTACAACGGAAATTTTTTTTTTTCAAAATTTTTGAGGGAAATGTATCTGTGAAACTTTCTACGGAATTTAGATTTCGTAAAGATTTTTAACAAAATATTTTTTTCGTTGAAATTTTTTACAAAAATATTTTCGTCAAAGATTTTTACAGAAATAATTTTCGTGAAAATTTTTTGACGAAAATGTGTCCGTTTAAAATTTTGATAGACATATTTTTTATCGAAAATTTTGTCAAAAATATTTTTCGTCAAAACTTTTTTACGGAAATGTGTTTCGTCAAAAATTTTGACGGAAATTTTTTTCGTCAAAAATTTCGACAAAAACTTTTTTCATCAAAAATTTCGACGGAAATTTATTCGTCAAAAATTTTGACGGAAATTTTTTCGTCAAAAATTTCAACAAAATCTTTTTTCGTCAAAAATTTCGGCAGAAATTTTTTCGTCAAAAATTTCGGCAGAAATTTTTTCGTCAAAAATTTCGGCAGAAATTTTTTCGTCAAGAATTTCGACTGAAATATTTTCGTCAAAAATTTCGACAGAAATTTTTTCGTCAAAAACTTTTACGAAATTTAGATTCACTACAGATTTTTGACGAATTTTTTTTTTGTCAATTTTTTTACAGAAACGTTTTGTGTCAAAACTTATTACGAAAAAATTTCTATGCAATAATTTTTTTAAAAAGTGACAATTTTCTAAAAACTATTTAGTTTTATTTTTTCTAATAATTTATGTGCACCATTTTAATATAAATATTTTTTTAAAAAAATACATATTGTTTTTTTAGAAGGCCCGTGGGCGGGCCCTAACCCATAGAGCTTTGGCCCGTGTGGATCTATATCATTGTGGGCTTTTTGGCCCTAACCCATTTGGGCTAGGGCTAAATGGGCCGGGCTGGCCCGTTTTGACAGCTCTAATTCACATGAATCAGCTTTTATAAGATTGGTACAAAACACATGAGAAGCAAAATAAAACGTTATGATTAAACCCCAACCTTTTTTTTTTTCAAGATTTTTGAGGGAAATCTATCTGTGAAACTTTCTACGGAATTTAGATTTCGTAAAGATTTTTAACAAAATATTTTTTTCGTTGAAATTTTTTACAAAAATATCTTTGTCAAAGTTTTTTACAGAAATAATTTTCGTGAAAAATTTTTGACGAAAATGTGTCCGTTTAAAATTTTGATAGAAATATTTTTTATCGAAAATTTTGTCAAAAATATTTTGCGTCAAAATTTTTTGACGGAAATGTGTTTCGTCAAAAATTTTGACGAAAATTTTTTTCCTCAAAAATTTCGACAAAAACTTTTTTCATCAAAAATTTCGACGGAAGATTTTTTGTCAAAAATTTGGACATAAATTTATTCGTCAAAAACTTTTACGGAATTTAGATTCGGTAAAGATTTTTGACGAATTTTTTTTTTGTCAATTTTTTTACAGAAACATTTTGTGTCAAAACTTTTTACGAAAAAATTTCTATGCAATAAATTTTTTAAAAAGTGACAATTTTCTAAAAACTATTTATTTTTATTTTTTCTAATAATTTCTATGCACCATTTTATTATAAATATTTTTTAAAAAAATACATAGTTTTTTTAGAAAGCCCGTGGGCTGGCCCTAACCCATAGAGCTTTGGCCCGTGTGGATCTATATTATTGTGGGCTTTTTGGCCCTAACCCATTTGGGCTAGGGCTAAATGGGCCGAGCTGGCCCGTTTTGGCAGCTCTGATTCACATGAATCAGCTTTTATAAGATTAGTACAAAACACATGAGAAGCAAAATAAAACGTTATGATTAAACCCCAAACCCACCCCCCCCCCCCCCCCCCCCCCCCCCCCCCCCCCCCCCCCCCCCCCCCCCCCAACCCAAACAAAACCCCCAAAACAATAAAACGTTATTGCTGGAACCAAGTAAACAAAATGAATGGAAAACCTACATGTACGATCAAATTATCCACTATTCAACTTTGTTTCAAATTTATCTTTTTTAATAGATCACGCATATCATGTAATTTGTCCTCTTCATTTCACATTTTTGGGAAACTAGTTAAAACCAAAATTCCCTCAACAATGATGTTATAACAAATTAAAATGATATTGCTTTGCAAAAAAAATAAAAAAATAAAAAAATAAACTAAAAAAATAAAAAAATGATATTGCTATGCGATCATTCCATCCTAAAAGATTGACCAACAATTCCACAATGAACACCGATACGCAGATATAATTATCCAAGACTATTTTTATATTGATGATTAAGAGAAATGTTATCATAAAGTGAGCGTATTGATAATCGACTAAAATACCCGTTCATTGTATAATGAACAATGTTTATTGATCATTAATACGAAATTCATCAATGTAATAATTGCATTTTTTTAATTTTAATTGATGAAATATTAAAATTAATTATATTTAATATTTCTCATAAAATATAGAATTATGCATGAGAATCTCCCACAAAGTCTCCACGAAAGTCACATAAAAAAACATAATATATACCGTTTGCCTAAAATAAAAATATAATAAATAGGGGGTGTAAATAGGTCAGATCGTTTGTCACGAGTCTAGTACCTAGTCCGACTTGCCTTGACCTATTTTAAAATAGTATAGGTTTGAACTCATTAAAATGCATATTTAGAAATCAGGTCATAAGTCCACAAGCCTAATTTAGAAGGCTTGGTCTCTAACTTTCTAGGCCCAATTCGTATTTTTTTTAATAAATAGCATTTATAATATTTTTTATAAAATAATATCTTTTTATTTTTTTAATTTTTTGTAATTTAACCTCTTCTCACTTGGCAAATACATTTTTTTTAATCCTAAATTCCTTTACGTGGCTCTTCCCTCCTCCGCCAAATTGCATTACTCTTCTGCCTCCTTTCTCAACTTCTTATCCCTTCCAAACCATCCATAGTTCATCGTCGACTTTCAAGACTTTAACATTTGATAATAAGTCTTCATGCTTTATATTTTTGCTCTCTTTTTTGTCTCATTGACAAAATTGTCTCTTTTCCAAAATAACATTTTATTTGACTTATAACTATTGTATGCATTTACGTGTTTTGTTCTTATTTGTTAAGCATGTGTTTATGTATGTGATTTATTTATTTTTACCTGTTTCTCTTTATTTATTTAATTGTTTTTTGTTTGAGAATTCTTAGATAAGTTAGTTAGTGGATATCTTCAAAGCTAATAGGAAGAATTATTCTTCATAATTCTTGCTCTTTTCTTTTATCCGATTGTCAAATTTTATTTCTTTACAAAATTTTCATTAAAAAAATAACATATCGATCATTTGACTTACCAGTGGTATATACATCTACATTCTTGTTTTTTCATTACTTTGTACAATAGCTGAAACGACAACCCAAAATATTGTCTAAGATCATATCTAGATGTCGGTCTTTCTTTCGAAAAAAAATTATGATATTTACTTTTGATAAATAAAAATTATAGAAAGAACAAGCACTTAAAAACTTAAAAATATAGGAACTAAATACTCAGTGGTAAGGACTAAGAAACAAATGGCTATAAAAAAAGTCTGTTTTTTCTGCAGTTACTGCAAATAATGCAATAAGTCCAATATGACGTCGTTTTAGGACGAAAATCATGATATTTTTGTAATTTTAATTTATTTCAGGCTTATTATAGTCTTTATAATTATAATTTTCTAATCTTTCAATCCCAAAACAATATCGTTTTAGAAGTAAATGCAGATAATTTATCTGCATTAACTGCAGAAATATTTTTCTGAAAAAAAAAAGACTAAAAAACAAACAAATAAAAATATGGAGAGCAAAACTAAAAAAAAATCAAATTGGTAAAAATACTAAAGACTAAAATTTACTTTAACCCTGTAAACATTTTCAAAGCATTTAATTAAGATAAATTATGATTTAAAAAATTTGTCTAGTGTATTTTCAGTAATTAATAAATAAATATGTGCTATTTTTTTTTGTAAAGTTTCTTTTTTGGTAAAGTAATATGTGCTATTTTATTATCTAGTACTCGTATTTTCAAGAAAGCATGTTTTCCAATTAATTACCTGTCCAGTGACATATATACTTTACTTTTATTGTGTTTGGTTACACAAATCATTGATCCAAAATTTTACAAACTATTGATCATTCTAACTAGTTTTTATTTCTCTCAATTTTTTTCTAAGTAACTTTTTATAATTCTTCTTTCTTGTATTTCTTTTTTATTGTATTCTATTATACTCTTATGTCATAGTTGTGATAAAGTATCATTAAACCGTTTTAATATTTATTTGCTTAATTTACATAGATGAAGTTTCCCGTGTAGATACGAGAAATCATGTCTAATAAATCAATTTCTACAATGGAATTTTTATTTATTGCTTTATGTTTTTTGACTAAGATTCGTTTTTTTTTTTTAAAGATATTTTATCTGTTATTAAATACGATATTTAATTGCATTTCAATCAATGTTGTTTTCTAATCTGGGCTAGCAAATTATCCCGGATATGTGCACATTTGAATAACCCTGATAAAAATTCGTTTTTTTTTTAAGATATTTTATCTGTTATTAAATACGATATTTTATTGCATTTCAATCAATGTTGTTTTCTAACCTGGGTTAGCAAATTATCCCGGATATGTGCACATTTGAATAACCCTGATAAAAATTCGTTTTTTTTTAAAGATATTTTATCTGTTATTAAATACGATATTTTATTGCATTTCAATCAATGTTGTTTTCTAATCTGGGCTAGCAAATTATCCCGGATATGTGCACATTTGAATAACCCTGATAAAAATTCGTTTTTTTTTAAAGATATTTTATCTGTTATTAAATACGATATTTAATTGCATTTCAATCAATGTTGTTTTCTAATCTGGGCTAGCAAATTATCCCGGATATGTGCACATTTGAATAACCCTGATAAAAATTCGTTTTTTTTTAAAGATATTTTATCTGTTATTAAATACGATATTTTATTGCATTTCAATAAATGTTGTTTTCTAATCTGGGCTAGCAAATTATCCCGGATATGTGCACATTTGAATAACCCTGATAAAAATTCGTTTTTTTTTTTAAAGATATTTTATCTGTTATTAAATACGATATTTTATTGCATTTCAATAAATGTTGTTTTCTAATCTGGGCTAGCAAATTATCCCGGATATGTGCACATTTGAATAACCCTGATAAAAATTCGTTTTTTTTTTTAAAGATATTTTATCTGTTATTAAATACGATATTTTATTGCATTTCAATCAATGTTGTTTTCTAATCTGGGCTAGCAAATTATCCCGGATATGTGCACATTTGAATAACCCTGATAAAAATTCGTTTTTTTTTAAAGATATTTTATCTGTTATTAAATACGATATTTTATTGCATTTCAATCAATGTTGTTTTCTAATCTGGCCTAGCAAATTATCCCGGATATGTGCATATTTGAATAACCCTGATAAAAATTCGTTTTTTTTTTTTAAAGATATTTTATCTGTTATTAAATACGATATTTTATTGCATTTCAATCAATGTTGTTTTCTAATCTGGGCTAGCAAATCTGATTGCATTAATACTTTCCGGATATATAGTGAATAGGGCGAGAGGCCTATAAACAGAACATTTTCTCAATTCATTTCACTCCAACATTCAGCCGTCTCTGACTAGTTTGTTCTCTCAATCTTCTAAAGGTGTTTGTATACCTCAGCCTTCATGGAAATCAATCGACACATGGTACACAGCTTTCATTTTTTATTTTATTTTTTGGTCTCATTCAAACAGTTTGTACATATATGTCACTTTCACTTTGGTCAATTGATGAATATGTACATCTATTCATGTTTTTTTTTAGAACTGCGTACTGAGAGTGGATACCCGATCTCGTGGGTGGGAGAATTCTATCACAAAACTGCTTAAGCGTGTCAAAGGTTACAGCTTTTTACTTTCTCATCAATATTTAGTAATTGGAATTTACTTAATTTTCATCATTATTTTTATAATTTTCGGAATTGGAATTGTAGATGTATCTTTCACCATTGATACGGAAAGTGGGATTATTCGCATTTCTGGGAAAATAGATCCGAACAAGCTATTAACTGACATAAAAAGGGCTGGGAAACATGCAGAACTCATATATGCTGAATGTGGTGAACACTCTCGCTACAACTATGGATCCGGGTATGGTTATAATGGCGGATATGAAAAAATGGAGCCCCAATATTCCTACCCGTATTATGAGTCCCAACCCCATTATGGGTTCAATGCAAAGCCAAGTCATGTTCATTTACTGCCACCACCAAGTGAACCAGCTGCACTGTGCTATGAACCATACAATGGAGGATATGAACCCAACCGGTTCAATGGTCGTCTTGCACTAACAGCAGGGCCACGTCATGTTCCGTTACTCCCACCGCCAAGTGCACCCCCACAGAACAAGTATAACCCAAATGATCCTTCTTGCAACATCATGTGATGATTTAGATCAATGTTCATTTGGTCTTTTTTGGTCTCTTAGTTCTTTTCTTTTCTTTTATTTTCTTCGAGTTTTTCTGTTTTGTTAAGACTTCCTTTTGTTTCCACTTCCTCATGTTGGAAAATATTAAGTTTTAATTTTGAATCACCTATATTCTGGATTTTGGCATCTTTTTGGATCTCACCGTGATACAAAAATTAATTTCTCCACGTTGATTTCAGGTTCTTAATGATCAATCATAACATTTCGCTTTTAGTATTGATTCTAGAAACTGAAAATTGAGGTAATTTATTATGCTCTATTTTTTTAAGATGGAATTGTAATGCGATGGACTTTTCCTTTTGCTTCGATAATGTAGGTGTATCGATCAGGTATAGCAATACAATCGAGCAAACTAAAATATATTAATCACGTATTGTATATATCAAACAAATTTTTTTATTTTTATACTTGTTTTTCTACATATGGCATTCTTTTGCGGGGAAGGAAGTGGAAATAAATATAAAGTATTAAATTTGGGGAATCGTGACCATACAAAGATGGAAATAAATATAACCGTTAGATCAATATAATCGATCTAACGGTAAGATTGATTGGTAGTCAATTGGTAGTAACACAACTTGGTTGTCACAATATCATTCTCCTTCTTTTGCATTCCCTTTTATAAAAAGGAGATAGAAAAATGAAATGAATTTATCTCTTTGCATTTTTCCATGAAAGCAAGGTACAAAAAATGCATGTAGAAAATAAAAAACAAAATAACATTTTGTATTGTACCATTACGAAACACGAGATATATCCGATACGTTAATTATAAAAAAAAAACGTTAGATTTCGATGTTAGGACACGTACATTTTGATATTAAATAATATTTTTAATAATATAGTGTATATTTTATTTAATATTCAATAATTTAACAAAAAAAAATAAAGCGAAACACACATCTCTTTTTTTTTTAATTTATCTTGTGTTTATTTAATTCCACAAAAAATATACGAGTGAAGTAGAGAAAATGATGCAAAAGAGTATGAACCTTTTATCTAGTATGAACCTCTTATATGGATCCATAAGAGGTATGATTTTGATTCTAAAGGTTATAAAAACTATACAATCCAAATAATGGAAACACGATAGTTATTCAAGATGTGGATTTAAGAAGAATAATAGAATTGAGGTCTACACGATGAAGACTACAACTTCTTTTCTTATCTTATGGAGGCAGACGAGATGAAGCAACCAAGGATGAAACAAGAGATGAGACTACTACTCCAACAATAACACTGATCGCAAGTCCTCAAGAGTTTGCAAGAACTTTGAGTTAATAGAGAATAAAGATAATCTCACTTTATTTTGCCTCTCAACTATAAATCTATGTTGCATACACACCAACACTATAGGTTCCATTATTCGAGAGAGAGAGAGACAACTATTGAGATTTTATATTGATGATAAATATAGATTTTATATGAAAAAGGAATATGTTCTGATACAACAAAACACTTTATTTCATAAAAAAAAAAAAACTCATTAAAGAGAAGTAAGAAACAAAAATTTCATCCACTTTTTATTTTAATTTTTTTTGAGGGATCATCCACTTTTTAGAGACAAAATATTTTTCCCTGTACGAAACAAAACAATGTAAAACAACAGTTAGGATATTTTTACTACTAATTTTTTTAGTACCAATTTTTTTACTATCACTCTATTACACTCTAATCACCATTGAAAAGAGAGAAAAGAAAAATAACTTTTGAATCCAATAATAATTAAAGTGATAGTAGAGTGGTAGTAAAAAAAATTAATAATAAAAATATCCTAGTAAAACAAATAGTGTAAACTATTTTCGGAATATAAATGATTACGAAAATTGACAGTTATGGAAATTTCATATGCTGTATTGTAATATTACCTTATAAAAAGAAGGGTTTTCATTTTATCCTTTAAAATAACACAATAAACTTTCTTACTCTCACAACATTTTATGGAGCCCACACTTTTTAAAACAAAAAAATAAATAAAAAATTAAAGCACGCAAAACGAATCTCTATAACATTAGAGAATCACTTTTCCTACAAAATAATTCTTATAAAACCCTAAAAAGAATGAGGAAATAATACACACATAATGTTATGCTACGGAATACCAACTTGCGAAAGCAATCTATCCAGCGTCTTGTTCAATCAAAGATTTGCTTTAATGTGGAGGACAGATGCAACGTGATGTCATTAGCTAAATTCATTCCACCCCCTACAATTCCACAGGAAACAGACAAGCCACCCGTTACACCATTAAATGGACACGTCATTTCGTTCAACTTTTGCTTTATCATTAAGTATTGCCACGAAATATTACAATTGCAAAGTCCAAAAAAGAAAGGCGAAGACAGAAATCACACTATACGTTGAAAAAAAGACCAGATAACAGACCCATCAACCTTAACAGACCCTAAAACAGAGGAAAAAAGATAAGAAAAATACCAAAAATAAAATAAAAAATACAACTATAAAAAGCTGGAGGGCTCCCTTCAATCTGTTTATGACAACCGACCGTTCCCGTGTTTGCAGAATGAAACCTCCCTTCTTTTGACCGCAAAGTCCTACACCTACCCGTCCTTGTTTCTAACCTTTTTTTTTTTTTCCATAGCTTTTCTTTATTTTTATTAACATCATTCTAGCTCATCAAATGAATACGAGCAACACCTGCAGCCCCATCTAAGCTGCTGAGGGCGCTGTGACATACTGAACTTGACCAACTTCTGATAGAGCATGCACGAATGGCTCAATGCCAACACCATCTACTGAACCTTCAGTTCCACTCAAAGTATTAGTGTAATCAAGTGAAGGGTCTTTGTAAATTTCCCACCATTTTTGCACCAGCATCCTTATGTCTTCCCTCTGCATATTCTCTTCCTTACCGGTATATCTCCATGGCTTCGAACCCTAAACAGGAACAAAAAATAACAAATTCAATTCAAGCGCTCACAAACAGAATAAATAAACCTTTTAATTAGTTAGTTAATGAGTTCGAGTCCCATACCGCTGCACAGTAGTGAACAACCTTGACTTTATCAAGGTCAACATTCTCCGGGTGACGCCACAACATGGCAAGGACGAGATTGTACACCAGAGGGATAGGCTTGTACATGTCCTTAAAGTACATGTTCAAGAAATCCTGTTCCGCAAACGAGGTAGGAGTAGTGACTTGCACTGTCCTTAGCAGGTCATGGTAGGTGGCCATGCTGGGCTCGAACAAAAACATGCCAGCATTGAAGTAAAGCGAAGGAGGTTGACCTAATTCGGTGGGCCATTGCACCTTCTCAGGGCATTGCTGACAGTACCCAACTTTGTATTGTGGGGTGTGACTCCAAGTCTTCTCACAGAAGCAATCCATTACAGCGTACAAATGACCATCAGGTAGATCAAATAGGTGATCTATGTTTTCATAAACTTGAATGTCTCCGTCCAAGTATATCATCTTGCTGTATTCTACAAACTGCATCAAATCCAAATCCAAATTCAATTAACCATTTTCCTAAAAGGGATTAATATTTCTTATTATAAGAGAAAAAAATACGTGAACATATTTTTATGTGTATTATTTCTTAATAAAATATATAAAACAATATTGAAAATTAACAAGGTTAAACTCTTCAAGATCTATCCCGAAATCGTAATAAAATACCCTTCTGACCTTTAGTGTACGCAAGAAATATAATTAGTGCATGTGTATATCCGTCAAAGAAAAAGACAAAATAAGAGAAAAGAATATACACGAGATGAGAGTAAAATTTAGTCACAGTGCGGAAATAGAAAAAGCCACGTCATTAGTATCCTAAGCGTCCACGCGTAAGTAACCGACCGACTTAAAGTTCTACGTGTAACGAGAAAACATTGGAGAGAGAGAGAAAAAATGACGTACCTCCCATATACGGAGCTTGGAGTAGTTGATGACGTAATAAGCCATGGCAAACTGAGTCTGGTTTTCCGGTGGATAAACCGGTTCGATCTCACGGACGATGCAGCCCTGAGACTCCAAGATCCGACGGTGCTCCTCCGGCACGTCAGGGAGCACGGCCACCACTAACGGGTACGCCGTCTTCACCTTCCGCAACCCTTTGGCGAGGCCAACAACTCCTTTCACGTAGTCACCGTTTCCAGCGAGAAATGTCACGTAGGCACGTCTTTTTGTATTCGCTGGCTTGGTGAACCCGACAGAAGACTTAGCAACGGTTGGAACAAGCTCGGGGGCCATGTCTCGTGTTTCTGAGGGACTAAGGTAGAGAAACGGTGTTTGTGAGTTAAACTCGAAGAGAACTGAGAACAAGTATGAGAATATATGCAGAGGATACTTGAATGTTGGAAACTTGGTTTTTAGGTGAGAAGTGAAAGGATGGTGGTGTGCATATATAAAGAGGAGGATGAGGTGGTAGGGACATTGTGATTTTACGAATTTGTTGTTACATTTCATTATTCAAGTTGGGAGGATATTGGGGCTGTGTGTCAGGCACGTGTACCGTGGAATGATCCAACGGTGAGGGACGTCTAATGGGAACGTTCTGGAAAGGGTGTCCCACAGAAATAGATGCATTTTGGCGGAAGACACTGGAACGGTCTGGGGCTCCCAATATTTGATGAAAGTTCTCGTGGAATTGAGATCACCTCGTAACGAGCAATCAAGGAAATGAAAAGATAATAATAAGTCAACATACTGTTGATGACAATTAAAAATAATAATAATTTGAAAACACTGAAAATAATTTCATATTATCTAAGTTAATGAATTTTAACATCTAACTTGATTAGAAGATTTGTTAATATATAAACAATTAATAGTATAAATTTTTTTATATTAAAATCGAATTATAAAATAATGATTAAACCACAATTCCTTCCAGGAGTGTAGTGGTAAAATGTAACAGTTGGTTAAATGAGTTCAAACTTATTAAAATACTTTCATTTGAGTTATACTTCTGTATGGACAAAATTCTTCGTAACTGACCCAATCCAATTCAGATTAAATTATCAGGTTGTCATGACTAGTGTTTATATTTTTTTAAAACTAAGTTTCAAATCTCAAAGATGATAGACGGAACACAAATAGCAAATATTAGATCTATGTAGCACCGATACGACACGTAACACGACACGACACTCCGACAAGTCAATCTTAAAAAATTATGGATTTCGACACGTTGGGACACGTTTTAATATTAAATAATATTTTTAATTTGTATAGTGTATATTTCATTTAATATTTAATAATTTAACAAAAAAATGAAACTAAATTAATAATACCCATCAACACGTTATAAAGATGGAAGCTTTAATAAAAAAATAAGAACTGAGATGAGAGAGATATAATATCAGATAGAGAGATCAAATCATATTAGAGAGAGATCAGAGACAAGGAGATACAACAAGAGCGTGATAGAAATTGCAACAATGATGCTGAGATGATCTCTTATCTACTTAAAGGAAAAAAGACAAAAAAATAAAATTGATATGATCAGGTGGAAGCTTTATTAATATATTTTATTTATTTATTTTTAAAAAATTTAAAACAAAAATAAAAAAATTACAAAAATGTCATTTGATCGTGTCGGATACGGTCAAATTCGCGTGTTGGAACGGTCAACGTGTCAGAAAAAGTTGACCGCGTGTCCGACACCGTGTCGGAGCGTGTCGGACACGACTCTCCCTGTTTTTACAAGTGTACGTGCCTCCTTGTATTAGATAACAACTACTATTATAATTTACTAATCAGATTTTAGTGAATGTTAATCAATATCAACAAATCATAAAGAGTAAATCATAACGGTCGACATTAACTGATATTGATTAGTATCTGTTAAAATTTAATTAATTAATGTAATATATACCGTTATAATTTATTAATTAAAGTCAATCCATTTTAACCTTTAGGATTGTTGTCTAGTTTGCTAATCAAATTCTAGTGAATGTTAATCAATATCAACAAATCATAACGGTCGACATTGATTGCTATTGATTAATATCAATAAAAATTTAATTAATATAACATATACAGTTATAATTTATTAATTAAATTCAATTGATTATTGTAATCAAATTATAGTGAATGTTAATCAATGTCAACAAATCATAACGAGTTAATTATAACGGTGGACATTAATTGATGTTAGTAATTTAGTATATGTTAAAATTTAATTAATATGATATATACCATTATAATTTATTAATTAAAGTAAATTGGTTTTAACCTTTAGGATTGTTGTCTAGTTTGCGAGCGAAGTTTGTGCATTCCGGGAGAAAAAAAAAAAAAAATTGGTGAAACTGAAGTAAGAGGAAAAGTTGAGAAGACAAAAGGAAGAAAAAAAATGAGTTCAGATATTAATTTTTTAGTAGAAGGACCATAGTGATTATAGACCATATTAAAAAATTTCCTAGTTTTCTAATCAAATTCTAGTGAATGTTAATCAATACCAACAAATCATAACGAGTTAATCATAACCGTCGACATTAATTGATTCTGATTAGTATCAGTTAAAATTTAATTAATTAATATAATATATACCGTTTTAATTTATTCATTAAAGTCAATTGATTTTAAAATTTAAGATTGTTGTCTAGAAACAGCAGCCCGACCGTGGAAAAGTTGATTAATAATTTTTTATTTAAAATTTAAAAGGAAAACATGAAGAATGATTTATGCTATTCTTTAAATGAAATTATACTACGACTTTTAATCACTATGATTTTTATTTTATTTTTAGAAATATTTCAATCGATTCATTCCTTTGTGATAAGTTTAATTCGAGATGAGTCTCAAGATTAATGCTTTAAAATCCTCTCTAAAACAGTATTAGAGAGGATTGAATATATGCTCTCATCCACACTTGTCAGTTTTTTTTTTTAATTTTCTTATTTTTATATACTATAAATTGAGAGGAAGGATCCCTTGCCACCAATTAAATTTACCACTTCTTGTAATTAAATCTTAACTATTGATTTTTTTTCAATACGACATGTTTATAATTTATCATATGACACTTAATAATTAATTATTAATTTTCAAAAAATTATAACTGTTAAATTCGCGGAAATCAACGATTAAAATTTGGTGGTAAAAAATGATAAACTTAATTGGTGGTAAGTATATTATGTCCTATAAAATGAATGTTAATATAATACAAGGTTCGCTTTTTATGCAGTCACTGCAGATAAGTTATTTTACAGTAAGCCCAATATGACGTCGTTTTGGACAGAAATCATTGTGTTTTTATAATTTTGATTTATTTTAGGGTTATTATAGTTTTTATAATTATAATTTTTTATTCTTTCAATTCCAAAACGACGCCGTTTTAAAAGTAATGCAGATAACTTATATGCTGTAACTACATTTTTCTGTTTAGTATATGTAGATAGATATAATTTTTCCTGCTTGACCACTATGATTATTACGAGATCATTTTTGGTACAACTGTCACATTAAAAATTAGATGCGAAGGTTTATTTCATACTATATATTATCAATAGTACATAGTATACAGTACAAAAATTATTTTTTTCTCTCTCCATAATAATAGCATCCGGCGTGGTACATTTCTATTCATTCATTATACCCACACCCGTAGTATTTCAGTTTTTTCGGCTAATTAGGCACAACCAATCTGTTGTAAATAATATTGATTTAGTTATTATTTAGTTTTTATTTAGTCATTTATTGTTGTATTGGGCCAAGCCCTTTGTTGTATTGGGCCAAGCCCATTAGGTTAAAAGTAGGTCAAATATTCTCTATAAATAGAGAACCCTTTGTACAGATTATTTACACAATTCTATAATATATTAGAATACCCTTTTTCAAGTTGGTATCAGAGCTCTCGATCTGAGGGCTTTGCTTCCGCACATATTATCTTCTTTTTTAACAAAACCCAAATTTCTTTGCCTCTTGCCGCCATTAGCCGCCACCGGAAAATTTTTCCGGAGACCTTTTGGACCAAGGGGACCATTGTTGACCTTATTTTTCCTCCGATCTATCATTCTACGCAGTGTTCCTCCGCCACAAACGACCGAAACACCTCCGATCGCCTCCAATCAGATCTGTCTTCACCGTTTGGACCACTTTCCGGCGACTTTTCAACCGCGACCACCCACAGACAGGTGTGCGCTCACCGGACGACCACACCAGAAAAATCTCAGCCGGCGAAGCCCATCCACGCGCTCTCACGCGCCGCCCATTTCCCGGCGAGTGAATCCCACGCGCAGCTCCTTTCTCCGGCGCGTGGAGGCGCGTGCGGCCGTGTTTTTGGACCGGACCACCACCATTCTTCTCGTCTTCTTGTCTTCTGTCTGGATCTATAATTATTTTTCTGATCAGAGGTCATTTGATATTCTGTTTGGTTGATTTTATCGCTGGTTGTTAACTTTTTTTGTTAAAGAATGGCTGAGCATGATAGTTCTTTGATCTTATCTGGTAAGAGCACACGTTCTATATCTCTTCTTGCTTCTTGCACTGATTTTAAAACCTCATGGATTTTGGATTCTGGTGCAACTGATCATATGGCTTGTCGTACTGAGTTATTTTGTTCTTATCATCCTACTGTTGGTAGTCATACTATATCCGTAGCTGATGGATCCCATAAATCAGTTATTGGTTCTGGTAACATTCAAATTCAACCTTCCTTGTTTCTTAAAAATGTTCTTTATGTTCCTCAGCTTTCTACTAATCTTATCTCCACTCAAAAACTTACAACTGATTTGAATTGTTCTATCACATTTTTTCCTTCTCATTGTCTTATTCAGGATCTTACCACGAAGAAGACAATTGGAGTTGCTAATGAACAGGATGGGTTGTATCATCTCCTTCCAGACCATGCTAGCAAAAATCAGTTATTAATGACACGTCATCCTTCTACTGCAGAGTCTATGATTTGGCTCCATCACAAGCGTCTCAGGCATCCACCATTTAGTCTTTTGAAGTCTATGTTCCCCTCTCTGTTTCTCAATTAGTCGGTTGAGACCTTTCATTGTGATGTTTGTGAATTTGCAAAACACCATCGAGTGTCATTTCCTTCTAGCACTATTAAAAGCAGAGAACCTTTTTCTCTTATCCATTTTGATGTTTGGGGCCCTTCTAAAGTGCACAGTGTTTCAGGTGCTAGGTGGTTTGTTTCTTTTATTGACGATTGTACTCGGATAACATGGATATACTTGATGAAAGACAAGTCTGAAGTACCAGAGATATTTATTCGGTTTCATCACATGGTTGAGACTCAGTTTGGTAAGGGTATTAAAAGACTCAGATCTGATAATGGTACTGAGTACGTCAATCAACGCCTGTCACAATTCATTTCAGACAGAGGTATGATTCATGAGCTCACATGTGTTGATACCCCTCAACAAAACGGGGTTGCTGAAAGGAAAAATCGTCACCTTCTTGAAGTTGCTAGAGCACTACTTTTTCAGACATCTGTTCCTAGTTCTTATTGGGGAGAAGCAGTATTAGCTGCAACTTTTTTGATCAACCGTTTACCTTCACGGGTCCTTAACAATATCAGTCTTATTCATTCCATGACTTCCTTCTTTCCTTCTGTTCCCATATTGCAGAGCCTTCCACCAAGAGTGTTTGGATGTGTTGCCTTTGTCCATGTTCATAAACAACATCGGAGTAAGTTGGATCCTAGGGCTCTTAAGTGTGTCTTCCTTGGTTATAACCCTTATAAAAAAGGGTACAAGTGTTATCATCCACCAAGTCGGAAATTTTTTGTTTCTATGGATGTCACCTTTCAAGAATCTGAATCTTATTTCCTGGGTCCTCATCGTCAGGGGGAGAATAGTTCTTCAGAAGACTCATCCCCTTCCTTCTTTGAGTCTGGATCAATCTTCTCTCTTCCTAGTGTGTCTGCTCCTGGTGTGTCAGAACCTTCAAATACACCTGAGATACAACCCATACTGTCTCACCAGCAACCTCAATCGTCTGAACCACTGGTAAGTCCTGAATCTCCTATTTCTTCTGAATCTCCTGTTTCTGATTCTAATATTATTTCCTCTCATGATTTGTCTATTTCTTCTGATATCTCTAATGACTTACCCATTGCTTCTACTTCTGATGACTTACCTATTGCTCTTAGAAAAGGAAAAAGATCTTGTCACAAGAAAACTTGTTCCTCTTGTCCCTCTTGTACTCAATACCCTATCTCCCACTTTGTTTCCTCTGCTAATCTTTCTGTGCAGCACAAAAGCTTTGTTTCAGCACTAGATTCTATTGCAATCTCAAAATCAGTACATGAAGCCTTGAAAGATAGGAATTGGGCTCAAGCCATGCAAGAGGAGATGAATGCTTTGGAGAAAAATAAAACATGGGAAGTTATTGATAGACCCAACGGAAAGAAAGCAGTAGGGTGCAGATGAGTTTATACCCTGAAATATAATTCTGATGGCACTCTTGAGAGATACAAGGCTCGATTAGTGGCCAAAGATTACACTCAAACCTATGGCATTGATTATGAAGAAACCTTTGCTCCAGTTGCAAAGATGAATACAGTGAGAATCTTGTTATCCCTTGCTGCCCATTACAATTGGGATATAAATCAATTTGATGTGAAAAATGCTTTCCTCAATGGTGAGTTAGAAGAAGAAGTCTACATGGAAATCCTGCCTGGTTTTGATTCTGTGAAGGGGGAAAATAAAGTTTGTAGATTAAAAAAGGCCTTGTATGGATTGAAGCAGTCACCTCGTGCTTGGTTTGGAAGATTTACTAAGGTTATGATGACCTTAGGATACAGACAGAGCCAAGGAGATCACACTCTTTTCTTCAAGCACTCCCAAAATGGGAAGCTTACTGTGCTCCTTGTATATGTTGATGATATTATTATCACAGGTGATGATTTTGTGGAGAGACAGATTCTGCAAACACGGCTTGCCTCTGAGTTTGAAATCAAAGACCTTGGGAAACTGAGATATTTCCTAGGGATAGAAGTAGCTCATTCAAGCAAAGGAATTTTTATCAGCCAGAGGAAATATGTTCTTGATCTTCTCAAAGAAGCAGGAAAGCTCGGGTGTAAACCCTCTAATACTCCTATTGAGCAGAATCACAAGATGGGCTATGAAGAAGAGAGTCCTCCAGTTGATAAAGGACAATATCAACGGCTAGTTGGGAAATTGATATATCTGGCCCATACTAGACCAGACCTAGCTTATGCTGTTAGTGTTGTCAGTCAGTTTATGCACGATCCAAAAGAAAAACACATGCAGGCAGTAGAGAGAATTCTTCAGTATCTTAAAGGTACTCCTGGTAAAGGATTGTTATTCCGACGTGATGGCAATCTATCTTTAGAAGTCTACACAGATGCTGATTATGCTGGATCCGTGACTGACCGTCGTTCTACCACTGGTTATTGCATGTTTCTTTGCGGTAACTTGGTGACATGGAGAAGTAAGAAACAAGATGTGGTTGCCAGATCAAGTGCAGAAGCTGAATTTCGAGCTATGGCTCAAGGCATTTGTGAGTTACTATGGCTGAAAATTGTTCTTGATGATCTCAAAATAAAATGTGAGGGACCTATGAAGCTGCTATGTGATAATAAGTCCGCTATTTGTATAGCTCATAATCCAGTTCAACATGATCGGACTAAACATATTGAGGTTAACCGCCATTTCATCAAAGAGAAACTTGATAGCGGGTTGATTACCACTCCATACATTCCCACTGGGCGTCAATTGGCTGATCTATTAACAAAGGGGCTTCCTTCAGACAGATTTCAAGAACTTACTAGCAAGCTGGGAATGATAAATATTTATTCCTCAGCTTGAGGGGGAGTGTAGTAAATAATATTGATTTAGTTATTATTTAGTTTTTATTTAGTCATTTATTGTTGTATTGGGCCAAGCCCTTTGTTGTATTGGGCCAAGCCCATTAGGTTAAAAGTAGGTCAAATATTCTCTATAAATAGAGAACCCTTTGTACAGATTATTTACACAATTCTATAATATATTAGAATACCCTTTTTCAAGTTCAAAGAACTAAAGATGCACCAGAATAACAATAATAAAAGGAGAACAAAACCCTTTGCTGAAGCTATTTTAATGTTATCTCCAGATTTTGATTGGCTGAACTTAATAAACATGAAAATTTTATTTAACAGCAACGAAAGTAAAAGGGATTGGTTCATTTACCAAATAAAAAGGGGAGGGGTGTGTGGTGTGGGGGGGGGGGGGGGATTGGTTCAGTTAAGTAAGAAAAATACATTCGGCTGCTTGATTATTGCTTAATTCAGAGTTAATTAATAAGCCAACAATAATTTCACAAAACACGTGTTCTTGGCCGGAAATGTAATCATGAAAAGAAACAAATTAAAAATGTTGATACACCACAGACCAAACAATGTAATATTTTATTTATGAGGACGACAAATAGAGTGGATGAGTTTGATGAGCATAGATGAATATAGAAGAAGGAAGAGGGTAGAACACAAACACCAAAATGACAACAAAATTGTGCAAGCGATCTACGACTTCACTGGGCAGAGCTGCAGATGACATAATAAAACCTGGTAGTTAGGCCAACTTGGAATGCTAAGGATTCATAGGATCAAGGCGTCTAATTCGTGGTTCACGACTACTTCACATGGTCACTTAAAACATTTTCAATTAAAAAAAATTATAAATGATATATTTCAAAAAACATATATGAACTTCAGGTATTATAAATGATATAATTCAAAAAACATTTTCAATTATAAATGATATATTTCAAAAAACATTTTCAATTATAATATTACTTTTTTTTTTATTCTCTCTTTTAAGAAAACATATGAACTAATGAGTTATATATATGACGATAGTATTATAAAAAAAATTCATGTCGATGCGCTATGTCATGATCATAGTGTCAACGTCACTTCAGGTAAGGTCATGTGGATCCAGCCACCTGGACTTTGGAGGATTAAATTTTGTAAAATTCTCTTTCTTATTTTTTTTATAAATATACAATAGTGTGCGTATACAAATTTGAGACCAGTCATTTTCAGTTTTCTATATGTATGTGGTCTTATACAAATTTAAGACCATTCATTGTCAGTGTTCCATATGTATCTGACCTTATAAAAATTTGAGACCATTCCTTTTTAGTTTCCTATAAGTAAGTATTCTCACTCTATGGGTCATACTCGTTGCTTTTGAATCCAAAAAAATTGATTATGACCCCACTCATCATTATATATAAGTTAGGTTTGGGTTATTTCTTACCTTGGCATCTACGAGCTTCGAGTTTTTTCTTCGGCAGCTCTATATTCATTTAATATTTATTTTATATATCTTGGTATGTTATGTGTTGAATTTAACATTCAATATCTGTTTGGTGCCTAAAAAAGGTAATACAAACGACGAAATTCCGTAGTAAACACCCTTGAGAAGATTTAAATTACAACGTTAACAATATATACATCTCGTATATAAAAATGACTGGGGTCATTATCAATATTTCTGGATTCAAAAGCAACGGTGATGATCCAAAGAGTGAGAATACATATACATATAGAAAACTGAAAATGAATGGTCTCAAATTTGTGTACGGCTGCCGACATCCATTGAATAATTTGCATTAGTCAAGAAGAGAAAGAGATCTTTAGAAAATTCAAGACACTCTCTCTCTCTCTCTCTCAAACAATAACGTTACGCTGTAATTTCCTAGGATTTTCTAAGGTTGTGTTTGGTAGAGGGAATCTCAAAATTTTGATAGGCATCTCAAAATGGGTAAGTTAGTTGTCAACCTTTGGGAGAGGGAATCCAAAAATTTTCCTATGTAAATGATTTGCATAGCAATTGAGGTTTGCATGTAAAATTGGACCAAAACTACAGCATTGAAATCCTATTTTGACTGTGGTATTCGACGGATAGCTAGGGAAATGAAAACCATGGAAATAGCTGCTGCCTAAACTACCCTTTGCTTAACCTACTACCCTTGTTATTTTGTGGAGCCTGATCGCTGGACGAGGGGAACGCCGGAGCGGGATCGACCGAGATTGGTATTGGATCCGCCAAGAGGCGATGGTTCTGTGAATGAAGCTCCTATTATTTAAATATCAGGGTCCTTTTCCTTTAAAACAGAGCTCTCTGTTTCTCCTTCTCTTTCTTCACTGGCTACATGAAAATCTTCAGAGCTCTGAAATATCAAATTAGCCAACTCTTCTGTAAACCCTTTAATCTCAGAATCTTCAAAATGATTCCTCTTGGCTTGATCAGCTACAACTACTGGAACAAGGTGATCGTTTTTGTTGTCTTCTACATGAAATATGAAACATCAAATAAAGGAATCATCACTCATTTTCTCTGCATTTACCCAAAAAAAATAAAAAAAATAAATACCAATAACCCAGATGAGAAAAATCACCAAACTTGAAGATGTATCTGAGCATCAACCACAAGGAGTAAAACACGTAGTTTGTGAAGAAAACTAGTTTGTGAAGAAAACCCGCAGAGAAGCCAAGACCCAAAGCATGTTTTCATAAACAAAATCATTACAGACGCCAAACCTAGGGATATTTTTGTAATTGCTACTTATTTTTCCATCTATATTTTACCTCAAACCAAACATAGATTTTATAAATCTTATCTCATTTACCCGGTAAATTTTTTTCAACCAAACAATTTTTTTTACATTTTCCTACCAAACTCACTTTCCAACCATTTTCCTATCAATTACATTTTCCTAGTATTCAAAAAATTTCTCCTCAACCAAACACTCCCTAAAAGATTTTAGATTGATATAGAGCTACCGAAGAAAAAAAACTTCAAGCTCATAGATGCCAAGGTAAGAAAAACCCAAATATGCCTCGTGTGTATGAAAATGACTTGGGTCATTATCAATTTTTTGGATTCAAAAGCAACGAGTATGAACTAATATAAAAGTAAATAAGCATGTACAATTCCATTCATCTGAATATGAAAAGTTGAAAACCCATTTTGTTCTCTTTTGTTAAGATCCTTTCTCTCTTTTTGATACCATCGCATATTACGGGTTATAGACTAGTACATGTAGAAAGCTGCAAATGAACGGTGTTAATTTTGTATAAGGCTAATATCATCCGAATGTAGCAGTGGTAATTTGGATTGACCCGCCTCGCCACCAACCTGCCAAAAACGGGACGGGGCGGGTTGACCCGCCAAAAGTATAGGTTGTAAAATTGAACCCACCCCGTTTTATGGTAAAAAATTTAATTAAAATTTAAAAATAAATTATATTTTATTTCACACTTCTCTATATTTTTTTTAGTCTCAATCTTAAATGTATACTAATATTTGTCAAACATTCTTTAGGAATTTATAAATAGATAACATTTGTCATAAATAAAATTGTTATTCTTTATTTTTTCTAGAAAGTACTAAGATAAAAAAAATTGAATATCACAAAAATTTAAGTACTAATGAAATACTACCTAATTGTAAAAAAATAAAAAAATAAATTTAAAGCCCGGCAGGTCAACCCGCCCCGCAGCGGGTTGAACCCGTTTTGACCCACTTCTAGGCGGGGCGGGTTGAGGTGGGTTGGTGGGTTGAAAATCTCAACCCAACCCGCCCCGTTTTGGCGGGTTGACGGGTTGACCCGCCGGGCTCAACCCATATTGCCACCCCTAGTAGCACGTATTAAAGGACGGATATAAAATTTCTTAAATATAAAAAAAAAATTAGAACGAGCTTCGAGTTTTTTTTCTTCGATAGCTCTATATCCATCTAATATTGATTTTTTTATAGGAAAAATGTGTGTTATTTTAAATGACACATCTTATATCATTTCACTATCATAAAGAGGTAGACCCACATCTTTAAAAAAAAAATTCCCTCACTCTCTCCTCCATTATTTATCTATTTCTCACTTAAAATTACACAACTTTGTGTCTTTTAAAACGATACACATTTTTTCCATTTTTTATTTGTTAAAAATTATCTAATTATTATAATAGATTTTGAATATATTTTTAATTAAAATACTTTTGTTCTTAAAATAAATAACCAGAGATACCCTCATCATCGGTAAATCGAAATTTGATGATGTTGTTGTCATTCATTGTTTTGCTGCTTTAAAAAATAAAAATAATCTTTCCTTATTTTATCTACCATTTTAAAAAAGTGTTTTTCTCCTTTCTATTTTTTTCTTAAAAAATTAATAGAACATTAACTATTGTTTTTCTATGCTTACTCTTAATATTATTATGTGATAGAGAATATTAATAAACTGATAATATTATTTTGAATATATCAATGAAATTCAATTAAGTTAAATTAACTTATTTTGCTTGTAATTGATCAGTGGAGTAGTCTAACTAAACTTGGCCCATCTTGATCTCCTAGGGTTGTTTGACCCAAAAAATCAATCAAATCTTGTGGGATTTGGGCCTATTAATATCCATACTGACGGAACATTATTAAGGAGCAGGCCTTCAATTGTACACATGTAGGCCAGAGACTGATTACAACTAGGTTTTAATTTTTCGTCTAATTCTTTTTAAATGATTTTAAAATTAAAACTCAAATATATTATTTATTATTTGTTTTAATAAATAAATATTTTTTTTATATTTTTATATTCTCTAATTTCGTAATTATTATTTTTCAAAATTCTCTACTTTCTTATGTAGAGAAGTGTAAATATTTATTTTTTTGGTTCAAAGTGACATGGAATGTAATTCGTCTATTTAATTAAGTTATTCAATAGCGTGATTGTGCTCTCCGCCTTAGGTTAAAACGGTATTAAAATTATAACATAAACGTTGTAGTCGATAGTGGGAATATATTCTCATACATATATATAGTATAGAATTTAGTATAGGCAGGTGTTTATGCTCTAGCAGGCTAGTTAAGATGGACTCGAACATAAGATAAAAATAATTGGTAGTGGTCGAAGGTACAACTCCGAGTGGAGCACGACTGAACTCAACAGATTAATTCCAAGCATATGAGGTCAAGGTGATCGCGTCAAGGCTTACGCACTGACACTAGTTACACTTCTTCGTGAGCTTTTGCATTTGAGGTGGGTTGTGATTATTGGATTCTTTCGTGTATTAATTAATATAATTTTATTATGTTAAAAAATTATAATAGTATAAAGGTGAATTGATGATGAAAAAGAAAAAGAAAAAGAAATATATCGAAATAGATAGTTTTAAAATTATCACTTTTATATTTAGAATCATTCACTATTGATTCATTTTTGTATATAGTTAAAACTTTTTTCACTAATATAATCATATTAAATAAAAAACGAAATGATCTTCTTTGTGCGAGTATGGTTGCACTTGCACCCTTTAGATGATAGATTGTTGCTCCTCCTGACCTTCATTTTTTTTTATAGTATAACTCATGATATTCCTCAATCGATACTAAAAGCATAAAGATCATTGAAGTGAGTTTTGTTTTTATCAATAAATTTTTTTTCATACAGGGTCAGGAATCAAACTTCTATCATCATATTTAAGGACTCAACTATCTACTAATTGTGCCAAACTTTGTTAATAACCTTCCTTTTTTATGTGTTTAAAATTGGTACAATTAATACATGAAAAAAAAAATTGAGGTAACTTTATATAATAAATATTGAGATAAATTTTAATAATATAAATAGCACTATTTTGAAAAAAAAAATTACAAATAACTTCTCTGATTTCTTTCGTTATTTTTAAATTGAACACAAAAAATAAATTTTGTAATATAAAATTTTCTTTGAGTTATAACAAAAAACATTAAATTAAATAAAGGGTTTAGTGAATGTCTTGTGTCATTTTAGTGTTTAACACTATATTTTATATGTAAGACATAGTTATAATATAAAAAGTTATTTTTTTCTCTCTACTTGGTCACTTCAGCTAACGTAGAGAGAGAAAATAACAATTTTTTCATATTATAACTATATCTTACCAGTAAGACATAATGTTGAACACTAAAAGGACACAAGCTTGTGTCGCACAAATTTTTTTCCCTTCAATAAATTTAACATTTAATAACTGAAATACAAAAGGAGTCAAGTCATCTTATAATTTATTTATTTTTGGATAATATCTCATAAATTGTTTTATAGATCGAAAGTTATCACATTACTTACAGTGAAAAGTGTGTGTTATTTTAAAGGATACAAACTTACGTTATTTAAAAAAAAAAATAGACAGAGAAAAAAGTGAAATAAAAAGGAGTCAAGTAATCTTAATTTTTTTTTTTGGAGTCAAGTCATTTTAAAGTTCTTCTTGTTAGACTCTACATACCATGTTCAATAACAAGAGGCGAAAGAAACATTACAATGAATTTGTACATTCAATTGATACAAGAGATACAATATATATAGTAAAATTAATGGTGTTAGCCGAGACCTAATTCAAATCCTAACGAAATAAGAAAATAAATATTTATAAATAATGCCGATATTCTTTTCAATAATAAATATATTCTTTCCAAGGTGATTAACTTTAATAATTTATTCGTATCAATAAGTATAATCCAACACCAATGATTGATAAATAATTTCTACTGCGAATAAAATGAATTTTGATCCGTTTACAAACAATACATCAAATTATTTTTAAAATAAGTAAGAGTACTTAATTAATAGGCGTCGCGATAGGTTTTTCAAATATTCTTATATTTGAATTTCATATATTATTATACTGTGTAACGCAAATATTGCAAAATTTTAAATTGATTGGATTTTACTTCGATTGTAGAAAAGCTTTCGGAAATTCTGTTTGATTTGTCTATTGAGTTTGGTTTTTTATTGAGGTGTTGTTTTTAATTAGGGATATATATATATATATATATATATATATATATATATATATAGAGGTAGCATCTTTTGACATCAGTGTCAAATTTGAAATTTGACACCATCTGAGAGCCGTCAGATAAAAAAAGATCAATGGTGTCACATGCTTACAAATCAGAGTCGTTGATATTTTTTGATCTAAATATGAAATGAGGTGTCAAATTTTAAATTTAACACTGGTGTCAAAGGATCCTATTTCATTTATATATATATATATATATATATATATATTGTAATTAAATATTTTATTTATCAAATATATTTTTAAAATTTAATATATAATAAGAATATTTTTAACATTCAAGAGTTAAGTAATATAATTTATAATCAGATAAATTTATGTGATATGTTTGAAATCATAGCATACCTAAGGAATGATTGTAATCACAATATGAAAATGAAGTTTTCACTCGTTAGAATTTAGATCGTGTACGTGTGCCTGCTGTACCTAACTGGCTAAACCTACGACTTATATGCAAAATGGCCTATAGTCTCTAGCCCACCTAATTTCTCTCTAAATACATGAACACGACCGACGATGCAATAATGCCAATGAATACGAATTCCCAAGTAATATTGTTCCATGGACACTTTTCGCATTCTCGTGAGCAAAGGCCCTACCACTAGCAGCACCATTTCCCCAATTGGGGAGCTCAAATGCCACCAAGCAGTGCTCAAGCTCCATATCTTCGCTCTTAAAATTGTTTGCACACACAAAGGTGTTGCTTTTGTTAAAAAAAATAAAAGAGAGTTATACTCACATGAATTTAGAAAGTATTTGGTACACGGTATTTTTCAAAAATTTTGGTAAACTGAATTTTTCTAAATTTTTAATTTGTGAATATTATCGTAAATAAAAATTATATTTTTGAAAAATCGAGATTCTCAGATAAAAAAAAATTATCCTCTGCCAAACGCTCCCTAAGTGTCTCACGTTGATTGACGTGTCATTTGTGCAACCACTTGCAATGAATATTCAAAAAGAAGAGTACTACTACTTTTTATTCATCGTGGTCTCTTTGCTAAGAACAAACAGGGGACATGACAGTTCATACAAAACATAAAGCAATCATAACCATGTACAAGATGACAGCAAACAACTGAAGTAATACGTCGTAACCAACCGCAAAACTTACAGGTGTGAAACCTCTTCAACATGACCATGATATGTTGGGAAATCTTCGCAACTTAGTTAGGGTTAAAAAAAATTTCGTTGGTGTCATGAAAAGTTATTTAATCACGTTTAAAATATAACTAATTTTTAAAAATAAGTTAGGGTCAATGCATTCCTTTCACTTAATATGGCTCCGCAACTGGAATTAATATTCGCGGTCTGGATTGGATCGGTTTTGGAAGCAAAATTCATCCGATCCGATCCCTTCGGTTTGATCATGTAATCATCCATTCGGTTTAGATTTTTTTTCAAATCCGATCCGATCCGATCCAATCCAATTTTTTCCGGTTTGGATTTGATCGGTTTTCGGTTTTTTGAATATCCTAAAATTAGTTTCATGATTCTTGTGCAAATAACATCTTTTGTATATATTGGCTTTGTAAAAAAAAAAAAAATTGAAATACAAAAATATCAGTAAACAATACTATAGTTGATGAGACGTGACTAAGTTTTTTTTTGTGTTTAGTTGATGAGTTAATGAGTCTTGAGTTTAGAAATTTTTGGGCTATGATTGGAGAAAGGACAAGTGGGTAGAGAATAATTAATATATTGGATCGGTTTGGATTGGATTGGTTTTCATCAACCCATCCGAAAACCGATCCAATCCAATTAAAATTTGCGGTTTTCTTTCGGTTTCCGATTTTTCGGTTTTTTCGGTTATCGATTTTTCGGTTCGGTTTTTGCGGTTTGAATCGGTTTGGATCGGTTGATGAACACCCCTAATTAGTAATAATAAAAGAAGAAAGAGAAAAACAATATTAGGATAAATAATTATATAATTATCATCATTAATTCATTTTTAAATAATTAAAATTTCTCTATATAATAATATAATAATGTTAAATAAATTATGAGAGGATTTATTTCTGAACATAGGGCCACTTGTTGGAATGTGCTGTGAATATCATATAATGGTTCGTTTTCTCTAAAATGACCAAGCAACTAATTGCTTTTATTCCAGTATGCAATGCTGCCAATTTTCAAACCAATAAAGAAATCACCATTTTTTATGTGACATGTTATATTTATAATTTTTTATTTATAAACTACATAACTATTATGGAAAGCATATATTTGAGTATTTGTACTTTCTAAAATATATAGTGTAATTTATAAGAATTTATAAATATAACCTGTTTATTTTTTAGGAAAAATGTTTGTCATTTTAAATGACATAACTTGTATCATTTTACTCTCACAAATAGGTGAGACTCACATTTTTTTTTGTCCATTCTCTCTCTTTCATGATTTATCTTCTTCTTTTTTCACTTAAAATGACACAATTTTATATCATTTAAAATGATATACATTTTTTCTTTATATTTTATACCAATAAAAAAAGAATTTGTATTCACTTTTATATCAACCTGATAGAAAAAAAAATTATGCGCCAAAAGCAAAAAAAAAACATTTTTCCGATAAAAAAAACAGAAAGAAACCATCATTTTCTCTCTCATATATTCGTCAGAGCCACAATTCCGATCATAGTAATTTTCGATGGGTGAATCCCTCATTTAAATAAAAGGTTATTATCATTATGCGAGCCACATATGGCAGGGTGGGGTGGGAGCAGATTCCCTCGCGTAGAATGTTTCAAACCCATTTATTCTCTTTAGAATACAAAGATGTGGTCAACAAGCGCAGACGCTCCCAACGAATCCAAGAGAGAATTGCGATTTGCACCCAATTGAATAACACAGTAATGGGAAATCAGAATAAATAGCATATCAAACCAGAGAAGCGACATGAAGAGAAAGCAGATAAGGGGGGCTTGGAAAAAAACCTACGTCGGTTAAGGTTCTTTCGTACGAATTCATAAATAGTACGGTTTGGTACCTTTTCACTGTTTAAATTAAGTGTGTATTTGGTAGAAGAGTTTTATCTTGTTGTCTAGGAAAATTCATATGGAATTCAAAGCTGATTATATATGGTAGAGGTTTTCAAAAAATTTGTCAAGGATTCTAATTTGAATAGAAATGTGATATTATGTGTAAAATTTTATCCAAATTATCACTTGAGAATATCAGTATATCACCCAAAGCAAGCGTGGTATTTTGATTTAGGTAGAAAACAAAAATTTGAGGAGCGAAAATTTGGACACCCCAAATATAGATTCAATAAACTTAAATCAAATTTTTCTGTAATATATTGGCCTACCAAATAACTTATTTTTAACTTTTCCAAAAATTTTATTTTCCCATTATATTCCCAGTAATTATGATTCCTTGGTAAAACAAATTTTCTCTTTTATCAAACGCTCCACAAGGGTTAAAAGTTTATTTTTTAAAGGATTTAACTTATGTACTTTTAATAATTTATAACTATGTATTAAAAGTAATACATAGTTATAATATTAAAGTTATATTTTTTCACTTTTCACATCAGCAAACAACCTCTGAAAAGAGAGAAAAATATATAACTTTAATATTATAATTATATATTACTCTTAGTATTTAGTATATGGATTTTATTAATCTCATGTTAAAAGAGATAGTTATCTTATGTCATAGAGATAAATTTGTGAGCCCCACCATCTAAAAAAGAAAAGAAAAAAAGAAAAAGATGGCACAATTATCGAAGAGTGAGTAGGAAAGAAAACTTATCTCATGTAACATGAGAATAGTTTTTCCCTTAGTATATAGTTATAAAATTACTAAAAAGATATAAATTACATCCTTTAAAAGAATAAATCATTTCCCCTTAAATTAACTGCCTACTTAAAGGAATATAACAAAATTTAATTTCGAGAGCTATAGGCCTCACAAATTAATAATATCAACAATATATAAGCTTAATTAGGAGAACTCGTAAGCTTAAGGGTGAATTTAATATATATATATATATATATATATATATATATATATATATATATATATAATATAAAGGGGAACATTTTTTGACTCAAGAGTAAGACTTCTTACTCTTCGTTTTTACTGTTGATTTCTGTCATTCTAACAGTTATAGTTTATGAAGTCATACTAATTAATTAATTATTAGTTTCAAATAAACGACAACGGTTAGATGGACAGAAATCAATGATGAAGATGAGGAGCAAGACTTCAAAGTCTAACTCTTGAGTCAAAAAATACCTCTATATATATATATTCGTTTATTTTCTTAAATTTTTTTCATATTTGTTGAAATTTTAATATTTCCCTTTTTTAAATATTGGATTCTCTCATATAATATTTTAAAAAGGTATGATATTCTTACTACCAAATATTCTTATTATCAATCTACTACCACTCCAATATAATTATGTAATTTCGAGAATATATTAGAAGCTATTTTTTCTCTCTCTCTTAAGAAATTTTTCAGAAATTGTCAAATAAAATGTCAGATCCAACGGCTAAAAATTGGTAAGTAGATTGATTGTATAAACATGTGGTAATAAGAATATCCTACTTCTATTTTAAATCCTAACATATCAAAATAGGATTCGTGGCAAAAAGGGAGAACAATATTACATTACATTATTTTGGGAATAAATTATGGGAAAATTATTTGTCTTTTTGAATGACATAAGCTTGGCAAAAATGAGCCAACCCATCGGGTTGGCTCGTAACACGGCTAAAATGAGCCGGATTGGGTTAGGAAAATGAGTTACTAACTCGAGTCAGCCCGACTCGTTTCAGCTCGAAAAAAATCGAGCCAACCCACGGGTCAAACGGGTTGGCTCGTGGGTTATGATATTTTTAATATAAAAGTATAAAAATTAATGAAGATAAAGTGGAAAGATAAAACCTAAAATCTCAATTCCGAATACCCAAACAAAAATACCCTGCAACTACCAATAAGTCCAAAATCGTACATTAAGGACCTTTTTATAGTATGTGTGACAGTGTGAATGTGGTGCCATGTCGATAAGTCCAAGTCCAAATACAAAATTTTGTATGGTTTATCTATATAATGTCTTTGTATTGAATGAATTAATAATTTAGTGAAAAAAATTAGAAGTTATAGCATCAATGAAATTTTATTTTATTTTTCCATTTTTTCGAGCCAACCTCGGGTCGGGTTGGGTTGAGTTTTTTGGCTCGTTTATTTTTCGAGCCAACCCTAACCCGACTCATTTTTTTCGGGTTGAACGCGAGTTGGGTCGGGTTAAGCCGAGTTGACCCGTTTTGCCAACCCTAGACATAACTTGTGTCCTTTCACTCTCATAAAGAGGTGAAACCAATAACTTTATTTTTTTATGTTCACTCTCTCCCTCCCATGATTTATCTCATTCTCTCACACAATTTTATATCCTTTAAAATAATGCACACTTTACCTATAAATTATCTCCCGGATTTTTTAATATCGTCAGATCATATGAAAACTTTCAATTATTTATTGATATATTAACCATTATAATTTTAATAATAAAATTTATAAATAAATAAATAAATAAAATTGTTATTTTGATTACTAATGTTTTTAAATGAAGATTTTTTACCCGACGTAGAAAGATAAAAGAATCAATTCGATATTTTACTTACATTTGCATCATACATAGAATAATAGAACTGTCCAGCAATTATAAAATATTACTACTAAGGATTAACGTCTTCCAATATTTCATTATATGTGTAATTACAATCAATAACCAATACGCTGCAAAATGATCGTGATCCACAAAAAGTTTCTTCACTTTTGACCAGATCAGTAGAATATTACGACTACTACAAACCAGTAGTATCAATTTTTATTGCAAGTCTTTGGCATTTATTCTCGAAGAACTTGAAGCTCATCCATTCGCGGGTTGATTTTTTTTTTTTACTCGGACTTTTGACCATTATCCGAAGAACCCAATTTTCTAATACATATAAATTAAAACATTTGGAAGGAACATTTCAACAGAAATGAATGGAATATTGAGAACATGCGAGATTGAACAAAGAAAGTACTATGTTTTTAAACAATGATCAGCTCTGAATAACTAGCTAACCACGTACGGTTGAAGACGATCTGTTGGTAAGTTTTGTCTGGACTAAAAATGGTTGAAAAACTCTTCCAATGATGCTGATCGTGGTGCTCCTTCACCGTTCTCATAGAAACAAATGGGAATTTGCCTGCGAGACACTAACAGGTTTAAATGTTATAAAATGAGTTGTATACCTTTCATGGAAGCATTAATATTTATATCATGCTTAGGACTTACTGATATTCGTGTCACTATCTTTTTGTGAGTGGGTGATGAGATATTTGCGAAATTTAATCTCTTATTGATTCCTTATACGGTGGTTGTGCTGGAGTGATATGTTAAGTCTCATACTTAAAGAGATCCAATATAGCCATATTCTCACATTTTTATCATAAAAAAAGTATCTTCAAAAGGGCTTCTCAGTCAATCCAGGCTACCTTATACCTCTATGAGGCTTCTTCTGCAACTCTTCTAAAAAAACATATCAATAAGCCACCTCTATCTATAGCCAACGGAAAGACTTCATTGCCTCATCACTTGTTGAGAACAATCACGGACATTTCCCAAAATTCAGTCATCCCTCATTATAAATATCACTGTTGTAAACACAAAATATACAATTTTTTTTTTATATATACTTAAATTTGTTTGCATAAAATCAGAATTGAGCATCAAAGTCTCCTACATACAGTGAAAATTTTATTCATGTCTATATTTTGCTCCTGAATTTTTTTTTAAATACATTAAAAATAAAAAATATAAACAAGAAGAGAAAAGAAAATTATTCACATATATCTAGCTTTACTATTTCACGCGTATTTTATTTTTTTAAATACTATTTCAAGTTAGAGTAAAGTACCTTTTGGATTCTTAATAAATATCACAGGACCCAATTTTATCCCTTAGGGAAAAAAATCGACTCGGAGTCTTCTTTGAAATTCAAAATAGACCTATGTTAGTTCTTTTGAAGGACTAACATGATTCTTAATAAATATCACAGGACCCAATTTATCCCTTAGGGAAAAAAATCGACTCGGAGTCTTCTTTGAAATTCAAAATAGACCTATGTTAGTTCTTTTGAAGGACTAACATGAGTCTTCTTTGAATTGCAAAGGAACCATGATTTCGATGAGCTGTTTTTATTTTGAATTTTTAAGGGACCACAAGTCAACTTTTTTTCTAAGGTATTAAAATGGGCCCCGTAATTTTTGTTGAGGACCCAAAAGATAGTTTACTCATCAAGTTATTAAAAAAAAATTAAATGTTATTTCAAGCTATTCACATAGCAAATCCTACGGTAGTAGAGATGGCTCACCAACTATTCACATATATCAAGATGTGCTATTTCAAACGATTTTTTTTTTTTTTTGAGTTTGCACTTGCACACATGGGCAACCATGTAGGTCCGCTAGTTCTTGCAGCTACACCTCTTACCTTGTTCCATGGAAGACCCATGGATAGAACTACATTAAATCACTAACAAAGAGAGTTTCTTCAATCATGGTTAGCCCAGAACCATTCTGAAGTAAGCTGTGGTTGTGATGATGTTGTTGTGGTTGAGATCATGGTAGTTAAAATCCTGATTTAAATCTACGATTTTACGATTTTTTTTATCAAAATGATTTCATCAAAACTCCAAACGCTTTTATGATTTTACAATTTTTTATGATTTTTTTTTACGTTAGGATTTTACGTTTTATGATTTTTGATCCTCCTTTCGATTTTAGGTAAAATTCCGATTTTAACTATCATGGTTGGGATACATATTGTGAGCTACAAGCATAAATTGAATTGAGGGGTAAGAATTAGGCCTTTCACATTTTGGCATTTAATTTTAGTCCAGAGTAAACAATAAAATGAAAATTGTAAGGATCATAAAATAAAGACTTACTATTTCCATAATTTTCTATCAAATTATCTTTCCCTGCATTTTTTTTATGGTTAAGGCCTATATGCAATTAAATATTTGATGACTATGTTACTATGTTAATTAAGCCATGTAACACTGTCCAAAAGCGGTGCTTTTTGTTTGATTGTGTTTTGCTTCTTCTTTTTTAAACTATTTTATAAAACTCAAAACATAAAACAGAAACAACTTAAATATGTTCTCTAAATTTAATTTTAAAAATTATAAAAGAGATATAATTTTTAGAACTATTTTTATAAAATAGACATTATCAAACAGTTTTTTTGTTTTTCTATTCTGAAAATTAAAAAATCATTTTTGGAAACATAATTCAAACATACCCTAAATCTCTTTACTCTTCGCCTCTTTCTCCCTTTTCTATTTATTTAATGTATCTTTAGCTAAAGGAAGCATGCTTAATTTCTCGTAAACGTTTTGAAAGTATTATTATAATTTGTTTCTTAACTTATTATGACCTGACTATCATGGGTGACTGGCTCAGCCCGGCCTATTTTCAGTCCGGCTCAGACCCGACCTTTCAGAAAAGTAGAGTAGACTTAGGCTAATAAAAAAGTTTCTTTAACAAATAGGCCATAAATCAATTTTGTCAAGCCCGGCTTACAGCCTTGTAGGCTGGCATATTTAATTTATTAAAATAAAATATTAAAATATTATTTATTTTATGTGGCAAAGACGCAAAGTACTAAATACCAATATCTCTTACTTTTTGCGCTATTTTATTTTATGAAAGGAAAACTTGTTTAATGTCTCCAAATTTTACATGCTGTTGGAGCTTAATACCATAGAGTAATGGGTACCTTGCTGGATTATGATGTTACTAATGAAGATCTTTCAATAATACTCTTCTTTCCCTTGTCTTGATGGTGGTTTAAAGATTTTTAGATAAATGACATTCTCTTGTAGACTTTATTTCAGCATCCGGTAATTGTATTTTACTTATTTTCTCCATTTCTTTGACTCTATTCCTCTATGATATACATTCTAGAGCTGAGGTATTATGTTGACTCTTTCTTGTTTATCATTTTTTTCTTATGAGAAGTACTAGTGCATGTATGAATGGAACTTTCTTTGCTCTATACAATTATTTTTTTTGCTTAGTATCTACAGTGAGAGGCCTACCAGGCCTGTAGGCCATGTCAAGCTTTCTTATTTTAAAAAATGAGTCAAACTTGGCCTACAAATAAAGCCTTTAATACGACTTGTATATTTGCTTGGCACGTGACCCTTTGGATTATTTTTGGAATGTGCTTATTCTTATCTAACTTCCAACACTATATATTTCCAGACGCCCAAGCTAAAAATCCACCCTATTTTCTTCGTCTCCTTCATTCATATTTCGTATTCTCTCGTCAATAGATCACAGCACTAACTCGTCCTCTCCCAAAATCAAACCCGCACTCCCACAGTCACAAGCTAAATATCGAGTTTGTATAAATAAGAGTAATGGATGTAAAGGTAAAGAAAGGACGGTCTATACAGCAGGGTGAAGACGAGATGGGCCTGAGGAAAGGTCCATGGAGCGCTGAAGAAGACACCATTCTCGTAAATCACGTCACCACCCACGGTGATCGTCGCTGGAATTCCGTCGCTCGCTGTACAGGCACGTGTACTCTGTTCTAATTCTACAAAGTTACCTTAGTCGTGTGAACACAATTTTCAAGTGTTGGTGACAGAGTATCCATATCGTTCAATTCTCAGAAGAAATAATTTCATTTTTTTTTTAATAATAATAATAATTCAAAATTAAACATGCAGGCCTGAAGAGAACGGGGAAAAGTTGCAGGTTAAGATGGCTAAACTACTTGCGTCCTGATGTTCGGCGTGGGAACATCACACTCCAAGAACAGATAATGATTCTAGACCTCCATTCTCGGTGGGGCAATAGGTAATTGAAAGTTGGAACCTCTTTCCCTGTTAATAATATTATTTTTATTTTGTAAGTCAGATGACTTTGAATAAAAAAGTGGCAAAAATCCACACTATTAGTGAATCCTTTGCGTGCATAAAGGAAAGATGTGAATAATAAAATATATTATAGGTGGTCCAAAATTGCTCAGCACTTGCCTGGGAGAACAGATAACGAAATCAAGAATTATTGGAGGACTAGAGTCATTAAGCAAGCAAAGCAACTCAAGTGTGACGTCAACAGCAAAGAGTTCAAAGATGCCTTGCGTTATGTATGGATGCCCCGTTTGATCGAGCGGATTCATCCACCATCCGAAACTTACTGCCCGACCCGTATCTCCCCCTCGCAACTGGGCCCAAACCCAAGTGCATGTGCTGATGGAGTCCCTGTCCATCACCAACACGGGTTACACGGTTCAGGTTCAGGTTCTGGTTCTGGAACAGAGTGGCTAAATGATATTTACTTGGACTCTTCAGGCGTGGAGTTACAGAGTGTGTCTTCTGAACAATTGGGTCATAATAGTAATAATAATGTTTCGGGTCTATGCCCAGGTTTCAATAACCAAATGTTTGAACAGGGGAATGGTGGTGACGGGGACTTACTGGAGATTTTGTGGAACGATGAGAATATATGGCTTATGCGAGAACTTTGTGATGAACACGAAATTATAAAAGACAGTTTCCTTGCGTGACGCATCATGGCGCAGGACTATATGAAAGAAAGCAGAGCTAGCGTATGCTAATTTGGTGACTTTGATGTACACAGATCATAGGTAAATCAAGTAAAGGTCGAGTGGAATAGTTTTCTAGTTATTGCAGCAAAGTACAAAATGCTTAAACATTGCATGCGCTTTGTCTTTCCCTTTAACCAATAAAGCCTTTAATGGTAAGCTTCTTGCTGATTTTTAGCTTTTGTCTGTGCTCCTTTTGTGTTTTCGCCATGAGAAAGAGAGAAAGAGGGGTACGTTTTTTTTCTTTTTTTTTCACATAACAATAGGATCCCATGGTGGTAACTTAGGACAGGAACAAGCCTCTACCTATTCGTTAAAACTCAAAAGTGTTGTCTTAATTTTTAGGCATAGCAGCAGGTAAGTGTTTCAGATTACAACTTAACACTAACCTTATTTCAAAAAAGAATAAGGATATATTTAATTCTACGGAGAATCTTAAGCCAGTTCATTTAGCGGCTAATCCAAAGATCGAAGCCAATCACTACGACCTTCGTTTGTTGCTTCTACGCTTGTTAAAGTTATGCTTTTTAACATGGAAAAGTATAGTTTTTGGAAAGGAAGCAAGAAGAATGTGTTCTAAGATAAGAAGGTACCCGGGTTCCTTCCAATAACAAAAGAATGAACGTTTTTATGTTCTATTTCGAAAGTTGACTTGTTTTGCTTTGCTTTTCAACGTTGTTTTTGTGCTTGTAAGTTGTAAGTTGCACATATCTAATATTAGACAGCTTATGAAACGTTAAAAAGAATAAAGTTCGGAGGATAAATTAAAGTCGTAAACTAGTATATGTTTCCTCATTGAAAAATAAATGAATAATAAAACCTAGAAGTTTGTATCCTAATTTGACACACATGTTTTAGAATTCGAGTATATAGAATAATGAATAATCATTGAGAGATTGTTTTGTGTTTCGGGAGCAAATGTCTTTGGTTATTCTATTGAGTATAAACTATATCAGTTGTAATATCAAATAGCGACGGACTTTATAATTAAGGTTATATACATTCATGGAAAAAAATACAAAAAAATAAATAAAAATAAAATCAAAAAATCAGCTCTTTCCATGAGCTCCAATGAATTTAATGTTCTGTGCGGTGCATAATAGTAGAAAATATCTCATGACAGTTTTTTCTTCTCTAAAGTGAAATGGTAGAAAATAAAAGCCTTGAAATGATAACACACGTGTTTTATTCATCATTACGTTATGGGAATATCTTGAAATATCACACAATGAATTCCTTTTTCTTTTTTTTTTCAATTTTATTTTGAATATTGAGATTTTAAACGTAGATTGTCTTTAGCGAAAGTTATAAACGATGCGACACTATTTGTTTAACCATAAATTTTCAATATTTGCTTATCACTAATATTTCATATATTTAATTTAGCTTTTAAGAATTTAAGAAATAATGTGAAATTAGTAAATTTTTCTAATAGCCAAAACTAATATTTTAGGATTTAAATATTAGAAATCATTAAATATGAAAAATCATGATCATACAAAGGTGAAAATAAATATAAAGTATTAAATTTGGAGAATCATGACCATACAAAGATGAAAATAAATATAATCGTTGGATCAACATAATCGATATAACGATGAGATTGATTGGTAGTCACTTGGTAATAACACAACTTGATTGTCACACTATCCTTCCCCTTAATAAAATTTGAAGAACTTAAAAATTATTATAAAACGAGTAGAATATAAAAATTATTTCCAGAACCAAACTAGTGTTTTATTCTTTAGATTACAAGTTGATTGATAGATTGCTAGCTGACAAAGCTGATGTTTTTGATTTTTTTTTTTTTTAAAAACGACGTCGTCTTCCCTGATGCTCTCGTCCTCTCAGAAACCCTAATACGCTTCCTATAAATTCAGAATATGAGAGCACCGTCCTCGTGGGCTGATTCTGAAGCAGCATCGACGCTTCCTTATTGGGCTAGGTGTTCGTCTGATTTCGTTTGTAATTCATGTTGTCTTTCGTTTCTGTTGTGTTTGCGCTATTTCTTATTCCGAATTTTGTTAATAATCGTTTGAGATCACGGTGATGACTCCATGAAATTCAAGCTCAACAGACCGGAATGCAGGGCTTTCTCTCTTTAGGGAGATCGCTTTGCGTGTCGATACCCCGCTGAACTGAGTGATCTCTTCTATTTTTATTTTTCTTCATCCTTTGGTTTTTTATTTTTATATTTTGTTTGACCATCTGTTTGGCTTCGTGGAAAACATTTGTATGTGATCCTGTTTTCTTTCAATCTTCTTCTAATTGTTTCGTAGAGGTATGTGTTTGTCTTGGGAAAGAGTTTTCACAATGAGGATATAAAAGCTCCCTCTTCTGATACTTCAAGTTGAGGAACATTGCTGGCAGAATCGAACCATAAAACATTTAGCCATCTCTGAGTGATCTCTTTCCCATTTAAATCTTTGCTATTTTCCCTTGCATCTTGTCATAACCAATCAAACTATTTCTGTTTATGAATTTGTTTTTTGAAAAAATCGTATCCTAATTTTATATGGGTGAGGTCTGTGTGTGGAGTTCGGAATGCTGCCTACATTGTCTGATTATTTAGTTTTAGATTATGATGTGTCCTAATAATCTGAGACCTGCAACCATGTTGGTTGCAGTTGGAGAATTTTACCGAAATTTAGATGTGTAGATTAGTATTGAATCTGATGTATTCTAGGAACCTTCTCATAAGCTTTGTTCTTCATTTTAATCGAATCCTTAATCTGAAATTGCATTTACCATTTGGTTCAGACAATTCAAGAAAATAAATAAATAATTGATGATAATGGCGAAGATGTTTTTAACTTTATGAAATGGAAGGCACCAATTTGCTGGAGTTTGTAGCTTTCTCATTATGAATTAAATACCATGATTGGCTTACTTGTGTTGGGATTACTATGATTTTGATTATGGTTGGTTTAGATAATTTTGTTCTCGATGCAAACGTTTCATTAATTAAGGAAGAATACACTTCAAAAGGGATCTGAAAAAAAAACATTGAATCCTAGTATTAGAAAAGCAAAGCAATCTTATAAAAATGGAAGAGATCACTCTGTTCAGCAGGGTGGTCAAAGCGCAAAGCAATCTCCCGAAAAAGAGAAAGCCCTGCATTCCGGTCTGTTGAACTTGAATTTCGTGACCCCGATCTCATACGATGCATAATAGAATAGAAACAAAGCATAACAAAATTTCCTGGCCTGTTTATGAGATAACCGTTGATTTGTCGAGATCGCATCAGATGATAATGAGACATGAGATGATTAGTTCCTACAAACAAACGACAAGATGATTAGTTGCTGCTGACTGATCAAGAGGATACCACATATTTTTTAAACTAGATTAAATTATACTCCATCCTTAGTCCTTCCTAAGCTCGCCAGTCCGTATATCGTTGTAACCAGGGTCGTAAACAAACCAGAGGTCTTATAGGGGCCTTTGGCTCTGAAATTAGTTATTGGAACCAGGCTTTTGAATTGAAGTCTATAGAAAATTAACAGGACGTGACAGACTTAAGATACACCTTTCTTACACTTTATTGGGGAGAATCGAACACATACTTTCTTTTAAAATATATATATATATATATCTTATAAAATAATGGTTTCAGAGAGGGGGATGAGTTTTTGTTTCTCTTGCAATATAATTTTTTTTTGAAATATCCTGATTTATTATTTCCAAATCCCAAAATGACGTTTTGGAATTTCTAGCGATAATTATCTTTTTTTTTTTGGGTATGCTTAGAGTTAATTATCTTTTATACAGATATTAGCTTTTTATATTTTTTATTTAAAAATATAATTTTAACAAATAACTTATTCTTTAAGTATATAAATAACTTAATAAAATTAATTATATATATATATTCCTTAATTAAACTATTAGCTTATGCTGAGAAAACAGTTTCATAAAATACAAACTAATTTACTTAATATAATAAGAATATGTTTATGTTTAACACATTCAATTCTTCATTATTTAAAAGGTATTTTTTAAATTTTATTTTTTTGTATTTACTTATATAGGGAAATGATCATTCGACATTGATGTCAAAACAAAAAATTTGATATCAAATTTTAACCTTTGATTTTCATCAATCTAACGGTTATAATTTATTGAGAATTAATAATTAATAATTAATAAATAAATGTAACCCAATAAATTATAACTGTTAGATTTATGAAAATCAACGGTTAGGATTTGATGTCAAACTTTTTGTTTGGGTTGACACCCGTGTCAAAGAATCATATCCTATTTATATAATATTATATTATATTTTAATATTATTTATATTTATCATATTTTAACATTTCAAAATTGAAAAATATAATTAAAAATCAAATTAGATTCTCTCCTCATGACAGTTAATCTTCATCATTTTTTGCAGTGTTTTAAAACTCGGATCGGTCATCGAACCGGTCGAGGTACTGGGTCACTGGATAATTGGTTCAACCGGGTTGAACCGGTTTTACTGTTCACATATGAAAAATATAAAAATATTACTTGTATTAATAAAAATTCACATAAGAAAACTATCTATGAACTTCAAAAAATAAATTGGTTTTCAATGATAGCAAATATTATATACTTCTACGCTTCTAGCTCTAGACCGTTGAGATGAGAACATGAGACCATCAATGTTTATCACCACTTAACTTCATGAGATCATTATAAGATACAACTAAATTACATAAACGAACTACACTAATCTAAAATACCTTATTATTTTCAACTTACTTTTAATCATATTCATCATAAAATATGAATATGATTTAATTCAAGAGTTTTTATCAACAACAAAAAAATTTTACCAAAAAAAAAAAGAAGGCATAACCGGTCTAACTACCCGCTCGGACTGGGGAACCCACCGGGTCACCGAGTCCCGGATCGAACCGGCTGGTCCGAGCCGGGTTTTAAAACACTGATTTTTTGTATCAAATTAAATAATATTAAATTACTAAAATACCCTAAAACCAATGTGTTTATAGATTATTTTATTTTAAAAAACTTTTATATCTTCCAATAAGGGTTTTGAAAAAATTAAGTATTTCGTCTAAAAAAGAAAATAAACACGCACAAAATTATTTAGTAAAGAAACTTGTTGGTCTTTCGTCTAAAACAAAGTATGTAAGACCCAAAGTAAATAAATTACTTAAACTCATGAATAAAATTTCTGGTCGCAACCAAGTTGTCCAGATACAAGACCCATTCTGATTTTTCCATTTTGGAATCAGAATGCTGACCGAGAGTCGCAGCCATCCCACTGCTGTTTGAGTCTATATCATCATTAGAATTTTTATTTTTATTTTTTATTTTTTACGCTTGTTCTACAAGCGTGGAAGAAGTCAAAGGGTCAACTCTATATCGAAGGTCAAAGTTAAAAAACAAACAAAGCGTACGAATAATAATTTAATATCCAATAATTAAGTAACAATTCTTAGTTGTAAAACTATTTAGCAGCCCACCAAGCACAGGTTTATAAAAATACTTTGAATCTAGAAGTATAGATCGTCCTAAATTCATTGACAGCTACGTTGATCTCGAACCTCTTTATATAATCACCTTCTCTAGCATCAGCCATATCATATCACCAAAACTACCTCTTTCTCTCACTCCAAAAACAGAAAAGCAAAGCCACTCTAGTCTACAATTAAGTTTATTGATTGTAACATGGAGACGGAGTATGTCCACATGATGAGAAGTTTATCAGGAGCATATCGAAGTGAAGAAGAGATGTTAATAACCAAAGGTCCATGGACAGAGGAAGAGGATTCTGTTCTCTTCAACTACATCACTGTCCACGGCGAAGGACAATGGAATTCTGTCGCTCGTTCTGCAGGCAAGCAAGCATTCATGTTTTTATTATGCACTATATATATATATATATATATGAGTCCTTTCTCATGATTATTGACTGTTGTGCTTAATCCTAGTAACTCATATTTTCAACTACAGGTCTAAAACGAACAGGCAAAAGCTGCAGATTAAGATGGTTGAACTATTTGCATCCAAGTGTTCGACGTGGGAATATAACCCTCCAAGAACAGCTCTTGATTCTTGACCTCCATTCCCGCTGGGGCAATAGGTATTATTATTATTATGGAGTATATTTACCGGTGCTAGATTTTATTATAATGTTTGTTTGTAACATATAATTATGTTAATGGAACCATTGAAGGTGGTCAAAAATAGCTGAGCAGTTACCGGGCAGAACAGACAACGAGATAAAAAATTATTGGAGAACCAGAGTGGTGAAACAGGCTAACCGACTCAAATGTGATATCAACAGCAAACAATTCAGAGACACGTTACGTTTTGTATGGATGCCACGCATGCAGGAGCGGATCCAGGCTCAGGCCTCATCCGTGAGTACTGGATCCAACACTGAAGCACACAGCGACCCTTTTGAAGAAAACCCCTGTTTGTTGTCAGAGGTTGATGTTCATGTCCCTTCTCTCTCTGATTCTAGCGTATGCGTATCTAGATACAGTGCAGAGAAAGGTTACAATCCATGGCAGATGAGAAACTACTCGGATATACCAGGCTATGGTTTCGGTGGTGTGGACTTGTGGACGGATGAAAATATATGCTTCTTGCAACAGCAGCTAGCTGATGATTAATTGTGGTTATGTTTTCTTACAACACTTTTAGCAAGTTCCAAAACCTCTAAATTTATGTGACATTATATTGCTAAGTTGAAATGGCAATGTAGAGCTCCTGATGATTGATTAATTAATTGCTATAGTCATATATATAATCCTGCCACATGATATTATGTGAAATAAGAGACTGTATAGTGCTTTTTTTTCTAAATCTAAATTACCTTTACCAACAATATAGTTCGCTTCTTTAGGGTTCAGATTCATTATGTGTGAGGTATGCCTCTTTTTAATCGGGTTTCGCAAATTTTGGGGAACGAAAAGTCGGGTTTGATATTAAGGAAATAAATAGAAAAATTAATCAGGACACTAAGAGGAGCTTACGAGTTGCAGACTTGTAAATTTGTGTTTCGCGCTATCTAGAAGAACAACTGAATGAAAATGTGACAGAGGTTTGACATTAATTAATTCAGTATGAGGCTGGGTTAAGTATTCAGTATAATATGATTTAAATTCAAAGTCTTTCTCGTCGAAGCTTGGGCACTAAGGGCCGCAACCTTTGAAACCAAAACAATTTTATTCTTCGTTCTTGAGTTGTGGACACGTGATTGGATAGTCAACTTTCTTTTCTTTTCTTTTCCTGTCCTATAATGGTCAGGTCACAGCTACCCCACACCCATTTCAAATGAAGCACGATTTAAAACTCGAATGGAAGTCAAAAATCAGTTGGATTAAAAATATTTTAAGAACTTATATTGGCTTTTTGTCCTTGGGTAAATAGTTTGACCAAAGATTTAATCCGATACAATATTACTGTTTTTGCCTTAATATGGTTTTAAAAAGTCACTTATATTTTTTTTTGTTAAAAACAAAGAACATTTTTTGAGATAAAATTATCTCTTACAATTTCAAAATAATATTATTTTGGAGTTTAAGAAAAAAAAACAGAATATTTTAATAAAATACATGATACCAAAGGAAAGTAAAATTACTAAATATCTTATATTTTTTTTCTAGAATCAAAATAACGTCATTTTAGAATAGTTTGAGATATTTTAATAGGAGAAACACTTTTTTCGTTAAAAATAGTTTATTTTTTACTTATTAATTTAAATTAATTAACATTTTTAAAAAATATTAATCACACACATGGGTGTGACCCGACCCGCCCCCTTACCAAACGGGGCAGGTCGAGCTGATTTTTTCAACTCGCCAGCCGGCCAAGATCGCTAACATATTTTTTTATTTACACCTAACCTAAACTAACTTTACTATTTAATTATAAAAAATCATAGAAAATTTACTGCATTTTCCAATTGTTTCCTAACTCTCCTTCCCAATTATTAAATTGTAACTTTGTATTGCATTCATTCTGTTTAACTTTACAATTGGCTAGCCATTAAATACACAATGCTGAAGGCACGGTTGTTATTCTTCGTAACAACCAAAACAAATCTGATCCTAAGAATCTAACAAACTAACAAAATAGATAGGCTATTAATCCTAACAACTATATACAGCAAATCTGTAACAATATAGGGAATATTCTTATTCCAACACTCCCTCTCAAGTTTGAGCATGGAGATTCGAAATGCCCAACTTGGGAAGAAAAGCAAGAAAGGAGGCTTGACCAAGAGCCTTTGTAAAGATATCTGCTAGCTGCATGTGAGAACGAACAAAAGTAGTTCGAATAGTTTTGGCCAGTAATTGTTCGCGCACAAAATGACAATCAATTTCGATGTGCTTGGTTCGTTCATGAAAAACCGGATTTGCCGCAATGTGCATGGCTGATTGATTATCACAGCATAGTTCCATAGGTGCATTGTGCTGTATTTGTAACGAAGCAAGGAAAGATTTCAACCAGACCATTTCAGCTGTTGCAGCAGCCATAGAACGATACTCAGCTTCGGCGGAAGAGCGAGATACAGTTAATTGTTTCTTCGTCTTCCACGATATAGGGGAGGAACCAAGCATAATAAAAAAACCAGAAATAGAGCGTCGAGTTAAAGGACAACTCGCCCAATCAGAATCACAAAAAGCGTGTATCTGAAGATCACTATGAGAGGAGAGAAGAATGCCTTGTCCTGGATTTGTCTTAATGTACCTGAGAACTCGAATGGCAGCTTCATAATGAGCCTCTTTTGGTGCTTGCAGAAATTGAGAAAGTATATGAACAATATAAGTCAGATCAGGTCGAGTGATAGTGAGGTAGTCCAATTTGCCAACTATCCTCCTATATCGAGCTGGATCAATATAAGCAGGGCTATCATCCAGAGCCAAACGATGATTTTGTTCCATGGGGAAAGAGACCGGTTTACAATTTGACAAACCGGTATCCTGAAGTATATCCAATGCATATTTCCGTTGACACAAGAAAATTCCATCTTTGTTACGGGCAATTTCAATGCCTAAGAAATATATCAGAAGCCCCAAATCTTTAATTTTGAAACAACTGTTAAGATAAGCTTTCACTTAGGCACAAGTATCAGAATCGTTTCCTGCTAAAACAATATCATCCACATAAACTAACAAGGCGAGGAACGTGGTCCCACTGCTAAAAGTGAATAAAGTATGATCGGCTTGAGATTGAACAAAGCCATATTGTAAGAGGGAAACACTCAACTTAGCAAACCAGTTGCGAGGAGATTGACGAAGGCCATACAATGAACGTTGCAAGCGGCATACCTTGTGTTCATGAGCTTTATCAAAGCCTTAAGGAATACGCATATAAACTTCTTCATGCAAGTCACCGTTAAGAAAAGCATTGTGGACATCCATTTGATGAAGATGCCACCCTTTAGCAGCCGCTACTGAAAGAAAAACACGAACACTGACCATTTTGGCAACGGGAGCATATGTCTCAGTGAAATCTTCGCCCGCAACTTGATGATTGCCTGCTATGACTAAACGTGCCTTGTAGCGTTCCACAGTACCATCGGAAAGATATTTAATTTTGTATACCCATTTGCACGGTAGAGCATGTTTTCCTGGAGGCAGGTCTGTAATACGCCAAGTATTATTCTCTTCAAGGGCGTGAATTTCATCTGCCATAGCTTTGCGCCATTCACTTTGAGCCACTGCCTCTTTAAACGATCTTGGTTCCTTACCTGCATCAATCGCTGCAACAAACTCGCGATGTTTTCGACAAAATCTGTTAGTTGTCACATAATTAGCAATTGGATATTGCATACCTGAGGGAAGAGTGGAAGAGGCGATCTGAGAAGTGAGTGTATCTGTTGGTAAGGACTTCACCGTATTGCACTTATAGTCACTGAGGTATGAAGGTGGCTTTCTTGTTCTAGAGGATCGAGACACACCCGATAGATGGGACTCAGCAGCTGGATTGTCACTTGCTGAAGAAATGACACCTTGGACCTGTGTTGGATCAGAACGAGTTGCAACTGGTTCGGCTGAAGAGTCATCAGAACGAATTTCAACTGGTTCGGCTGAAGAGTCAATGCCTTGGACCTGTGTCTGATCAACAATAAGTAAAGAATCCGAAGAAGGTTCAACTGGTAATGGAGTATCACATCGTGCAGGGACTGTAGTTTCATCATCATGCAGAAAACGAGGCAATACCGGAGCAGGAGGAATGATATTAAGATCAGCAAATGGAAAAATGGTTTCATGAAAACTGACATCACGTGAGACAAAGCATTCTTCAGTTTCAATATCAAATACCTTCCATCCTTTAACACCATACGGGTATCCAATGAAGATGCACTTCCTGGAACGAGAGCTGAATTTATCTTGGGGCTTTGGTTGCACGGAAGCATAACATAGACAACCAAAGACCCTAAAATGATCAAAATGAGGAACACACCCGAATAGCAACTCATGAGGAGTTTTGCCTTGAAGAAGCCTTGTAGGAGTTCTATTTATTATATGTGTTGCGGTCATAACACAGTCCCCCCAAAACCGTGTAGGCAAATTTGCTTGAAATAAGAGGGCACGAGACACATTGAGGATATGTCTATGCTTTCTTTCGACGCATCCGTTTTGCTGCGGTGTATAGACACAAGAGGTCTGATGAATCATACTACTGTCAGAAAATAGTTGACACATCTGTTTGGATTTAAACTCAGTACCATTATCAGAACGAACAATTTTAATTTTTGCTTCAAACTGAGTATTAACCATGTTAACAAATTTAGAGAAATAAGAAAATGTTTCGCTTTTGTCACGCATCAAATGAACCCATGTAACACGGCTGTAGTCATCAACAATCGTAAGAAAATAATGAGAACCATTCAAAGAGGAAACACTGTAAGGACCCCATATATCACAATGGATCAGATCAAAAACTTTATTACTTTTGTGGTCATGAAGTGGAAATATTGAACGTGTCTGCTTTGCGCGATAACAAACGTCACAAGCATTATTACTTAAATGATCAACACGAAAATTAATGTAACTAGAAAGCAAAGAAATAGCGTCATGAGATGCATGGCCGAAGCGTTGATGCCACAATTCTGGTGAGTCAGAAGAACGAACAGCAAGAGCAACAGCTTGATTTGGTCGAAACACATACACACCACCTTGAAGATCACCCAATCCAATCTCCATCCTCAACTTGCGGTCCTGCAAAATGCATTTTTCATCATTAAATATAACTTGGATATTATGATGTTGCGACAACTGAGACACAGATATAAGATTGCAGGTTAAATGTGGGACAAATAATACGTCAGATAATAACACCAAAGGAGCAAGTAAAATGGAGCCTTTCTTAACGGCGTAAGTAACATTGCCATTAGGTAAACCAACAGCCAATGGTGAAATATCTGTAACATTATGGAGCAATTCCAGGCTTCCTGTCATATGTTTGGATGCCCCACTATCAATGAGCCAAGTAGAAAAAGCATTTTTACCAGTGAGCTTGTCCGTTGTCGGCTGAGATTTGTCAACCAAGGAAAGTAATTGAGTTACCACCTCTGGCGTTAAGACTGAGAATGCATTCGCTTGAGCTATTGGTTCAGATAGTTGCGCTGCATTTGCAACTAGTGACTTGGTCTGCGAAGCTCCGTGTGATGAATTTCGGTCTCTGGAAAAATATCTATATTCCAGAACGACCACCGCGGCCTCTCCCCCTGCCACGATCGCCTCCAAAGTTCCTGTCACGATCAGGAGGATAGCCAAATTTCTGCCAACAGCGAGAAGCCTCATGGTTTGTTTTTCCACAATGAATGCATGGCGGACGTTCAACATAGTTGTCACGGCTTTGAGCCGCAAATCCCACTGCATTAGGAGCTGGGGTTTGTTGTCGAGCAATAGCACGGTGAGTTTCCTCCTGGGTGACAATAGCATAAACCTTATTCAATGTGGGTAAAGGAGAGGTATTAAGGATTTGGGAACGCAGATTCCCATAGACAGAGTCATCCAATCCCATAAGAAAAGTGTACACTTGATCATGCTCCCTTGCATCTTCGACGTCTTTCGCATATACACAGTCACCAGCACACACACATGAACGGTGGGTTTGGCTGCTTTGAAGTTCATCCCACACAGCGCGCAGTTGCATGTAGTATTCTCCGATGCTGCTTCCACGTTGCCTGATGTTGGTAAGATTGACTTTCAATTGGTACTGCTTTGAGAAATTTTCAACAGCATACCTTTCCTTCAAGTCGTCCCACAGAAGTTTTACCTCATCGAAACACTTAATAAAAGGCTGAAGCTTCGGATCAATGGTGTTATGAATCCACCCATTGATCATAGAGTTGTTCATCTCCCACGCTCTCCATTCAACTGGGTCTGTTTGTGCTAGTTTCTTTATGGAACCATCGATGAACCCCATCTTATTCTTGGATTTGAGCGCATTTTTCATCAATTTGGCCCAATTATCATAGTTGGTATCACCTTTCAGCATTACTGTTGTCAAAATAATTCCAGGATTATCGAATCCCGCAAGATAGTAAGGTGAATTTGGGTCAGAAGGTTTGGAGCCACTAACCCCTTCGATCACCATGGCAAAGCTAGCCAATGAATTCAGAAAAAGGATATGCGGAAGTGTTTGGATCGTACCACTGATACCATGTTAAATTGTAACTTTGTATTGCATTCATTCTGTTTAACTTTACAATTGGCTAGCCATTAAATACACAATGCTGAAGGCACGGTTGTTATTCTTCGTAACAACCATAACAAATCTGATCCTAAGAATCTAACAAACTAACAAAATAGATAGGCTATTAATCCTAACAACTATATACAACAAATCTGTAACAATATGGGGAATATTCTTATTCCAACACCAATGAACTAAAATTATTATAAAAATGTACTTACTAGCATACTTAATCAAACCAAAAAAAAAATTTGTTCTCTAACTTTTAGAAAGCTAATATATTATTGTTACTACAATTAATTTTAATTATTTTTTGTTGGAGCTTAACGTATGAATAAGATGTAATTTAAAAATAAAAAAATGCATAGTAAAGCGAAAAGTGTCCCAAAAAGTTGACCGCGTGTCGGAACGTTTCGTTGTTCGACACGTATCCGACATGCATCTTTCAAATTTTTTCCCGTGTCCATGCTTTGTAGCTCCCTACATGCAAAATACAGACCCAATTGCTAAAGGCCTAAAAAGTCAGAGAACCCCTGCAATATAACCACAAAGGCATACCATCTCGTAAAGGAGACATGAATCTCGTTAAATATGTGGCCATTAAGCCAACGTGACTAAACTTAGAAGAAACTATCATTGATCAAATCAGCAGCCTAGACAAGTTGATCTCCACTAGGAACCCGTGGATGGATGGCAGCTCCAACTTGCCACTATACCTGTTGGAGATTATATGTAACGTATATTGTTTGAATTCTTTGTAACCGTAGGTTTGAATTCATTGTAACGTATATTGTTTGAATTCAATTCTTTGTAACCGTAGGTTTGAATTCTTTGTAACGTATATTGTTTGAATTCTTTGTAACCGTAGGACTGTTTAGATAGAGTATTTATTTGTTTTAGTCTGTTACGTTGTTACCATTTATTGTATGTTCTCCTATTTAAAGGCTACCAATGAATGAGATAAACACACAGTTGAAATATCAAGTTTATCTTGGTATCAGAGCCTTGTTTTGCAGCATAAGTAATAGAACCATTTGGTAGAGTCACAGATAGAGGGGGAATAGGTGTAATGTCAGCTAATAAAGCCAAAGTGCCTGTCATATGACGTGAGGCCCCACTATCAATGAGCCATTGAGAATGAATACGCTTACCAGATAATTTTTCATGTGACTGAGGCTGGTCTACCAATGTTAACAGTTTGTTCACAATTTCTGGGGTCAAAACGGAGTGTGCAGCAACTTGAGAAGAGGCAGAATGAGAGACGTCTGGAGGAAGAGAGTTAGCAGCAACTGGGTGTGAGGCATCCATTCCAAACGTCGCATGAGCATGCGTATAACGTCCTGCCGAACGTCCCCCCCTTCCTCGTCCGCGACCAGCACTCTTGTTTGGTGGAAAACCATGAACGTTCCAGCATTTGGAAGGGTCGTGATTGGTCCTGCCACAATGAGGGCAAGGTATTCTATCTTGTGGTTTGTTAGGAACCATCCGCTGCTGCATGGATGTGTCTGACTGCTTCATGGAATCGATTTGGGCTGAGTATCCCACTACCTGACTCCTCTCATCTTGAACGCGAGAAATACTACGATGGGTCTCCTCTTGAGTGACAATTGTGTACACTTTGTTGACACTAGGAAGAGGAGAAGTGTTGAGGATATGGGATCTCAGATTTCCAAATGTAGATTCATCCAGCCCCATCAAAAATTGAAAAACGCGATCATGCTCTTGCTCCTCCTCGATTGCTTTGGCAATGGCACACTTATCACCACAATCGCAAGACTTGCGAGTTTTGCTGTCTTCCAGATCGTCCCATACAGCCCTGAGTTTGGTGTAATAATCACCAACGCAATCTCCATGTTGCTTGATATTGGCTAAACTGGATTTCAGTTGATACTGTCTTGGAAAGTTTTGCACTGCATACCTTTCCTCTAGGTCATTCCATAAGTCCTTGACGTCATCAAAGCACTTGATGAATGGTTGAAGTTTTGCATCAATGGTGTTGTGAATCCAACCATTGAGCATCGAATTGCACATCTCCCAGGCGCGCCACTCTTCGACATCATCCTCTCCTGGTTTCTTGACTGAACCGGTCACAAAACCCAATTTGTTTTTCGCTTTCAATGCGTTTTTCATGAGCTTGGCCCAGTTGTCATAGTTGGCCTCACCACGCTGCATGACAATCGTTAACAAGAGACCTGGACTGTCGGATCCAGCCAAGTAAAATGGCGAACTAGGATCAGTTGTTTTGGACTTGCTGCCACCACCTGGTGCCATGTTAAATGAACCAGCTTTCGCACTGAAAAGGAATACGGAAACGTGTATACTAGGATTGTATGTTCGCCTATTTAAAGGCTAGCAATGAATGAGATAAACACACAGTTGAAATATCAAATTTATCTATACCCAGTGAGTCTACTACAAAACATAGGCTTGCCCATTAAGGAATAGCCTGAGAGAGGCCACCCTTCTCCACCAATTAACGTGAACATCGTCTTATGAACGAAGGTGATAAAGACGACGCTCAAGAGCTATAAATACAGAGGTCATTGATAGATATGATATCTATCTTTGAATACTTGAGAGTCGGGTGTCTTTGTACATACCCTCAGTCGCTCTCATACTACCTAGATAAGCAAAAGCACGGCCTAACCACCTCGCAACTCAAACCAACAACTCGAATCTTGGCAACAACTCCTCAATCTTTCCTTCTCCTCATCAATATTCTTTATCTTCAATTGTGTGTTATTAGGTCCAGCTCAATTGATGTTGGACTAATCAATATTTTTACAAGTGAAAAGACAATAAATAAATACGTGTAATAAAATGGACACAAAGTATAAACATGGCAAAAACTAAAAATAAAATAAAAATCCGTGAAAAAAGTTATAACTATGTAATTTGAAGAGTAATACATAATTATAATAGTAAAGTTATACTTTTTTTATTTTTCACGTCAGCAAACAATGTTTGAACAAAGAAAAAAAAGTATAACTTTAATATTATAACTATGTATTATCCTTAGTACATAATTATAAATTGTTAAAAGAACATAAGTTAAATTATTTAAAAATCATTTTCCCTCTTTTGTTAATTATAACTAATGAATGGCCGAGATCAAAACAACACGCCATTTGTAGTCCCCAAAAAGCAACAAAAGTTATTACAAAATAATAGAAGAGAAAGAGTGATGTTGAATGCAAACACGAACAGCAAAAAAATGTGCTATTTAACCACAAGATCTGTAACTTTCTCAAAACAAATCAAGTGAACAAACCTTGATTAATCATTATGTCCATCAATAAGCATATCCAAAGAAGTTGGGAAACTTACGAATTCCGATGTCAATTACAAATAAAAGTTCTTTTCTGTACCAAAAAGAGAGAGGTTATTTTCAGCCTTTTTTTTCCACATATGATGGCTCCATTACTTTCTTAACAAAATATCAAGTGATCTTGAATTTGACCATAATGTTTTACCTTAGGGGTTCTGTGAAAAATAAACATCATATCAGGATCCCTGTGGATTAAGATTGGACTTCAATGGTTGCTTATCTTTAACAAAAGTACCACTAAGTGGACCTTTTTTTTTTTTTTTTTTCTCAAGTGTAAACAATCCCTAACGTAAGCTTTTTAGACACTATCAAAATCTTCGAAAACAAAAAGGACTTCGAAAAAAAACGAAAAAAAGAAAAAGAGAAGAAGAAACATCTATCGAATACTAACTCCTCCTTAGTCCTGACAAATTAAGGAGGGCAAGAATATCAACACTGAATCTGCGACGTAGAGGCAGCTACGAGATGGGTATCTTGTTGGGCCTTGAATAGATCAAGCCGAGAATCACCGAGTCGAAGAGAGTATGCTGCTTGCTTGTACTGGGCCCACGTGAAGGGCTTGTACATACTTGGATTTTGCGGTTGTGACACCATATTCGGCAACGGAGTTATCCACCAATTCGGTGGTGGCGCTCCAAAGTACATCATTGACATCCTCGCCTTCAATGGGTTGGTTAATGCCCTGTGTCTCGCGCTTATAAACTTTCCATTTGTCAAAACCTTCATTCATTTATCAAAATAAATAAATAAATATTATGCAAAACACGTTATTATTTATTTAGAAATTAGAAATGTAAATAAGATGGAAAAAAACCTGGAGGGCATCGCCAACCATGACAAAGAATTCATTGGGGTCGGGGGGGACAGGTAACCACATGCCGTCATGTGTGGAGATCTGAAGGCCACCGATTTCGTTGGACCGCAGGATGGTCAAGATCTGAGGGTCAGAATGCTCCCCAAAACCAATGTTATTATTGTTCTTGTTGCTCTTCACCTTGAGGTTCAACGGAGGGTAGTGATTGATCCTCAGAACTGAATCACTATGGACATCTCTGATGAGCCTGCTTAGTGCAAGCTTGTCTTGGACCCCCAAACCCTCCGCCACCATATCAAGAATCTCACATGCTAGTTCCTTAACCTCTTCTATATAATCATTCACAGCACCGCTGCAATTCAAGCCCCCAAATTATGTAATCATAAATGCATATAAGATATGTAATCAAATAATATATCACTTAACAAATTATGTATGCATAAATGCAGTACATGTTTGGCGTAAAATAAGATCCGCTCACATTAAAATATTATTTTAGATGTTACATATTAAAAAAAAAAGGATCCATCTATAAATTTTTTTTATAAATTTTTGTAAATTATATTATATACTCCTGAGAGAACATTAGTGTAGTTTGTAAACAAAAAATTTGTAAATATTATTACAAAAAAAAAGGGTTTAGTGTTTGTCATTTTAAATGATATAAGTTATGTCATTTTAGGAGAGAGATAAACACAGGAAAATGGAAATCATGGGAGAGAGAAAGTGTGTGGTTTTTTTTTAATTTAAAATTTAAATAATTTTTTTTTCCGTGTCTGTCTCTCTCTTAAAAGGACAGAGAGTTATGTCATTTAAAATGACAAACACTTTTCCCAAAAAAAAGTTTGTAAATATAACTCTCCCCTTAAATTTTATATATATATATGTATATATATATATATGCTAAAGTGTGTGTCATTTTAAAGGATGTAAAGTTGTGTCATTTTAAGAGAGAGAAAGAGATAGATAAAGAAGGAGAGAGAGTTGACAAAAAAATAAAGGTGTGGGTCCCACTTCTTTATGAGAGTGAAAGGATATAATTTGTGTCATTTAAAAGGATAAACAATTTTCAATATATATATATATATATATATATATATAAAAAGTGGTGTATAAGGATCATTTCATTATATTAACATGGAGACCAGATACCTAAAAGGTTGTTTTGGTGTTAATATAATGAAATGATTCTTATACACCACTATATATATATATATATATATATATATATATATATATATATATATATATATATAGGGTATTACTTTTCTTATGTTGTATAAGAAAAGTACTATCTCCTACTCAAACAATGAATAAGAGAGAAAAAAAATTGAAAGTGAGAGAGAAAAATTCTTATGAGACCTATTTAAAAAATGTAAGTGTAGGAGATAATATTTTTCTTATGTAACATAAAAAAAATATTAACCATATATATAAAGTGGTGTATAAGAATCATTTCATTATATTAACATGGAGACCAGATACCTAAAAGGTTGTTTGGTGTAGCCCATTAGTTTTGTGGTACACGTGTTGCAGCATATCTTTTCAAGTCTAATATTCTTATTAAATTGAAAGAATATTCATAAAGAAAGTCAGCTCAATTGATTCATAAAGGATGCAAGTTAAATAACATAAATAAATTTCAAATTTCAATATTTAATTTAATGGCATTTAAAAAAAATTATTGAAGAACAAAAACAAAAATAGTACTCACTTTTACAATAAAATTAATGTTTTCCCCAAATGATAAACAAAAGTACAGAACCTATAAAAACTACGGGGATTATATTCTTCATGTCGAAGAAATTAAATTTTTTATCATGTTAAAAAAAATAAAGTATATAATATTAAAAAAATGAGAGGATATTTTATTTAATAAAAATGAGAGGATATTCCTACGATACATGAGAGATATAGTTCCCGACAATTATTATGCAAATAGAAGAAATCACCATGATGATTGTCATGACTTACACATAGACGGATCCAACGAATTCAAAGGTGCAGTAGTCTTAATCGTGCTGACGAAACAAACACATATATGAAAACAATTGCATACATGGTAATTAAATAGCATGTTTGATTTCAGAATATAAAGGGAAGATGTTATTGTTTAGGACACCAAGCATCAACAATAATGTTCAAATTTGCTAAAAAAAATAAATAAATTCTTCCACCATTTGATATCAGAAAAAATTGCCGTGTATAAATTATTCTGTTCGTGGGGCATAGGCCCACTGTCATACACCCAGATTCAATTTTTATTTATTTATTTTCATTCCAACTCATTCGAATGTCATTACCACGAGTTCACGACTGGGAATAAAGAAATCAAATTCAGATCCACAAGAAAAAAGAAGAAGAAGGAAATCAAATATTTGTCAAACACCTGACAGTCACAAAGCAGACCGCGCCAGCCTGCTTGTCACTTAAGAAACACAAACAGAAGGCCCTGTTCCCTACCCTATGCTCGCTTACAAATAAGTAACAACTGCTAGTACGGAAATTCTATCATTAGTTTTTTAAACTCTGAAACGAATCTACAAAATACAAATAATAATAATAATAAAAGATAAAATGTTTAAAACTTAAACGAAAGTTATACAGATTAAAATTAATCGATTAATAAAATAATTTTATTTCTTACACATGTATAAAAATATATAGATCTCAAGTGAGATTATGTGAAAAGAAGAAAGAGAAAAATAAAATACGAGTCCTACACACAATTATATATATGTTAGAGATAAAATTATTTCATATAACATGAAAAATATTAGTCTCTTAAATTGAAAGGGAATTTGAAATTAAAATTTTAAAAAAGAAGAAGAATAGCATAACATGTATAGACAAGAGAATAAAATATAAAATTAAACTCATGTTATCGTATTTTAATTTAATAAATAAATGTGTATATGTATGTATGATGTCACTAGTATACATTAATTAATATCATGTTTATTTTGCAACTGATCAGCATAGAAGGGAAACTAAGATTAGTACTAGTAAATTGTTAAGGAGAAAGATTATAATATTGAAGTGATACCTGAACTTGGTAGAGTCATTTGCGATGGTTTTGGATCTCTCAGAGATGGAAAGAGGATTAGTATGAAGTAGGAGATATTCGAGGTCACCCATATCACCATTTAGGCCAATATTTCTGAAGCCATAACCAAAAGGAGAGGCTGGGCCAGCTTGACGCTTCTCCATGGTGGGTTTGGCAAAAAACTCAGTTCCCTCCTCTTCCAATCTTGAAATAACCTCCTTTGGCACACTGTGGTTTACCACCTTGAAGAAACCGTATTCCTCGCAGGCTTTCACTACTTGTTCCGCCAACTCTGACGTTTCCATGGATAGGTCAATTGTAGGGATTCCCATAGCCTTTGTTTTCTTGGTTCTTATCATGATGGAACTTGGAGAAGGCACAACCATTGCTATATATATATCTATATATGAAGAAATATGTATTCTGGTGGATCAAGAGCTCTAGACGGGTATAGAGTACGTCTTGTTTAGAGAAAGGTGGCATCATATATCATTTATATATAAGGAAGGGGAGAGGAAAGAATGAGGTGAAAGGAGAGAGGGTTATGATTCAAATTGATTATTATAAAATGTTAACGACCAAGATGGGGTATGATGTTTTTAATTAACAATTATATAGTGAGAAACCGATATATTTTTGTTTATATAAAGTGGCGTGGACTTTGTACACAAGACAGACCAAGATGGGTGAAAAGGAAAGAAAAGGACTTCAAAGAGGAAAGGGATTGAAATCTTTGTTGCGTGAGGGTGCAAAAAAATTGGTTCACTTAGTCTGTCTTTGACCTGACCCATAAATATTTATAATTTTTGAATTGGGTTTAAATACTGACCCACTTTTATTTGGGTCAGTTTTGGACCTGATTTATTTTAATAATGACTTATTGACTCAAAACTAGACTCACACTTATTATGTGAGAAAAAAAGAAAAAAAATCACACTTACATTAAAAGAAAAGTTTTAACGTAAAACAATTACGTCAAATTTTTTTACGGAAATTATTTCCGTAAAAAAATTTTGCAAAAAATTTTGACCAAAATTTTTTTCATCAAATGTGTGACTAAAATTATTTCTGCAAAAAAGTTTGACGAAAAATTTTTTTGTCAAATTTTTTGGAACAGTGACCAAAATGTCACTGTTCATCAACTTTTTTACCTAAATGCCACGCGAACAATCTTATTTCCTAATCTGCCACGGGGGCGAGTTCGCTACCCGTTGTAGCGAACTCGATTTGCTGACGTGTCACGTTTCTAGTGGACACCAAGTTCGCTACACGGGGTAGCGAACTTGGCTATGTAGCGACTTTCAAACCTTTTTTTTTTAATTTGGTACTTGTTATCCACTAGAAATGTGACACGTCAGCAAACTGAGTTCGCTACACCGCGTAGCGAACTTGTCCCGTGGCAGATTAGGAAATAAGACTGTTCGTGTGGCATTTAGGTAAAAAAGGTGGTGAACAGTGGCACTTTGGTCACTGTTCCAAATTTTTTTACGAAATCTAAATTTCGTCAAAATATTTCATAACATATTCATCAAAAAATTTGACGAAACACATTTCCATCGAAATTTTTTACAGAATTCAAATTTTGGCGAAGGTTTTCGACGGAAACATTTTCGTTAAACTTTTTGACAAAATAAAAAATTTCGTCGAACTTTTTACTGAAACACATTTCCATCGAAAATTTTCAACTAAATATTTTCGTTAAGTTTTTTGATAAAAAATATTTCCATCAATATTTTCAACGAAACACATTTCGTTCAAAAAATTTCGTAAAAATGTTTGACAAAAAATATTTCGTTAAAAAATTATGACGGAAAAAATATTCTGTCAAATTCTTTAGAGAATCTAAATTTCGTCAAAAGTTTCGAATGAAACATTTCCCTCAAAATAATTTCCATCGAAATTTTCGTCAGAATACATTCTCATCGAAATTTTGAACAAAAAATATTCCGTCAAAATTTTTGACAGAATTCTTTTTTTGTTTAAAACATTTGATGGAGGAAATAATTGAAACTAAAGTTCGATAGAAAATTTATTTTTGTAAAAATTTTCATTAGAGAAAAAATTTCGTCAAGTATTCCGACGAAAAAATAATTTTGTGACGAAATTTTCGTCATTTGCAACGTAAAAATTTCAACGAAATTTTGTGACGAAACCAAGTCAAAAACGAGTCAGGTCACATTTGACCCACTTCAGAAACCAAGTCAGACTCACTTAAACCAAGTCAGACCCACTTAAGAAATCAAGTCAGGTCAGATCTGATCCAGTTCCGAACTAGTTCAAAAAAATCCAAACCAAACCAGACCTGATTTGGATCAAATTAAAGCGAATCGGGTTAAAATACCTGACCTATAAAAATTAAATTGGGTCAAGTCGGCGCAAAAACCAGACCCGACCACACTCATGCGCACCCCTACTTTGTTGTGCATGAATTAATTGATAGAAGGAAGGAATCTCGATCGATCTGTCAAGTCTGAAATCCCCCCTCTCCCGTAACCTCCACACAAATAATACGAATCGAGTTTGGAAAGAAAATTTATTTACCCGTAGAATGGTAACTTCCGTATAAGAGTTAATTCATGTGAAAAGAGAAAAGGTTGAGTGTATCCAAAAAAAAAAAAGAGAGAAAAGGTTGAGACCTTGTTGGGAGCCAACTGGTAGAGGAGATTATCGTAATAAGTTTTGTTTCTACCAACAATTTTTTTTTTCATACATATGACCATGAATTGAACCCATTGTCAATATATTTAAGAGACCAAACTATCTATCAGTTGTATCGGGTTTTGTAATTAGTTGCTGTTTGATATCCTTTAATTGGAATAAATTTTTGGTGCTACTGTTGCACTAAAAATTCAGTACATACTATTAATAAAAATATTACATCTCAGTCAAAGTTTTCTTTCCTATGCCAAATCTTTTCTCTCTTCTTTAATATGTAATACTCCTATTGATGGAATACACTGAATCTAGATGCAACAATATATAACACCAAAGATTTATTCCCTTTAATTGGCGTTTGCTTGTACCAACGCCTTTTTGGGACCGTGTAGTTAAAAAAGTCTTGTATTAATAATCCAACTTGAGATTTTCGCAAAGTTTTTGAACTATAATAAGTCATTGAAAGTGGGTTATGATAAAATTTGACTAGTTTGTACGAGGTTATCGATTTAAATTTTAATTAATGTTGTCGTTGTATTAAAAAAATATGATATAGTTCAAATTTAATTCATCATTGAATCAAATAAAATTTAAAAAATAATTATATTAAGACATAACCAAATCACATTTTAATTAGTTAAGATCACAAGTTCGATATAAATTTTAAAACGAAGTTAAGAATTAGTCTTTTCTTAACAAATAAATAACAATACATATATTGAATCAAATTATAATATATAAAGAGTAAATACCATTTTTATTCCCTGACAAAAAATACGGTCCCCACTTTAGTCCCTTACAAAAATAAATTAGTCAGTTAGTCCCTAACAAATTTAAAGCGGACCCATTTCATTGAAAACATGGTCCTCACAAATTCAAAAAAGACCCATATTAGTTTCTCAAAAGGACTAAAATGGGTCCACCTTGAATTTGTCAGGGACTAACTGACTAATTTATTTTTGTAAGGGACTAAAGTGGAGACCGTGTTTTTTTGTTAAGGATCAAAAAGAGTATTTACTCTATAAAGAGTAAATTAATATCCTTCTTATTATGTTTTTATAAAAGATATAAATTATTATAGAGTTGGTTGGTTTATGAAATTAGAACTATTTCCTGCTAATTTATATTATTATGAAGGATCCTTGTTTCTTATGTTGTCTAATTTTTTTTAAAAAATAATTACAAGTTATAATTGTATATAAATTATAAATTTTAAAACTATTAAAAGTTATAACTGTATATAAATTTTATTGAAATTTAAATATTTAAAACTTAAAATAGAAAGAATAAAATGATAAATACTTTTATTCCAAAATTATAACTACCGTCAAATATTTTTTAACTTAATACTATTGTTATAATATTTACTTCAAACATTATTGTTATTATTAAAAAATATATAAATGTACATACACGTAATGCCGGTTATTATGCTAGCTATAAAATAAGATTTATCATCATTAATTATGCTATCGACACTATTAAGTTATGATTTCAGAGAAAAAACTATTATATTATGATTTATTTTGTATTAAACATAATAATATTAAGTAATTCTTATTTCACTTGAATTAAGTTATTTGAAAAGCATTATCTTTATTCATTTAATTCTTATTATCTATTGTCAATTGCAAACTTAATTTCAAAGACATTGTTAAATTATTCATTAGGCTTTTAGGTGTACTGTAACAATATTTTAATTTTAAGTCGTCAAAGTGCGTATAGATGATGTTGGATAATGGTGAGCAACCAGAAACTAAAGAATTTGCTGGTTCTGGAATCTGCAGAAGACATTAATTGTCGGATATCCTTTTTCGCTAGGGCGGCTTTTGTTGAGACATGTTCCTCTGTGCTTTAAAACGATAATTCAATTTAATGCGAAAACTTTTTTCATTTGAAAAAAGCTACAAGTACAATTATTCATCTTAGCAAAAATATATATGTACGATTATTTTTATTTTCTGTTTATAGATACTTGAATGCCCCATCTAACGTTGTTCCAGCTGGGAAATGGGGAAAAGGGAGACCCAAAGTCTTAACATCCACTTTGTGACGGCAAGTGTGCCTTGTTTGTTTTGTACTATGTGATACTTTTCTACTGCAATAAAGTATAGGAAAAAAGCTTACCAAAAAAAATAAAATATAGGCACTGCAAGAAACTTTTTTATTAGTGACAAAGTTTTATAAAATTTCGTCACAAATTTCTATGTCACAAGTAAATTTTGTCACAAATTCTTGCGTTGCAAGTTTATTTGTGACGAAATTTGATTATTTATGTCAAAAATTATCATTTGTGACAAAATTTATAAAAAAAAAATTTCGTCACAAATAAACTTTTTTTCTTGTAGTGAGGAAAAATGATATTTCTATATATATGATAAACTTTTCATAAATTCTCGCGTATACAATTAAATAACACATTAGTCTCAACTGTAATATTGAAAGCGAATTAGTGCCAGTTCAGCATAAATCAAATGAGAACGAGTTTCACCGCTTTACATTTTCTAGAAACTTACACTTCATTTGTTAATGATTTGCGTACTAAATATTATTAATGTTTTAAAGTCAATATATTAATAAGCTAACTTGTAAACAATGTTCGAAAAATTATAAGTAAGCAAACAATAAATTACTTTAGTTATTGGTATGGAATCTATTTTTGTGATGCGCAATAAGTAAAAATTTTAAACCTAAATATGGTGATATATAAGATACATCATAATGAAGTGAATAAACCAACTATTTCCTTTTTGTTATACTAAGCCAGTCATATGCATGTATAGACCATACTTCATTTTCATATCCAAATGATAACTCACATTAATTTTGTGTATACTTGAAATCTCAATTATTCACGATATATATAAATAGTAATGGAAGAAAAACCAAGAGCGAGAGGAAGAAAAGAAAACAAAATTAGAAAAATAAAGCTAACGGAATAAATGAAAGAAATAGTAATAAAAGATTTAACAAAAGGTAAGCAAACCAGCGTTTGCTTATCTTTTGAATCAATTATGTTTATGATTTATGAATAAGAAGTTTAATATGAAAGATGTGAGTCTTTTCATCATGGAACGAATGTGTTATTTCGTCATTGAATAGTCAATAGGTGTTATTTAAATCCTGATCTTATGTTTTCTATAAATAAATGGTTTTGTATATTCTTTGTATTTGTATTTTTTTACTCTAATGTAATTAGTCAGATATAAGTTTATCAGTTCAATTAGACTATTCAATATAGAAGTGTCGTCACAAGAATAGAGGTAATCTGTTCATTCCTTTCTATCTTTCGAAGAATATATTGTCCACGATTCTTGGGCATCATAGAAAAGGGAAAATTGTCTTAAGGACAAACACCTAACACTAAGCTCGGATTTTTTCTAGTTATTGCATTCATAACTTTGTGTTATTAAATATTTTAATTTCTTGTGTGTATTTTATGGAACTGTGAATACACACAAATTATTCCCCCTCATTAATTTTAACATCACTTTGATAACAATTTTTGCTTAGTTGGAATATTGAAAGATATTAGAAAAATATAAAATCATTAATGTACTATTATTCAATACCTTAAGTTTTTGAGTTAAAATGATTATTTACCTAATATGAGAGCCGGCGTGACTAAGTAGTTATGAGTTCAATCCTCATTGCCTCCATTCTATAAATAAAAATAATTAATTATTGTAGAAATTATTAGTACAAGTAAGGTTGATGCATCATTTACTCTTTAAACTCAATATACTTTCGTGTGAGGGATTATATTAGAGAAATACAAAATTATTAAGGGATTTATTAATCTAATACAATAGGAGAGAAGATCTCTCATGTTATAGAGATAATTATGTGTGGGACCCACCCATTTAAAGAAAAAGATAAAAAAAATAACACAGAAATCGATGTATGTGTAGGAGAGAACAAGATTTTCTTACAACATAAGAGTATATTTTTCCAATTATTAATGTAATCTTAATTATCTAATAACTTAAACTTTTGTATTGAAATTTGTTTATAAAAGGGAATGATAATAATAAAGATGGAAATCAAAACTAACAAAGCTTTGGTCTCGTTTTATTTTTCATAGATATCGCGACTTTTTGGGCTGTATAATATAAGTAATGACTAAGGATGGATGAGATGCATGTGTACCTAGCTAGACGGAAGTGTGGGTGTGTCTCTCTCTATACATATATATATATGAGAAGATCATATTTACAAATTTTTTATTTACAAACTACACTATGTCTGACCGGTCACACTTCAATCAAAAATGTATGACTGGTCATATTTAGTGTAATTTAAAAAAAAAAATTGTGAATGGATCATTCCTCATATATATATATATATATATATATATATATATATATATATATATATATATATATAGGAATAACATCTGTCATTTTAAAGGATATAAACTTATATCATTTTAGATCCTAACTGTTGATTCCGGTCCATCATCGGTTATAATTTATTAGATCAAAATTATTAATTAATAATTAATAAATTTGGCTCATTAAGTTTGATCTAATAAATTATAACCGTTGATAGACAGAAATCAACGGTTAAGATATAAAATGATATAAGCTTATATCCTTTAAAAGGATATATATTTTTTCATATATATATTCAAGGTCATTGAGCTTGAGGATAAGCCTTACACACAATATTGAGCTTGGGTAAAAATAAATCAGATTTTTTTAGAAGATTATTGTATTGCGCGCGCATGCATGTTTTGGTTATATATAAAAAGGAAAAAAAATCATCAATAGTGGATGATGATATAATGAGTTGCTCAAATTTAATTAACTGAAGTGTACTTGGTGAAAATAACATAGTATACGTGGACTGAAAACTGATAAACATTAAATATGATCATTAGACCATCCAGATTCAAACATTGGTGGAAAAAGAAAAGAAAAAAGAAGGACTATAATAATCTAATATCATCATGATTCATGGATAGTACTAGTCTATTGAAGAGAATCTCATCTCATCACAAATTACAGAAATCATGCTTTGAGACAAGTCAATTTCCTATATCTTAGGGTTCACTTTCTCGCATGCAGGACCCATATACATTAATGGGGAGGGCCGGCATATATAGGGCGAAACAAGAAAATGAAGTAGATTACAAGAAAGAGCATTTATGAAATTTCATATTATATTGTTTATAAACCGCCCTTCCCATGTCATAGAGCAGGTGGATTTCTATGGTATTCCAAAGTTGCCATGTGGCACCCTTCGGAAACATTTCCCAACCTCCCTCCCCGCCGAGTCCCGTATAATGAAAAACTCTTTAATCAATTAATCTTCTTTTCTGCAGAACAACAGAATCATATTCATAATTTGGTGTCTCATACTGGTCCACTAATATGTGCTTACCTTGACGTGTTTTAAACTCATATAATTTTTTTTATTTGCTCGAATAGTTCTGACCATGTAACTTTATATCTCTTTCATTTATTTATTATTATTTTAACACTGGTGTCATCACTACTTAGCCATGATTATATTCTTTAATTCATTAACGTGTCCTTTAATTGTCTTTTAATATAACTAGGGATCGACACTAGGGGCGCTAAGGTTGTTTATATAAGTCAAGTGGTGTTCAGAATAATAGTTTTCAAATATTTATTAATAGAGTTGAGTCAAATTATGTACATGCACGCTTCACCTCAAATACGTAACAATGTTTTAATCAAATTGATTAGTACCCTCAAGCAAGGAGAAAAAACAAGCGGAAAAAATGAAAAATTAAGAAAGGTATACATTTTAGGTAAGTCACATATATATAACAACATTAATTCCCATGTGAAGTTGGTCAGTGCTGGGAACACTGTACCTAATTAAGGCACGAATGAGGGTGGAAATGAAGTATATATAGATGAAGAACGCAAAAATTCAGCATAAGTTATGGGAGGGGGACTATCTTTAGACATCAGTTGTATGCTAACAAGCACGGATACGTTTCTATTTTGAAAAATTTGTGTGTCCGGCACGAACGGATACGCTCGGACACGTGTTTGACACGCGGTTAACATTTGGAGACATGCGGTCAACTCTCCGACACAATTTTTTTAACACGCAGTCAACTTTTTTCGACACGCGGTCAACGCTCGGATACGTTTTTTTTTTAATCTTAACTTTATTTTGTTAATTAAATATAAAAGAAATAATTTATAAATTAATTTTTTTCTGTTAAGAAATCTGACATGAAAAATTAATAAAGTACGAAAAATTATTTATATTTATATGGAAAAACATTTCTCAAGTTATTTGAGACAATGTTATCTCCGGCAACCCCAAAACTACATCGTTTTTTTATTTATTTCTTTATATTAATTGATTCACCTTTGAATGATTATGATTCCTTTTTTTCTCTCTTCCTTTATCATCATTGATCCATCTTTGTACGGTTATGATTTAGTAGCCGGAGATAATATTGTCTCAAGCAGCTTGAGAAATGATAAGTTCTATTTATATTTATGTTATAAAATTTAAATATCTGATTGATTATATGACTTATTATTGACTCTTATATATATTAAATATAGATTATATTATATGTATTAAATATAAATTATATTATATATATTAAAAAATTATTTAATATCAAAATATGTTTTAACTTGTCAAAATATGACATTTTTTAAAATTAACGTGTCAGCGTATCGTATCGTGTCCCATGTCCGTGCATCATATAGGTTGTATGTACATGTTTAGCCTCGGAATAGATGAGGTCTCTAATCCTGATTTGCAACCAGAAGGATTTAATCATGGGTCCCTTGACCTTTCCCATCACAAAAAATGTACAGAAAATTATAAAAGATATATGCAGCAGTTTTGACGCGCGTAAATGACTCTGAAACTGTATCTGTGTATCAGGAGTTTTTTTTTTTTTTTTTTTGGTAAATATGCATCAGGAGTTTAAATGTTGGTACAGGAAACACTCATTGCCAGGTATAAGAAATTTTTGTTTAGAGTTTGTTTGAACATTGACCAAAGTGTCACGTTTGGACAAAAAAATTATCAGACTGCTATGCCAATAGTAAATTTTGTCAAAATGTCACGCGGTATAATTTGCTACACAGTGTAGCGAATTATGCATGCAAGTAATTCGCTACACAGTGTAGCGAAATATGCCACGTCAGAATGCACAGAACCAAAAATGCCACATGTCAAATTTTGCAAAATTCGCTACATAGGGTAGCGAATTTTGCAAAATTTGACATGTGGCATTTTTGATTCTGACGTGGCATATTTCGCTACACTGTGTAGCGAATTACTTGCATGCATAATTCGCTACACTGTGTAGCGAATTATACCGCGTGGCATTTTGGCAAAATTTACTGTTGACGTGGCAGTCTGGTAATTTTTTTGTTCAAACGTGGCAAAATGGTCACTCTCCCGAGTTTGTTCGTGCAAATTGTATTAATTAAATAATTATTTTGAAATAATATTATATAAAGGGATAAAATCAACTTATATAAACCGGTATAAAAATAATAAATTTTATATCAAGTCTTAACCGTTGATTTTCATATATCTAACGATTATAATTTATTGAAAATTAATAATTAATTAATGAGTATGACACAATAAATCACAACCTTAGATTCATGAAAATATTAACAACACTATTATTCTTACACTCATATAAGTTGATCTTCCCCATATATGAATCTATAATTAAATTAATTTACAAAATTTATATAAAAGGGACATATCAACTTACACCAGTGTAAGAATAATTCTTACACCAAATCTTAATCGTTGATTTTTGTGAATCTAACAGTTGTGACTTGCGATTTATTGGGTCACACTTATGAATTAATTATTAGTTTATCATAAATTATAACGCTTATATACAAGGAAATTAATGGACAAGATTTGGTATAAATCTTATTATTCTTACATCCATATAAATTGATCTTATCCCTATATAAAATATAATTACATTGGATAGAATAATCTTATGGAATAGGATATTGTAACACATAAATAATGTTACGCACAATGTTACGACCATATCTTAACCGTTGATTTCAGTCAATCAACGGTTATCATTTATTGCGAATTAATAATTAATTAATGAGTTTGATTTGAAAAATAATAACCGTTGATTGACGGAAATCAACGGTTAAGATGTGGTCGTAACATTGTGCGTAACATTATTTGTGTGTCACAATATCCTATTCCTAATCTTATACTGGTGTGAGAATAAGAAGTTTTACATTCAATCTTGATTATTAATCTACCTATATCAATGACTCACATAATTAAAAAATTAGAACCTTTAAATTTAAATGAGTCAACTATTAAAATTGAGAGTATAACTTATACCGATGTAAATTGATCTTTGACCCCATTTACTTATAAGTATTTTTCATGAGCAAAAGTTTTTTTTCCCCGGTAAATCATGAACAAAGTTAATTCACCTTTAATAAAATAAAATAAAATACCTCCCAAAAGAATGAGAATAAATATTCTCATATGTGATTCAACATGATCCTATAATTATATGGGAAGATCTCAACCGTTAATTTATTTTTTCTCATACTTTATCGCATCACTTTTTTTCCTCACCTTTCACCACCTTTTGAATTGTCTCTAAACGATTGAGATTCTTTCATATAGGCGAGTCATATTGATAAGTGTCAAAGACACTATGTTTCTAGGATCAAAAATAGAATAAATAATAATGAATATGATCAAGAACATACTGATAACTAAGAATGCAAAAGATTATAGGTTTTAATGTTTGGACATGATGTTATCTTAAAAACATATTAGTTTCAGGTTTATATTGTTAAATCAGAGCATTGGAGCCAAGCGGAAGCTAGAAGTAGTAAAGTGATAAAGGAAGAGCAATAATTTAGTGAAAATTTCTCAGCAACTGTCTTCCAGCCAATTTTTAGTACTGAAGATGATGAATTTTGATCTCTTGTTCTTCATAGAAGTTGTAGACGTTTATCTTATCTTTCCAATGAGACTAAGATCACGTCGATTAGACAAATATAGCTCAAGTTATGCCCAAAATACAAAACTATATTGTTGTTGTCAAATTTGCTCGCAGGCGAGCATGCTGGAGCGAGGACGTCATTTTGAAGGCTCATGGATCTCTTTTATTAAAAAAGGAAGTCTAGGGTTATTCCTATTGATTCTTGGATGACTTGGGGAGCAGGAACAATAGCTTTAGGAGAGAAAAAAAAAAAGCATGGGAACGGTCAAGACTTCGCCGTGGAGACAAGTTATCTCGTTCTTTATACTTTTCTTTAGGATTTCTCTTTCTCTTTTCTACTCTATTCTTGTTTCTATGAACATGCTAGGCTAGTTCTTTTTATGTAGTTAGGGCGAGACGGAACCAATGGGTTCTTGAATGCTGTTTAATCCTTCTTGTAATTATTTTTCATGTTTCGATTATGCAATTAATCTGTTTTAAATTTCTAGTCTTGTTTATGACCTGGTCAATCTTTAATGGGCATTAGAATCTTGCATGTCAATAAAAATATTGTTTTCTTGATTTCGTTTGATTAATTGCTGAAATTTGTATGTTCCAAGAATAGACTTATAAATTCTACTATTTATGATTCTTGACATTAATGCTTGATCTAGAAAAAGACTCTAAGGGGTTAGGGTTTTGGACTAAAGTAATAAAGAACTAAAATCACCACGGGATTGGGAGTTTAGTTAACTTAGAAAGAATTATCGATAATTGATCTTCAATGTTAATTGCATGAAAAATTAGACTCGTTAGAAAAATATTAGGGAAGTCGAATCCTTAGCTACGCTCAGTATTTAATTGAATTTAACTCATTCTTACGTCTTAGTTATTAATCTTTTTTTTTTTAATTTCTGTTTTTATTAACCATATCATATATTTCAAATACTTCCAAGATCGATCCAACTTTAATTATATAAATAAATTATTGCCTGATAAATCAATCCTCGTGAAATCGACAACCTTATACTTTTATCATTTTATTACTTGTACAAGCGATGCACTTGTCGAAATCGCATCCCATATATTAAAATCACACAATGCATTCCGCAAAAAGATTAAAAAAAAGGCTCTGGTAGAATCTAATATAATTAATGGCCGTGAGGTGGGTGGCACTTTTATTATTACAATAATGATAACAACGATGATATTATATTCGAAGTGCAGTTGCGAAAACAGTTTAAATATTGTTTTATTAATTAAAACTAAGAGTAAACTCCTTGTTTTAAATTTTGGACAAATAATAATATCAAAAGGATTTATGGCAGATGCTTAACAAAATAAATTAAATCTCAAGAACTCTCGACCACATCCACAAAGCTCTCTATTGACAAACAGTTGACATATCTATCCATAGGAAGACTATTCCAAGTCGCAACAAGCATTTGAGCGTTCAGTACCATGCGTTACATTTGCAAACATACGAAGGTGAAGCATGCATGCTAAGTGCGGGATGCATAATTTACATAATGATAGCATGATTAAAAATTTATTTATAAAGAAATATTAAAAACTCAAATGGGTAAATAGTAAATTGTAACTGACAATAAAAACGTTTGACTAAATAAAGACATATATAAGTTAATAAAGGATATTTTACCTAATTAAAGTTATAAGAAATTTAGGGAAAATGTGAATAGGTAGAGTAGCCATAGCTCCACCCTAAATTATCTGTTGCTTAAGAAAATTTCACAATAATTGATAAAATTATTAAATAGGTTTAACAACTTTAATTATGGCAAAAATTATAATTTTATTTGACTAAATTATTTTTTATTAAAAATATATACATTAAATTAGTTGCATATCATTCAATTTAGTAAAAATACCAATAAATGGGACAAAATTAAGAAAATAACAAACTTTTTAAATTTTCTAATATCTTAACTAAATTCAAATAATTTTTTAAAAAATGAGAAAATTTGAACAATTGGAGCAGTGTTTTAAAAGTAGAAAACAACCCGCTCACCGAAAAAAAAAAATTAGAAAACAATAAGTCGTGATCTCCTCACAAGAGGCACTTGCTAAGAGAACTGATGAGAGGAAATGGATCCTTTGGAAATTGCAGGAGATTTTAGTAGGAAAATAACTGTTATAATGTAAACTATTGATTAATCAGTAACATGGGTAAAAAAAATACATGAATAATTTTATATTATTTTTTAAATAATTATTATCGGTAAATTTTGATATCATGAATTAATTATTTCAAAACTATGTTGTTAAGCATGTAAAGACACAAAAATAATTTTATATTACTTCTCAACCATTAACAATATAGTTCAATAAATTTAAATGGTTGAATCAATTTTTTTTCTTAAGCTGTAAAGCATCATAATATCATGATCTCACGAGATGATGAGAAGATAACGTTGCAGAAAACACAATACATGTTACAATTACTGATCCGTAATAACAAACTGTTTTGTTCTAAGGGAATATGTATGGGATGGATGAAGGGCGACAAGCAAGAAACTAAGCATAGTTCTATCTTTATCATACATAGTATATGTTTTTTATTTAAATGAAAATTAGGCTCCTTCATTTTCTTCTTATATTTTGCTAGCTTATATCATACTAAAAATTCAAATTGCAATATTTATGTTAATAAGTTCATATTTTATATGTGCTGATTGGATGGCCAAGGAAGCTCTCAACAATTGTTTTGGTCTCACTGTTTATGCTTCCCCTGATCAGAGATTGTTTCCTTTGCTGGCAGCAGACATTTTGAATCCTGGAGAAGACTTGGGACTGATTTAGTGTTTTTCTCTTAGTCTTCTTTTTGCTGTTTTTTGATGGTTTGTTTTAGTTCTCTGTTTATCTGTACAGCCCCTACCAAAAAAAAAAAAAAGTTAATATTTTATATGTGTTGATACAATAGAACATATCTTTTACTATAAAAGTAAGAGTAGACATACGTAAAAGGAGCAAATTTAAAAAGGAAGCATCGATCGTTATCAACCAAAGAAGAAAAGTTAGTATGAAGCATCTTCAAATGCTTACTCTCATGTACACATTTGTAGCCTCAGCCGACTGAATATGAAAATTTAAGAATACTAAATCAGGAGCTGGCAGCTGAAAGTACTGCTGATCCAGTTGGTTGCAACCTCATGCACATCCATGCACACGTGTACTGATATAAACACCATGTACTGAACTCAATTGTTGCATAAACAGATTCATTTTCACTCTCAACAAGTACTACGAAACATTGCAAGAATTATGTTAAACTTTTTCCTTTAATAAATTGTGGTCACACATAGAAAAGTCTAGCAAGACTAATTCAGATTTTTTGGTACCTATTATTCATTAAAAAAATGTTTTCTCTTCCCATATTTGTTCTCCCTACATAATTTATCAGAACAAAAAAAAGTATAGGATCCATATTTAATGATTGAAGTTCATTTACATGTGTCACTAAAATCATTAACATAGTCTCATCCAACAACTTAAGTTTTTTGGATTGAATTTACATGCTTGGTTCTTTATAACCGGTTGTTCATATATTAGTTGATAATATAATACCCTGGCGTTTGGTTGAGAAAATTTTTGTTTGGAATAGTAGGAAAATGTAATAGATAGATAAAGTAAGATAGGTAGAAAAATGTAAAAAAAAGTTGTTTGGTGGGGAAAAACTTTACTGGGAAAATTAGGTAACTTTATGAAATCAACAGTGCATTAAAAGCCAGATAACCGATTTTCCGAAAAATCTCACCTTCAAATTGAGTTTCTAAACAGTGCGGATATTTATGTTTCTCATAAATCCAGACAAATTGGATAGATGAATTTTTGGTGGAAATACGTTGAAACAAACATGGTGTTTCTAAAAGTCATACTTAAGAAACATAGATATCCACTGAAAAGCTCCGAACCAAACACCAGATAACTTTCTGTGTGAAGAATAACTGCACCGAAAGCAGCACCAAATGTAGACGATTGCTTACAAACAATTCCGTTGTTCAAGCAATCAATAATTGTAGAAAAGTTGTTGACAGATCATAAGTTAATTTATAAATAAAAAAAAAATTATAAAGCAGATTATATTTATTATTATAAATTGTTATGAATCAGTGCATTGGTCCTAATTAGTCCATCTACATGATCCAATTACAAACTAGGCGGGTTTAAGTTTGTAATGTTGCGGGACAAAACTTCGGCTTTGTGCAGACACAATGTCAGTGGGACCTGTTGTTTTTTTTTAAAAAAAAAAAAACCAAAACAAAAGAAAGATTGTCGCGCTTCTCTATGGGTCAATAGGAAGAAGTTTTCATCTTCATGCAACATATAACAGTTGCATTTCCCTTTTTGTAAATACACTTATTATATAACTATTTCACTCACTAATCAGTACTTTTTTATATTATATACATTTTGGATAATACTCTATACATGCAGACTATGATGGTCTTTATATAAATTCTACGTTACTAACTTAATCCTATTTTTTTAAGTATACATATAATTTAACAATTTCACACGCCAATTTCAGACTATGGTCCTTCAAGCAGGTATATAAGGACGTTATGACAACATGGCATGGAATGGAAGTGACAGCATGAGATAAAATCATGGGACAAATTGCACCATAACAAACGTTAGCCTGAAATGTGACATTGGGAAGAGAACATCCATATGGTATAGAATAGATTCTGCCAAGTGTTGGAGGTTTGCTGTTGTGTCGTATATATGGACTCTAGTGCCAAATTATTCGAGTCAAGAGCAGCAGGAAGCGGCCCATGTGAAATTAGTGGCTTCAATTCATTTGGTTACAACATTTTACTTTAGAGAATTCTTTCACTCTCTCATATAGAGGTAAGACTTATATCTTTAAAAAAAAAAATTCTCATTCTCTCTCTTATGATTTATCTCTTTTTCTCATTTGAAATGACATAACAACTTTGTGTCCTTTAAAATTATACACATTTTTCCCTTTAACTTATTATTACTATATAATAATGTAACTTAAAATAAGGGAATTGTTTATCTCATTTAACATAGATAAACTCATTTTCCTGCACTCACATATGTAGGAGAGATGAGAGAAAATAGAGAAGAGAAAAAAGTATAAATGGGTCCTACCATTCAATATGTGTGTATAAAAAAATTATTTCATATTAAATGAAAAATAATTCCTTTTAAAATAATTCAGGAAGGTTGCAGGTGGAGATTTTAGTTATTTGTAAATGGTATAAAGTCGATCGTTTCAAATTTCACCCATCCTCCAATGGCATGCGGAAAAAGAAGTTGATGAGAATACAATGCTTGAATTGTAAAGAATAATTTAATTCAAAATTAGATAATAATTTTTTTAATAGTTTATATTATTATCTAATATACCCCTCATATAAGAGCTCTTTGGGATTAAAAGGTGGATATTTTTTAATTACACTAGAAAATGGGGACAGTGAGTATTGAACTCATGACCTTGTGATCAAGGAGGCTCCGATACCATATAAAGAACTAATTCCACCCAAAATCTTAAGGTGTTGGATAAAGACATTTTTAATAGTTTTATATTATTCTCTAACATGAACCTCCAGCATTTTGAAACGATTAATCTAAGATGAGAGTGCGTGAATTTTATATAACCTTTTCAGCTAACAGTCGTAACTATGTACGTATAAATGTTGGAAAAGCTTGTTAATTACTAAGATATTTCCCCCTAGTAGTTAATGTGGTTTTTTAACCATTGTAGTCCTTATTCAATAATTAATTACCAAATTGACCTTGATTATAAACTATTTCAAAAATTTAACCTCTCCAGAAAATATAACACCAATTTGCCCCTGTTTGACCGTTGACCAACAAGCTTATCCGGATAACCCCCTCCATACCCGGGTATTTTTTGGAATTTTTCCCCTACCCGGGTAGTCAAGGGGATACCCTGGTATATTTCAAAATTCTGAGAAAATATTTGAATTATTTACATGTTTGAATTATTTACCCGGGTAGGTAGGGGGCTACCCGGGTAAATAATCATAGCTTGCATATCCTAGCATATGTGTGTCTATCAGTTTGCCATAATAGATTAAAAGCACAAAATGAAGTGACAATATGATCAAGCCTTTGGGCTCTAACTATTGGATTGACCAATATGATGCTTGTAGCTGTAAAGAGAATCTTCTTAGAACTTACCTACGTTCGGGAAACTTTTTGGTTGTTTTTGTTGCATGATCTTTTTTAGTTATCAAATTACTATCTTCAATTCTGATTTTGATTGCATGTGAACAGGTGAGATGCTTATATGGGAAGTGCAATCCGAGTATTTTAGATTCGTATATCATCTGTTCATAGATAGGCATAGTTAGCGCGTGAAGCTTCTTAGGTAGTGTTTGGTAGGAGATATCTTAGGAGATAAATAGGCGTTTGAGTTTGGGAATCCAGTTTTACCATATTTGGTTGAACAGATTATAATATTTTCCTACCAAAGTAATTCCCCCTATCCATCCATGTTTGCATGTAAAATTGCAACAAATAGACTCCCCCACTTTACCACTTCGCATGTTGTATTTCAACTTATTCAGCTAAATGCCACAAAGCAACAACTTGCTGACGATGGTACCCTCGTAACATAAAGCAACAATTCACATTCAAAAACTTTATAAGGGTTGTTTTGGTAATTGTAACTCATTTTTTTATCAATATTTTACCTTCAACCAAACATAAACTTATAAAACTTTACCCAATTTTTCCGGTAAATTTTTTCCAACCAAACAGCTTTTTTTACATTTCCCTACCAAACTTACTTTTCCACCATATTCCTAATAATCACATTTTCCTAGTATTCAAAAAAAATTCCTCAACCAAACGCCCCTTAGGGTGATGGATATGCAAACGAGATATTATCGATGGCTGTGGATGTCCCTTTGAGTCTCGTCATGTTCTTCTGATTTCAAATTTTGTTTGGTATTAATGATATATTTGTTCAATATTCTGGTGCCTTTGAGGACTAATTTTGCAAATTTTGTACGTACTTTATTTGGTGTGCGTCCAAAACTTTAGGTTACTATTCATGTTCTTCAAAGTTATGATTATTTACCCGGGTAGTCCCCTCCCTACTCAGGTAAATAATTCAAACATTTTTCCAGAATTTTGAAATATGCCAGGGTATTCCCTTGACTACTCGGGTAGGGAAATTTTTTCAAAAAATAGCCAGGTAGGGAAGGGGCTACCCGGGTAGGCTTGATGGTCAATGGTCAAACATGGATAGATTGGTGTTATGTTTTTTGGAGATGTTAAATTTTTGAAATAGTTTATAATCAAGGTCAATTTGGTAATTATTTATTAAATAAGGGCTACAGTGGTCAAAAAGCCAAGTTAATGTTAAGGTTGTGTATACAATTAAAATTTAAGGGTGAAGATTTCAAAGGATAAACTCTCATGTATAATTTCCTTCTTTTTTCCTTTCTCTGTGTGTGTAGGGTGTTTGGCACAATAAAAAAACAGAGTGAAACTTAAAATTGTTGAGAATTTTGGTCTGAGTAGTGAAATCTTACATTTATTATAAACAAATTAAGTGATTTTCATATAATTATATAAGTGAATGCACACATAAATCTAGAATCTTGAGATTCTGCATTGAGATGTGATGTTAAGCCCATTTATTATGATGAATTGTCATTTAATCCATTTGATGGTGGTTCCAGGCCATAAATTACTATTGCCTAATAGCAATAAAAGCAATTTGCTCATATCTCAAAGGAAAGTGGATAATCTCTCTATGAACATGAGTTGCAAAAGAAAGATTTATAACTTCACACACACTAACATAAAATAAGTTTAAGTTTTTGAATAATTATTATATGACAATGTATTAAAACTTCTTATCATTATATCAAATGGTGGTAGCTCAATTGTCGCATATGAACTGAGCAGGTGGAAGTGAGAGCATGTGTTTGATCATCCTCAATATCACCTTTGGGGAGTGGTTTTAAATCTTAATCTTGGATCTGCCCCGAATCGGACTAGTCATGAAGCAATAAATCGATAGGATATTTTCAAAAAAAAATAACTTCTTAACATTATCGACACTTCAAGAATTTGAGTCCACGTAACTCTTATGTCGTGATCGATGAGATGTGTTTACGATGTAATACAAAATTATTTATACGTATTTTTACTAAATAACTTTATGTTTTAGAATATTGTCTTCCTTATTTTCTCCTCTAAGTGATATTTCAGTATACAATTTGTTTTTCTCATTTTTTCTGAAGGGCTTGTGTTCCAGGTTTATAACTCGGATGAGTCTAGAGTTCTAGACATGATATGAATAAGGAGACACCACCTAGTGATCCATTACAATTGCCAAGTGGGCCAATCACAAGATCAAGGGCCAAGAAGTTTAAAGAAGCTCTTAGTGGGTTGATCCAGCAAATGTGGGCTAATCATGAAGACATCAAGCCCAAATTTATTCATAATCAGAATTTAGTCAATGTCATCAATGCAAGGGAGGTTGAGTGGAATGAGTAGCAATTTCCAATGTCAATTATTGCTTAGTGGGGCTGAAAGCATTTTCAATGTTATTAATGCTTAGTGGGGTTGATTCACATTTCTAACGTCATTAATGTTTAGTGGGCTGATTAGAGTCTCTTCCTTTTCCAAGTTGTCAACTTTAAATTAGTGTCTTTTCATTTGCTAAGTCTTTTCCGATTCTTGGAGGGACGTTCCAAGTATAAATAAGTGAGGATATAACTCTTGTAATCATATTTTGAAGTTATAATATAATTGAGAGGTTTCTTCTCTTTGGTTTTTATCTAGAACTCTGAACTTATCAAGAAGCTTGTTCTTGTGGCGTTCAAACCAGACTTATCACTCACCTTCTTCTTTCTTGAGTGTGGCATCTTTATCCTTCTTATACCTTTGGTTCTTATCTTCCATAGATAATGGGTCAAGGTTCTTTATTTCTTATTTAAAATTCCTGATTGTAGAAACGATCTCAACTAAATTGGTCTTGGGTTTCACTATTCTTGGTGAGGTTCATATCAAGACATAACCTGGGAAGCCCATGTATTGTTACCCGGATAAAATAAGTCCATGGATTATGAACTCATCTACCTGAAACCCATAAGTAGAGCCCAAATGGTGAACCCTTCTCAGAACACAGAATTGGAACCCAGAGTGTGGGCCCCAAACCAAAATTCTTTCCTACTATATGATGATAAGACCATGATCATTATAACTGCCTCATATCCATTAATAATAATCGTTAATAGAACATGGAAAGGATATTGTAACAAATAGTTAGTGTTACTACCAATCAATTTCACCGCTAGATCGATTATGTTGATCCAACGCGATTATATTTATTTTCATATTTGTATGATTATGATTCCATATATTTAAGACTTTATATTTATTTTCATGTTTGTATGGTTATAATTTCTCATATTTAATGTTTTCACATCAAATATGAGGAATCATAACCATACAAAAAATGGAAATAAATATAACCGTTGGATCAACATAATCGATCTAACGGTGAAATTGGTTGATAGTAACATTGATAGTAGCACTAATTGGTTGTTACACTATCATACCCCGTAAAACATATATAAAGAGGAAGATAAAGTTCAAAGGGGATTAAGTTCATTTCAACATAAGTACTACCAAATCGATTTAACCTTTCATGTTCATACTAAACAGCTTGATTGATTTTTTTTTCTAATTATTTTACAAAAAAAAAATATCAAAAAAATCTTTGATATATTTTATTTTGAAAATAAGTTTTAGAAGCTTTATAATGCTCGGGTGGCGTTTTAACGGAAGAGATTTAAAGCGATAACAGAGAACTCATAAAAATAAGAAAAGGAAAATAAAATTAATTAAAATATATTCTTCTTTTTTCATTCTTAAAGTAAAATTTGGTGAATTTTTTTGAAATAATAAAAATAAAAATAATCATTAAACAAGTTTTATTCAATATTTTACTTATTCAAAACAATTATTTTTTAAATAAAAATCAAACAAAATGTTGGAGCTCCAAACATTCTAGTAGATGTTCCATTTTTTCTTCTCTGTCTTTTAAATTAAAATTTGTCAATTTAATGTATAATTTTTTTTGTCAATTTAGATTAAACTGACAAATACTCTCTACAGTTTCAATGCAACTCAGGAGGCGTTTGGTACCGGAGAAATTTTTTTTTAACCGAAAATCTCAATTTTCAAAGATATAATTTTGCCATTCAATTTATGATAATATCCGTAAATTTAAAATTTAAAATTTAAAAAAATTCAATTTACGCAGCAAGAATCCCGCGTACCAAATTTAATCTTGTTTACATTCCTGCTATACATTGGCGTCTTTCTCCTCATCCTAAAGTACGTTGTAGGGCACATCTATCAAAATGTTTCATTTTTACAAATTTAATGTCAAAATATGTTATTGCTAAAATTATATATACTCATGCTCTTCTTTTCGATTCGCAGATCAACCGGCAAGATCGACTTAATGAGTTTCGCAAAGTTGGGTAGCGAGACCAATTTTATACCACCCTCAATATCACTCTAATATATTCAGAGCTATGTTTAGATATTTCGTAATAAATAAAAAATAATGAAATATGATAGAAAAAATAAAATAAAATAAAATAAGATGTAATAGAATAAAACTATCATATTGTGATATGAAGAAAAAAAATATTCCATTATTCTAAAAGTGAATAAAATGATAAAGAGATTAACAGATAATAAATTTGTTGTATCCTATACTCATTAAATAAAATGAGATGATATAAATTTCATGAGATTTCATTTCATTTTTGTAAAGAACCTTGAGATACACCACCCCCAAAAACTAGCTCAAGGGTAGAAGTGTCCAAGGCTTTATAAACCTTACATTAGTTGCTTATACAACTAATGTGGGACTATATTTCTCAACACGCCCCCTCACACGAGAGTACACTGAGTTAGAAGGGTGAATAACATACAAGCCCACCTACATTGGGAGATGGTGATATTTGGAACGCTCTGATACCATATAAAGAACTTTTGGATAATTTTATTTTATTCTAAACAATTTAAATATTAGTAATTAATATAATTTCATTTTATTCCACTTTATTTCATGCTTTTCCATCCATATAAATGGATTGTCGTAGATTATAAGTCAATTTATTTTGCTTTCAGCACAGTTTATAATCAAAATATTCTTTATTATAACTTTATTGTTAATAAAAAAAGTTACGAATTTACGTATCGTTAATCAATACGTTAAAAACTTATAAGGATAATAAAATAAGAAAAAAACTACTCTTATGTTACATTTTATAAATTTATCTCCTACATACTCTTCGATAATTGTGCCACTTTTTTTTATTTTATTTTTTATTTTTCAGGTGGGGAGCCCACAAGTTTATTTCTCTGACATGAGATAATTCTTTTATCATGAAATTAATAAAACCCATAAAATAATTATTTAAAAAAATTTAATGTTATATAAAGACCGAATAAAACAGTATATCTTATGATAATATAATAATGCCGTGAAAATTTAAAGAAAGCAAAAAGGTGTGATACGTCATCATTTAGCCATTCAAATTCAAGTTATTATACTGCGGTTATGAGCAGTTATAAGTTGTAACGACGTCGTTGCATCGGGCGTAATCCAGTTGAGAAAGTGAGGGAAAACTGAAACAAAGTTCACTTCCTCCTGTAATGGAGATTCTGATTTTGATTGTGAAACCCTAAATAGCCCTTTACGGTCTGTGATTGTAATGGATGCGAAGGATATCCTGGGATTGCCCAAAAACTCATTCCCAGTTCTGGAGAAGAAATCTCGACCTCCCAAAGAGTCTCAAAGAAAACCAGATGGCATTTCGCGTGAGGTACCAATCTCTATTCATTGTTCATTATAATATTCAATTTTTTTTTAGGGTTACTGAATTGAATTATATTGTATTTTTAGGTGTATGCACTTACTGGTGGATTGCCACCTCTTATGCCAGCGATTGATGCCTCTCCATTGAAAAAAAAGCCTCCCCCTCACGAAAAGGTTTTTTATTTTTATTTTTTTGTTATTTTTTTTGTTCGCAATACTCAATCACTTTGGTGATTGAACTTATTGAGGAATTTCAGTTTTTTTCCCCTCTTTTCTCCTTCAGATCACTTGGCAATGGCTTCCTTTCACCAGTTCTGCTCGTAAAGATAATCTGCAGCTTTACCATTGGGTCAGTGACAGTCTCTGTAAAATTTCATATATTATCTGTGACTCTGAGCATGTGAGTTATTGTTATGTGTCTCTTCTATGGCAGGTCCGAGTTGTCAATGGTGTTCCACCTACGGGAGACTATTCTTTTGCCAAGTATAACAAGGTAAATGCAAGTTTATTCTTTGTATTCGTGAATGCTATGTGTTCTTCTTCTTTTTTCGAATTTGGCTTTAGGAAACATCTTCTGTTTGCATGATTGAATTTTAGTTTACATGGTGTGGTGCAGTCTGTTGACATTATCAAATACACAGATGAGGAGTATGACAAGTACTTGACAGATCCTGTAGGTATCATGTCTATTTGTACAGTTTTATGGGACTTTATGTATGAGTTTGTTCAAATGTTGCAATTTTTTATGCTTCCCGAACTGAATTTTATTCACTGTTTCAAGTTGTGATTGTGGGGTCTTCGTTGGCTTTTATTGCAAGAGTACAGATTGAAAGGTTTTTTTGTGTATACAATTTAAAATTGTTAAATTACTCATTGGTAATCACTGATGTTGGAGTCTTGGAGATAATAAATCTTAGTATTGAAAGCCTCTCTTTTTCTTTTTTCTTTTTCCTTGAGAAGAGAAGGATATTGGGTTATTTATTTATTCCTATGTAGGCTAATAACAACAAGTTATACAGTTACTTATCCTAGGGGTGTTTTCTTTAGTCTTTAAGTTAACACAGATTTCGTGTAAAAATATTGATGGATCCTTGAACTTCAAGAGTTTAGTGTGAAGTAGATTTAGTATACCTTTTTTGTGTGGATGACAACAGTAGTATTCTATTAACCTGATCAGAACTGTAACAATCACAACTGTAATTTGGTTATACCTATATATATATATATATATATAGAAAGGATCAATTTACAACCGTGTAAATCTAAGAAGTCTTACATCCATTATTAGCTGTTGATTCTATTTGGCATCTAATGGCTGTAAAGAGATTCATATGAGTTACTAATCTCCAATTAATTACAGCCATTGGATGCAAGTAGAATCAACGAATAATAATGGGTGTAAGACTTTTTAGATGTATATATCTGTAAATATCTTATGATTTGGATAATGACAATAAGAGTTTAGAGTTTGAATTATTGTTACCTTGGATTTTTTTTTCTTGACAGAGCTTGTCCTTTGAATCAAATAGCTACCTGTATGGATGGGAATTTGGGATACTGGATTTTACTTTACATTGGTATCATGATGTTTGGTATCAAGAACAGGAAAATATTATTGGTTTAGCCATATACAAAGGGATAAGTTTGTGAGCAATTTGGAAAGATCTGTATCTATGAACCTAGCTTAGCTTTTGATGGGCCTTCAATAAAGTAACCAAGACCATTAGTTAGGAATTAGTATATATAGATATGTTTAGGGTGGGATTTAGGTATGCATGTATTCACTGAAATGGGAATTGGGAATTGGGAAAAGGATCTCTAGGGATCTCTTGTGAGGCCTAGGTCTTTGGCTTTGTGGGTGAGTTGAGGTCTCTTTTGGTATATCTTTTGTAGTTGTCATTTTCTTTTGTCATTTTCCAGTAGTGGAGTCTGCAATCGTTATCTGTTGAAGTTTGTAGGAAGAATATGGAGTTTATTAATGTTCTGTTTCTTTTTCGTTATTGCGGATACTGTCGCAACATGTATCTCCAAAGTATTATTGAGTAATAGAAGTGTTTTTCTTGTTCATTTGCTGTTAAATTATTGTTGCATTTGTCTGGGTTCCATCAAAGTTGTTCATTTCCTATTTTTTCTTAATACATGCATACCTAAATCCCACCCTAAACATATCTATATATACTAATTCCTAACTAATGGGCTTGGTTACTTTATTGAAGGCCCATCAGCTTTGCATCTGCTTCTTTTGTTCACCATAATCAATTGTACATTTTATTGTATAAAATTACTCGCCCTTAACTGCAACTGTGTAATTCTGTGTGCTTTTCACAATTGAAAGTTGAAACATATTGGCATTCTACCAGTATTTTTACATCTATCTCTTTAATTAAGTGTTCAATTCATTTCTCTGTTCTATTATGCTTTATCTATGTAGATGTGGACCAAGGAGGAGACAGATCAACTTTTTGACTTATGTGAGAGGTTTGATCTCCGATTTATTGTAATAGCTGATAGATTCCCATCATCTCGTACCGTAGAGGAATTAAAGGATCGATATTATAGTGGTATGTCTTTGCTCACTAAATTATTATATGTGGCAAACTCATTTTCTTTTATTCATAGGTTGATTGTATGGAAACCGTGTAAGCAAAATGTAATGTTTTAACTTTTGAGTTTTTATGACATGCCCCTGTCATGTAGTATCCCGTGCTATATTAATTGCTAGGGCGCCGTCTTCTGGGGACGTTGCAGCACATCCTCTGGTTAAGGTGCAGTAAACTTTTTTAAAATAAAATTATTTCAAGTCATTACTTCATTTTTATTTTTTCTGGGTAGACTATTTTTTGTAAAACAAACTTATATCTGCCGTAGCACATTCCCATGTGGTCATTGTAACTTGTTCTTCCTCCTCAATGTAGGAATCATATAACCTTTCACTAGAAAGGGAGCGAAAACGAGCACTGTCCATGGTCCTCTCTCACACAAGGCAACAAGAGCGAAGAGATGAAGAGGTTCAGACAACTTTTTTTAACATCAGTATACGTTCATATCAAATGAAAAGTATAGATACCTACTTCTGTTATTTATTGCAGGTTCTTGTTGAAGCAAAAAGAATAGCTGAGCTACGCATGCCTCCTAAGGTAATTTTTGAAAGATTCTATTACACCGTTAATTACATGTAGAGAGGAGGAATTGTTATCAAGAATCAAGATGAAGTTTCAGATTATCAAATTATCAAATTCTGATTTCTTTATTAGTTTTGGTCCTGAATTCCTACCCATGAACTTAAAATATTGGGAGATGTTTCTTATAATTGTATTCATACATCAAACAAAATTTTCCTGGTCATAACTTCATTAATATTCAGTTTTGCTGACAGTAAAATATGTGTTGAAAGGGTATCACTGAATCACCTGTTCCCAGTTTATAATTTCCAATTTGGGGCAACAAAATCATGGAATATATAAAATGTTTACACATGAGCTGTACATGCATCTGTGTGCCTGTGGTTTTTATATAACATGTTTGATTTTATATATGTTTTAGGATGCTGAAGAGTCTCAGTTGGTTGTTGCTTCAAATGCTGGTGCAGAAATTACAGAGGGGGCTATCCCTGGTGAAACTGTATCTCCATCGAATGTGCCACATACATCAATGATTGCACCGTCCACAGTAACAGATAATGCATCTACACTAGCTTCTCTTCGCATGGTAAGTTATACAGAAGGATTTACTAAAGGGGAAAGATCCGTTTACAAACTTTTTTTACAAATTTTTGCAAATTACACTATGTACTCCCGGAAGTACATAGTGTAACCTTGTGTACTTCTGGGAGTACATAGTGTAGTTTGTAAACAAAAAGTTTGTAAATATAATCCTCTCCTTTACTAAAACAAAAGTTATACAGAAGGTTTCCAGTTATGTTTTCTCTGCCTTTTCTCAATTGACAATTCTCTTCTCATCACCTTCCAAACTCAACTTCCCACCCCCAACCCCGGGGAAGATGGAATAACAAGGATTCTGATGTTCAAAAATTTGATCTTGCATTGATCACAATATTTGAAATAACTATTTTTTTGAGAGGCAATTTCAACAATTTGTTAATGCTTATACTTCATAACATAATCTGATTGTGAGAAATATTTCAGCTTCGTGTATATTTGAGAACATACGCACTTGAGCAAATGGTGCAAGCTGCAAACTCACTTGCTGGACTACGGACTATCAAACGGGTTGAGCAAACTTTGCAAGATCTTGGGGTTTGTCTAGACTCCCTTGAAGTTTTATTTCTGTTTAGATGTTTCATTTTTTTCCTCCCTGGTTTAGTCACGTAGTAGCCACTGATCTGTATTTTTAACAATACATAGAATCCGTACATTGTTCAATTTCAGGTGGGCTGATTTTGAAATGCCTTTTTTACCTATTGAATTGGTGTTGGGTAGGGCTGTAAATGAACTGTGTGCATTCCAAGAGCTATTCAGGCTCAGCTTGCATAGCTGGCTTGCCTCGTCTCAGCTTGACTAACCTCATGAATAGTTTAATTAAGAATAAAAACATTTTTTTATATATATATTTTACATGACAATTTATATACAAATAAAACAAGAAAATATATATTTTATGTTAACATAAAAGTATACTTGAGCTTATTTAAGCTTGAATTCTCAAACAAAAACAATAATAATAATGTTGAATCCAAGCTGAAATGTTTGTTAAATGATTTGAGCTTGAGGATATCTTTCGATTCATGAGTGGAGCCCAATCACACTAGATCAATACTGACACTCTTCCTGATGCATTTTCCTTTTAATTTGGTTCTACTGTGGTTCAGATCAATTTGAAACCAAGGGTTCCAACGAAAGCTGTTTGTGCAGAGCATCTTGAACTAAGAAAAGAAATACTTACTTGGCTGAATCTCCAGAAACAGGTATCTGAGAGTTGAAAGAAATATATTTGCTATCTGGAATGTGTTTATTAATTTTGTATACTGAGTAGATTTTGAGGATTTCACTGGTTAGAATGTCTATATGATTGTACTATGCCTTTCTAATGTTTGACTTTTAATAGGATTAGCAGCGTCAACATGAGCTTGCTTTTTCCAAATTTCTTCGATTTAATCACTTGATAAGATATTTGTTTCAGGTGCAGTATAAAGAGGCTGAAGGTTCATCTTTTCGTGATGGATCGTACTGTGAAACACCAGGCACACCAAAGGTTAGAAATCCAGTTTTTATTTCGGTATTCCCCCTCTATTGTTTTTATTGTTTTAGGCTTGTAATTGTTCAAGCATGCCTTTTTTTCCCCCAAAGCGTGAGTTTGTGATTTGGAAAGTACTAACAACATTTGCATTGTGTTGGGGATCAGGATCGGACATTTATTCCAGACTCCATGAAGTTTGGAGGTAATAGATTAATTTTGTTTGCACATGCTGCCTAATTTTGTGTAAGTGAAGGGGATTTCATCTATGTATTATTAAACCTATGCATATAACTATGGTTTCAGGTGAAAGGGTCAGCAAAAAGGACCAAAAGCGCAAGGTATACAACAAAGTCTTTTGTCTAATTATTCTCTCTTTGATTGTTCATTTCCACTCACTTTTGGACCGTTTTCATAATGCATCGTTGTTCAACTTGAAAATTTTACTTGCACAGGCACCTGGAGCTCCATCGTCATTAGCTCATAAAAGACCTAGAAAACTAAAGGCTTCAGATCTTTAGTTCCACTGGTAAGAGCTTATATTTAGCACAGATGATACAAAGAAGACTTGTTAAATATCATTCTTTTCTAATTTAATATCCGTCTGTATCATTTGTGTGCTTCTGTGATATGGTGTACTTGTTTATGTTTTTTTCAATTTTCCCCTTGTATAATGAACCAGCACACGAAAGCTTGTTAATGCATTGTATTTACTGAACAATGTTTTGCATGTTATCCGTCAGGTGGCAAACAGCAAAGGCGTTACGATTTGTGAATGTTGTGGAAAGCGGCAGTGAACTGTAAACACCTGGAAATTCTAATTGCGGTATATTTAGTCTAACTAAAGTTCCGTTTACTTTGGTCCGTTATTTACACTAATGCCATTCTTGGTATTCAGTGCAAAAAGGAGTCTGGCATGATGGGATCTCATCTTCACCATGTGTGGCCCTACTGAGAAGCTGAACTTTATTTTTTGTGCTGGTAAAGTGTTGTAGGGACACCAGGTATTTCTGACAAAAAAAGCTTCTTATGAGGATATGCATGTAAATAAGTTTGGAATTGGGAATTCCAGATCTCTTTGAAAGCTTATATCGGATTGTAGAATGAAAATCGTCCATGACATGATCATTTCAGGGTGAAAATCGTCCATTTTTGTTATACCGTAACAATCAGAAAATATAATACTCGTTTTTTTTTTTTAACTATTCTGCAACAATTAAAAAAATACTTTTAATCATTGACATGATCTCTCAAACTAAGGGAAGGCAATTTTTTATTTATTTATATTGCTAGGTTCCGTTCTAGCTGGGGTTGTGTCCAATCAGTTTTGGTACCATCCCGAGCAAATGTCGAAATATTTGGTCAATAGTTCATATTACATCCAGTTTCCGCAAAAAACTTAGATTAATTTGTGAAAATATTGATAATGTTATACATACCATATCTTTTTTCCTTGCTACATCTGATAATCATTTTATCATCATTAGATTAAAATTAAATAAACTCATCTCAATTGATGTCATTTTATTACATTTGATTTGATTTTGATTAATAATAAAGAAAACAATTATAAAAATTTATACGAAAAAAGATGTCATTTTATCTTTCCTCTTTTTCTTATCTTTTATCATCAAGTCCTAAATTACTGGGAATGCTACATGTCTAAGTACAACGAATAAGGGTCTACGATGGTGATGCTTATCCAACCATATTCAGGACTGATCATATTTGAATTAGTTCACCGGCATAATAATATTTGAACAATAAAAGGAGACACATAAATCCACTAGCACATTTATCAGAATCAGAAGCCACCAGAAGACAAAGGATGTTTCAGACTTTCAGTCTAAAGTAGAGATACAAACAGTATAAAAACATAGCAAATATAGTAACAATAAGAAAAGAGGGCAACAACACACTTGAAAATGACCCGCCAAACTCTGATTTACAAACCGTGATATCAGTTACACGATTCTTCAACAGATGGCCTTCATTCTTCATAATTTCCTAAGCTAGTGTCATATATCATTAGCCAAGAGTGCAAAAATGCACATGGAAAGATCATATCCATGAGGACATGTGATGCTGCTCACTTCCCTCCCTCCCTCCACTATTCACCTCAATTGTGAACAAATTCATATACTGTCCTCTATATTTCTTTATCACAATGTGGTGGTGGTGGTGGTATACGTGAAGGTTAAATTAGGAGAGAGTAATTACAAATAACATAGCATAGCATGAAAATGAAGACATGAGCATGAGAATCCTAGGTAGAGAAGGTAACATTGAGAATGTCTGGAAACTTGTCTTTGATTGCAGCTTTGATTCCTGATCCAATGGAGTCAGGTCCAACATACTTCACATGACACTCTCCGCCTTCAATGGATAACACTTGCACACTCCCTCCGTAATTCTTAATAGCTGGTCTTAAGATCTCAAGATGATTATTCACCGCCTAAAATCACATAACAACCACCAACATCTCATTAATTTCTATGCATGATTTCATTATAATAATTTAAAAATAAAATAAAATAAAGAGAAAAAGTAAAAGGTGACCTCAACAGTTGTGTCCTTAGGTTCATCCTGATATACTTGAAGTATATCCTTGACGGCATCTCCAAATTTTTCTTTAAGAACGCGTTCGATCCCCATCTTCATTGTTGTGGTTGAGCTTGGACAACTTTCACATGCTCCTTGCAGCCTCAGAGATATAACGCCGTCTTCAACGGAGACAACGTCGACGTTGCCGCCGTCCGCGATGAGGTAAGGGCGAACATCTTCTAGAACAAGGTCTACGTTTGAAGCGGTGAGGTCGAATTTCTGAGCAGAGTACAATCCTGAAGAAGACTGGTTGTGGTTGGAGGCAGAGACCGATTGGATTGTGCTTGAGCTTCTCTTTGGCTTCCGAATTATGAAATTGAATAGTGCCAATTTTAGCTCATGGCCATGGGGTTGATGTTGTTGCATACTCAATCTCATTGTTGAAAAAATTGGGGTTAGAGACGCCATGGGAGCACGAGGAGTGGGTGTAAGTGCATCGATGCACGCCACGAATTAGAAAGAATTTTAAAGAGTAGATGTGCCAGTGGCCCCACTGAGTTCAACTTTGGGCCATAGGCCTTTTAAATAGTGATTTTACTGTTTTGTAATCTTACAAAGTGGAGCCTTATTTAATAATGAGTTTAGTGTTCTTTTATTTTAGGAGATAAATTTATTTCTTATATATACATAAAAATATATAGAGTTTATGTGGGTCCATGAGAAAATAAGAGAGAGAAAAAAAAAATATAGACTCCACAAACTTTTATGTATGTATGAAAAATAAAATTATCTCCTATAACATAAGAGATATTAAACCCTTTAATAATATAAGTAATTCTCCCTATTTGTAAAGGAGAAACGATGGCCAGTTCGATTGTGTTTTATTTTTATTTTTTTCTTAAAATTATTTTGTTGAATAGCAAATGAAATATATATTTTTTGTGTTTTAAAAGTTAAACTTCAAAACACAAAACAAAAATAATTTTGACATATTTTCTAAATTTAGTCTAAAAATTAAAAAAATGTTACAATTTTTAGAACTATTTTTACAAAACAAATCTTATCAAGCATATATTTTTATTTTATTAGTCTGAAAATCAAAAAATTAAATTTAGAAACACAATTCAAACAGGCCGGATGTAAGTGAAACTGCATGCTTGTTACTATAATTAAGTAAAACTGGAACGCATAAGTTTTATCTTTCTTATTTATGTTTTTCAAATTTATCTTAAGTACGAGAAATAAAATGACGAACAAAATTATTTTACTAAGAATTTTTTTTCTTTCTCGACAAAACATTGACATAAGATTTAAAAATAAAAACTCTGTCCAAAATTTGGTTTCCCGTGCATTCCACGGATTTTTGGACTAATATTGTACAAAATTTGGTTTCCCGTAGAGTTGATAGTCAGTGCGACGATTGGTGAAACTCACCCCACGATAAGAACAAAGACATTGGTAGATCAATTGCTAATTAAGCTTCTAAGATTTTGTTTGGGTTATGGGTTTAAACTCTACTACAAATAAATTTTTGGAAAATTTTTGAAAGTAAAATAGAAGGTGCCTCTCTTCTCAATGATAGAGTAGTCTCATCCTTTCTCTGGTGGCATAGCCTAATACACCCGTTGTTTCAACGAGAAATTAGCCTTCAGATCGTATATGGTGGCATAGCTCAATACATCTGCTGTTCTAACGAGGAATTAGTCTTTGGATTGTACTCCAAAGACATTATAGAAAAAAGAAAAGAAAAAAGGAACAACGACGTCAGTATTAATAAACATCATGCTTAGGACCATAGGAAGTGTCTAAACTAGGGCCAGTTATGTTGAAAATTTGCACCGCAACTTCGCATACTATCCAATTGGGAAATACACCCACATAATCTCAAATTATAAAGTACAACTACCTAAACCCTAAATTACAAAGTACAGACAACGATTCTCTCCAAATTATAAAGAGTAAAGTGTGTATCATTTTAAAAGATATAAATTTGTGTTATTTTAAGAGAGAAAAAGAGATAGATAAAGGAAAAAAGAGAGTTGACAAAAAAAATAAAGGTGTGGGTCTCACCTCTTTGTGAGAGTGAAAGGATATAAGTTGTGTCATTTAAAAGGATAAACACTTTTCCCAATTATAAAATACAGAAGGTGAAAGAAAAATGGGATACCGTCTCGACGCAGAAAGCAAAATGGAGAGTTAAAGAACATAATAGGTTGCTCGAAAAGGGAAATATGAGGTATTTCTCCCCAAATGTCGTCGTAAGCTAAATACCCAATATGACATCGTTTTATGTTCTATGTGAATGTGACTCAGTCAGTTAACATTATACGTGAGCAACATTACTAACGCAGTTCGAGCTTTATTTATGGAATTAAGCACTAACATAGGTCTACTTTGAGCTTTATTTTTCCTGGGCTTCGTGAAGTTTGTTAAGGACCCAAAAGAGACTTTATTTTAAGATGAATCAAGTTTTTAAATAAAAAACTATATAACTTTTTTTTTTATAAAAAATTCATCAGCAGATTGATTTCTTAATCACTCAAAGTAACATTAATTTAATTCTTTAGTTATAAAAAATAGTATTCGTTTAATTTCTTAATAATAATAAAAATATTAATTTAATTCTAAGAAAATATTAAATTATTATATTATCATTATACACTTAATTAAAATAGCAATTTAATATTACTTGCATAAAAAAATGACCTGTGTCTTTCGCAATTAAAATGGATCTTAGTTCTTAACAAAAATAAAATGGATCTTAGTGTTCGTAATTAAAAGCATAGGTCAATGTTTACCAAAAAAAAAAAGCATAGGTCAATGAGAATGGCAGGCAATTAACCAGCAATCACCAAGTACTAATCGACGGCAATTTTAAATTTAAGGAATACATATACATTAAGAATTAAATTTAGAATAGTAGTTTATTGTATAAAAATAATTTGTTTACCTTTAAAATGTCTCTATTATGAGTCCAACCAGGGGTCAATCGTTGTTGCAACTTCCAATCGATCAATGACCTCAGACATTTGGCCATAAATATTTATCACACTGGAAAGGCGATCCCAATTCTAGGAACCTGCGAACGAATGCAAATTATGGTGATTAGGGATTTAACTATCTATTCGCGGGTTTTTGACCCTTTTGCCCCTAATTAAATAATTAATAACCAATTTGTTCCTCCCCATAACTATCCACCATCCTGCCCCCATTTAGTCGATTATTATAATAACCCTAATTATATGACTTTTAAATTAGAGGGTTATAATGAGGACCTTATAGTCATAAATGGAATGAGCATAAAATTATAAGAATTTTGATACCCATATTGAGGTATTATGCACAGATGAATTTTTATCTGTTAAATTTGACTGCTGACGTAATAACAGTTAGTAGAATAGCTCTAAGTTAGCAAATTATAGTTAGAGAGCTAATCTAATGATATAAACATCATGAATGAGGTTAGGATATGATTTGGTGAAGATTGATACCCATATTGGGGTATTTTTGAAAAGTCACTTCTGCCGGGTATTTTGTACTGCTGTAGCAGCATCCGGTAGAATCCCGAAACAGGAAAATAGAAATAAAGACCAATATATGTCTGACAAGTCATAATTAGACCAAAAATGTTAAAGTTAAGAAGATTATGAAATCCGGGTACAGTTAAGAACACCGGTAAAGACTATAGTGCAATTAAACAACTGTTAGTGGATCTGTGATCTACTAATCAAATTTTTAAGTTATGAACATGATAATTAGACAAAATTAATGTTAAGTACTTAAAGTTAGAGTCTTGAGAGTTTCCGGGTAAAAATTTGACGACGGATCAGTTAAAAATTACACCGGGTCTCACTAAAGGACGAATATCACTTAAGTGACATGGCACCCCTCATTAGGGCACCCTCCTCTCCTTCCCTTCCATTTCTGATCAGCAGCCCCTTCACCTCCTTCTCTCTCTAAGTTTCAAATTTTGAAAACTCTCTCACTTCTCTCTAAGATTTCTTCACCTAAATCTCTCTAAACCACCAAACTTCCTTCACAAAGATTGTTCCCCTCACTCTCCTCTTCACAACCATACCATTTTCATGGTGTGAATCAAAAATTTCGTGTCCCTTATCATCCCAAACAGCCATGGTTTTGTGGAGAGCAAAGACTATGGAGTTGTATTCTTGAGCTCTCTTGAAGAATTACACTTGCTTGCTTGTTTCCTTTGATTTTTGGGTAAGTGTTCTTAAATTTTTTTCATGAAAAATATCATATTTTCTTCTTATGTTCTTGAGCCTAACTCATGAGCATGTTCATGAAGGTGTGTGCTTGCCTAAAGGTGTGTTCTTGGTGGAAAAATGTGGAGACTTGAGCTAAAGGAGAAACCTTGAAGATGTAAGCTCCCACTTGGGAAATATGAACCAAAAAGCCTCCCTTTTTCTTGTTGAGTGCCTTGGTTTTGATATGTTCATGAGGAGAATGTTGTTTAAAATTTCGTAATGTCATGGTTTGATGATGATTCTTAAGTGTGTGTGTGTTTGGAACCATGGAATGATGGATTGGATGACTAAAGGTGCCACCTTTGGACCTTTGAGTGATGTTCATGTAAAAAGATGACTATGAACTCAAAAATGGACCATGAACATTTCAGCCATATCATGTAAGGATATGGTTTGATGACAAAAAAATGTGATTAAGTTGTTAAGTGTGGAAAAATGATTAGAAAGATTAACTAGGTGGGTTAACTCTAAGTAAAACTCACTAATCATGATTAATAATGGCTAAAAATCCTAATTAATATAGCTAATCAAATCTGCCCCATAAAGTACATAAGGGTTTAGTTGTGTTAAAATTAAGGAGATGATGAATTAGGTGATTAATTAAGGGTAGAGATTAATTAACAAAAGTAATCAAGGATTTAACTCTAAAATTGGACTAAAGTAAGGTTTAGGTACACTAATTAAATAATTAGTAAAATTTAAGTATCATGACATAATGGGACTAAGGATATTTTATAATGTGACTTAATAATAGAAAAATCCAAGAATTAATGTGAATTAGGATTTATAATCAAAAGTAATTAAGGTTTGTTAAGTAAACACATTTAAGGCTAAGTAACCATTTTTAGGCAAAATTGGGGAGAGCATATCTCCCTCCACAGAGGTCATATAGGGATGTGCCTTATATCAAATTGAAGATTGAGATGTTATCTACGTGGTGTCAAAATTTGGTATCAATTGAAGATATATTCCATTCTGTATGTTCGTTTGAGTCAGGACTGCACAGAGAGGCATGTGCAGGGGCGCTGTACATGGCTGACACTTCCATGAATTTTGTCTCCCTCAATTATTACTCAAATTAGGCTCATAATATGTCTAATTAAAGATAAAGGTATCTAGTTGTCTACATAAAAATTTTAGAGCAATTGATTTATTAGAATTTCCATAATCGCAGAAATGGTAAAGGATGTTTAGGGCCCTGTTCGGAGTTGGCAAACAGCTTTGTTTGTCCAACTTCAAATGGTGATAACCGGAGCTAGGAAACTTCAAATGAGGCATATGATACCTTGTTGGAAAGGTAATTGAGTCTAGATTAACATACTAAAAGATGAGAATTTTATAACAAGTGAGTCACGCCCAGTAACTAGAAAACAGAAGCATGTCCAATTATGGAAAAACCGTAAAAGTGATATTTAAGCTAAGTGGGCTTAGGGGAACCCTTAGTAACTTATAATAATCATAAATATGACTGGGATGAGTTGAAAATAATCTAAGTGAGCCTTGCATGTGATTCTAAGCTATGTAAGTAATTGAAGATTAAAGTGGCTTGTAATAATGCACTAAAATATGTAATAAGTAATAATTGGTCTAGGCTTGTAATGGGCATATTATTGGCATATGAGTATGAAAAGTGGAATCATTAAATGATTAAGTCGTGGATATGACTTGATTAATTAATATGTAATTAATGATGTGAATGGTTCCTACTCTAGGTGTGCCTAGAGAACCGTGCACTTGAGGATTTTGTTGGAGCATACGTATTATATTGGAGTGTGGGCTTGTGCTAAGCTCCCTAAGGTAAGCTCCTAGCTCTAGTTGACTCCTCTCTCTTGTGGCCCCACCATGATGGTGGGCATTATGGTTATATTGTATGGAAGTATATGGTATGATGTATATGTGCATTCATTCACATTCATATAGATGTTATATGATCTTGATGTTATGATGATGCACTGATGATATATGTTATGAGGATCCTGGCCAGTGATCATGGTATGTAGGCTGCCTATGACTTGACTCTGGGAGCTATTTCATACTGAGGTTGTGTTGACTGTCTATGGCTTGACCCTGGAAGTCACACATGTGTAACCGTCTATGGCTTTGACCCTGGGGTTACACAAGGATGATATGATGATGCTATGTTTATGCTGTATGTCTGGATTATATGCTTTATATCTGACTTGTTATGCAGGAAGTGGGCTCAGGGGTTAGAGGATCCTCTATGAACCTTGAGCTTACTGAGATGTTGTTATCTTACCCCGTTTGGGGACATCATTTCAGGTACCCAGAGTAGTGGTGATGCTTCTAGGGGCAAGGCCCCCGCATTGGAGTAGTTGATGATGCAGCTGATGATTTTATATTATGTTTAGATTTGATGTTGGCATGTAGACTTGTTAACATGCTTAATTATTTTATGGAGATTATTGTATGTATTTATTTAGGCTCATGATAGTATTCTTAGAGCCATGGATTATTTACTGATACTTTTATACTTCGAATTAATATAGACTTGATGCATGTATTCAGTTAATTTGGGCATGGAGCCTTATTAGTTATATTGACCCATTAAGGGGATTGCAGTCCGTGTGGGACTTGCAAGCTATCTGTTTAAATTGTTGTATTAATTAGGTTATCTGTATGTGTGGAATCATGTTTCTAGTTATCCGAAATACAGCCGTTATGCTGTCCGTGAGACTCCGTCAGGAATGACACTTGATGTCATATCTTGATGGTCAATGGCCACTAATACTGGCTCATGGGATTAATTAGTATATGTATATTTAGATTTACGCTTTCGCAGTATCTGACGTGAACGTTTTTAGAAATGTTTTTATGAAATGTTTTGGAAAAAGTTTACTCGTATTTTTATAAGATGCTTTATTCCTTTTCAAATAAAGTCTTCCGCTGTGAATGTTAAATATCATGTATGTTAACAATCGGAGTACTACGGGGTGTTACAATTATGTTGCACTTTTAATCAACTAAATGGGCTAAACTCAGAAATTATGAAACGCGAATTTTAGTCGACTAAAAACTCATCTTAATCGACTAAATTGTTTGCACTTTTAGTCGACTAAGCACATTATTTAGTCGACTAAAGATCGTGAAAAACCCTATATCCAGACCTCTCTTGGGCTCATTTTCAAAATATTCGAAATCAAAACTTCTCTCTTGGTCTCTTTCTCTTGTTTGTCAGCTGGGAACCTTCCAATCACCCTTCCATTTCATCCCACCACCTCTAAGACATAGTAATTGTGAAATCATTGTCATTTTCCTTTATTTCTCAATTTTTTCCCCCAAATCCGAACCCTAACCCCTAAAATCTGATTCCTACCCCCAAAATTCGTGTGAAAGATGAGCTCAAGTCCAAACATGTATGTTACCATGATTTACTATGATGGAAAGCATTTGAAGGCCCCAACGGTGTTCAATTTGAAGGAAAAACGAAAATGTTGAAAATCAAACGGGGCACTACGTACAATGAGTTGAAGGGGAGGATTAACCAAAAATTGGGGCTACACGGGAGCCATGGCGTTCAACGGATGATCGCCAGGGTAGAGTCTACAGTTGATAAGGATGCTATATTCTACATTGGTAATGATATATGTGACGATGAAGATGTGGATTGTGTCATAGATGCAATTGTGGACCGAAAATTTCAAAACTTTATTGAGATATATGTTGAAATAGACTGTGGTCAATCTTCATCTGCACCTGTGCATGGAAGAAGTCAAAGTCAAGAAGACAGAGTGGTCGGTTTATCTGCACCTGCACCTGTCTTAAGTCAGATACCACTGAGGGAAATAGACGAGGATGAGGATGGGCATGACGAGGATATGGACAGTGAAGACGATGGTGAACCCGAGAGTGTTATTCCGCTGGGTGACACCTCAGATACGGACGTAGAGGGGAATTTTGACGCTGATACTAGTTCAGGAAACTTGAGTTCCCAGGTTATGCCATCGCTAGTCATAGTGGTTCAATTTTTCAACCTTGCACACCGCTAGCACATGACTGCAAGGAAATCGTCTAGCTGTGAACCGTCCACATTGACATTTACGATTTAGCAAGTCAACCCTCATAATGTCGCCGGCATCATGCGTAGATTGTCGTAGCTTTTGTCGTCTCTCATTTCCAGTGCTAGACGATCTTCTACGGCCAGCCATGGGAACAACTGTACCTACAATGCAAGTGGAAACAAAAATCAATGAACAATAACAATATCAAAAAATTTAAAATTCAATATAAAAAACAAAACCTAATCCTAAAATAAAACAGAAATCAGAAACCCAATCCCTAACCCTAAAACAGAAACAGAAACCCTAACCCTCAACCCTAACCCTAACCCTAACCCTAACCCTAAAACAAAACACAAAAACCCATTCCTAACCCTAAACACTACAACCCAACCAAAACAGCAACGTAAACCCTAACCCTAACCCTAACCCTAACATAACCATAACCCTACGCCTAAGGCACCACATCAACCCTAACCCTCACCCTCACAACACACTTAGCACCCTACCCCTAACCTAAATCCACAAAACCGCAAACATAAATCAAATGCATGAAGAAAACCAAAATAAAAACTAAACTTAAAACCAAATGCAAGTCAGAATACGTTACCTAAATGTCGATTTCGCAAGTGTGAACCAAGGAAGCTTCAATCGCACCTTCAAGGGTTGAGATTCGGACTTGGTTGGAGAGAGGGGACGGAATGCAGCCTTTTAGTCGATTAGGGTTTGAAAATAACCCCCTTTGCGAAATGGGGGTTTTTTTAAAAAACCTGATCTGCGACATTTAGTCGACTAAATAATGTGCTTAGTCGACTAAAAGTGCAAACAATTTAGTCGATTAAGATGAGTTTTTAGTCGACTAAAATTCGCGTTTCATAATTTCTGAGTTTAGCCCATTTAGTCGATTAAAAGTGCAACATAATCGACTAAATGGGGGCAGGATGGTGGATAGTTATGGGGGAGGGGCAAATTGGTTATTAATTATTTAATTAGGGGCAAAAGGGTCAAAAACCCATCTATTCGCAATAAAATTATTTTTATTATTCATACTGAAAACAGATTCACAGACTTTTCATTTCATTCATTAAATTTATTTTATTTCTTAATGCTTGTTTTACTTTTTTTCTCCATCATTTATGGTTTGTTCTAAAAAAAAATCTGTATAATAATAGGAGTTGAACATATATCCTGATACAAACTATCCAAACCTCTCACCTCTAAACTAATTCTAATGGCTTGGTTTGTGCTCATTTTTTGTGAGCTCTATACTGACTAGTATGTACACATATCTTTTTTCCTATAAAATAATTTATATTTGTACTTATTCATTGATATAAATATATTCTTTTAATAATATAACAAAAAAGCTTTATTAAATAATATAAAAATTTTACACAAAATAAATCAAAATTAAACTTGTATCTTTTTACGTTTTAGTTGTAATATTACCTTTAAAGTTTCTACTAGCAGTATGATTTTTTTTTAAAAAAAAAAAAAACCCTCTATACTAACATGATTGTTATTATATTTTTCGACTCAAATTTTGGTTAAATTAGTATTTTTCGAAAAGAGATTAGTCAGAGGAAATTAAATGCTTTGTTAGGTTATAGACTTATAGTTTGTAATGAGTTGATAGCGGATGTTTGGTGAATGAATGTCGGAGGAAAATGACATTTTTGAGTCTCAGTGTCACTTCAAGAACATAGATAACAACAACAACAACAACAAAAAATTAAAGATGAAATTCACGTGAAAAAAAAAAGGTTTGTTCATCCATTTCGCTTGCCAAACTTAGGACAACCCGAAGGCGTGGAGACATTAACGTGATAAATAGAATTATGTAAGAGGTTGCGCTGGTCGTCTGTTTCAACTACCTCAATTTCTTTCCCATAGAACTCTCAACTACGTTCTTCGCCTTCATTCCTATTGCATGTCTCGCTACTCACTTCCAAGTTGCACCCTCGTCTGAACTTGCTTCCACCTTAATTTCTCTCTACACACTGTACACACTAACAAGCAGGTGACATTCCACAACGAGGCACACCCGTTATTTTTGTGCACATACGAGAGATGTTTTTGATGAGGTCATATATTAATTATTCTCAGTATATGTACTAGAATATCAAAGATGAGATTTTTCACCAAATGATAGTATGTCAGTTGACACATGTGAATTAAGTAGATGAGATAAGAGTATGTGTTCAATACATTTTTAGAAGGGTTTGAAGCCTTAATTTTGAGGCGTCCCAAACAGAATTAACTCGCATGGAGAATACACGTGGTTTATAATAAAAAGAAAAAGGTTTATAATAAAAAGGTTTTCCTCTTTCTTTTTGTTTCTTTTGCAGCTTCCCTAGTCACCACTTTTGGATTTTCTGTGGGCTTTTGCGTTAATACTAATCTAAGTTGAATCCTCTTGCTGTTGGAGTAAAACTACTCTCTTAACATTCTCCCTCACGTTCCTGGGTGCTCGGAACCCGGTTTCCACTTTCCAGTACTTGTTTTTTCAATATAACATGCAAAGCTACTTGTTTTGGTTTCAATATAACATTCGTCTTTTGTTTTTTTTTATAAATACTTGCTGACCTTTGCTTCTATTGTTTCGGTTTCATACAGTAATAAATAATAAAGGAGAATGAAGAGTTTTGCAGCTAAGGTTGAGGAAGGTAGAGATGGCAAGCCTTCTGTTGGTCCTGTATACCGCAACCTCCTCTCCAAAAATGAATTTCCTCCACTTGATCCTGATTTAAGTACCGCTTGGGATATTTTCAGGTTGATTAGTGAATGATAATTTTCATAATGAGTTCTTAAAAGACTTATAATATTTGACCCTTTCTGTGATGATTGCAGCGTGTCTGTCAAAAAACATCCTCAAAACCGTATGCTAGGATGGCGTGAATTTGTTGATGGAAAGGTATTTTATTGCAATTCATTTTAAGTATGTTTACATGGAAGATAAGGAATTTGATTTTTTATTTTTTTCATGTTTATAGATAGGACCATATGTCTGGAAGACATATAAGGAAGTTTACGATGAAGTTCTGCATATTGGTTCCGCTTTACGAGCATCTGGTGCTGAACCTGTAAGTGTTTGAAAGGGACTTTTGTTATTATATTTATGTAAAGTACACTAGTATTCTTTAATCAATGTCTATTGTGGTAATCCTATAACAGGGCTCTCGAATTGGAATTTATGGTTCTAACTGCCCTCAATGGATTGTGGCAATGGAGGTTTAGCACTTTGGCACTTCCCTATCCATTGTTTTCTCAAAAGTTTTCACTATTTGTTCCTTCTACAGTCCTTTTTATATACATAATTCATAAATATTTTATATTGATGTAGGCTTGTTGCGCCCATAGCTTGGTTTGTGTGCCTCTCTATGACACCCTAGGTAAAAAAATTTCCATAAATTTACTCTAGCCTTTTTTTTCTCTGCTTTTCTACAATTTGGAGCTATGTCTAAAAATGTCCTAATCAGAGCCGTTCTTTGGATTTTCTTTATTTTTTCTTATATTGGTAGCCATGGCGTTCATTTTTCTGAACTAGTGCGGATTTATTTGAGTTGTTATCTTATCTAAACTAAAGTAACATCCAGAAATTTTCAAGGCATCTTTTTTGCTGTGTTTCTCTTTCTTTTTTTCTTTTTTAATTTACTAGCAACCAGATATTCTTTCAGCTTCATTTTTCAATTACCCATTTATCACTTCGTATATTTATTGATTTGAAGCAATTTAAACACCAAATGCAGGGCCTGGTGCTGTAAATTTTATCTTAGATCATGGAGAAGTAGATTTTGCATTCGTCCAAGCTAAGAAGGTTACGCAAGTAAGAATCACTTTCTTGAGATTAATCATTTTCTGCTCCAGATGAACTTATACATCAGACATTCAGCGGCAAATAGAGGTTCTCATTGGCTACATATATTGTTTTCAGCTTCTGAATCCTGATTGTAAATCTGCTAAACGACTGAAAGGTAAAATGTGGCTAGTTCAACGTTGCTGTGCTGCATCTAATTACAGAAAGCATTTAACTGAGTTTGGTTGTGGATACAGCTATGGTGTGCTTCACTTCATTAACAGAGGAAGAGAAAGATAAGGCCACAAGCATTGGAATTAAGCCATATTCATGGGAAGAGTTCTTGCACATGGTTAGTCTGTAAGGAATTTTTCATTCAACCGGTCATACTTCACATGCTTAATACAGAAAGAACTGCTCTCTTCTGTAACAGCTTGTTATCATTATAGACAGATACTAATATATATAATGTCGAACCAGTAGGTTTGTTTCAACATTTTCCACCATTTCTATTTTTACGGTTATTGAAATTTGCTTGAATTAAAGGAATTATAATGCACTTTCTCAACAAACAAACAAAAAAAGGCATAATTTATCCTCTTATAACGGTGCTATAGTCCTAACATTTTCAGAAACCTTTCTAAAAATTTAAGATTTTATCATAAGTTTAAAGACATGAGTATTGGTAACTTGTTAATCTTATGCAACTTAATTAATAATGTTCTCTATAGCCCAACTACTCTGAATTACTCATGCTTATCTCTCTATTCAGGTCAATCTGAACAGCTTATTATCTTACAGGGAAAAGAAAACCCATCAAACATTTTACCACCTCAGGCTTATAATATATGCACAATAATGTACACGAGTGGAACCAGTGGAGACCCTAAGGGTGTTGTTTTGACGCATGAAAACATAACTACTTTCGTAAGAGGAATAGATCTTTTCTTGGAACAATTTGAAGAAAAGGTAAATCTGGTGCTGGATCCTCTGGAAAAAATTTATGATACCATTTTTTTCCTTTACTTCAATTGCACAGAGTGATACAAGAATATTTATTTATATTTGGACTAGATTCTGATACTTTCCTTTATAGCTTTTCTGATATATATGTATCTTATAATGAATAGATGACTGAAGAAGATGTGTATTTATCCTTTCTCCCGCTGGCTCATAGCCTTGATCGCACAATTGAGGAGTACTTTTTCCATAAGGGTGCATCTGTTGGCTACTATCATGGGGTGTGTTCATGCAGGGATATTTTGCTGATTTGGATTGGTTTAATTATTTATAATATAAATATGATTAGAAGGACTGGACCCTAAATTTGCATGTCCTGCTTAAATATTTCTTCGTAAGAAATATTTTATTTAAGTATAAATCTTATGCATTTCTGGAATCGCTTAATGAAGGATATAAATGCGTTGAGGGATGACTTAATGGAATTGAAGCCAACACTGTTTGCTGGGGTCCCCAGAGTTTTTGAAAAAGTCCATGAAGGCAAGGTCACGAATCAGCAGAAAATTTATTTTTTATTTGAATTCAGGATAAAAAGTTTTCAAGATCATCTGTTTCAGCTATCGAGAAAGCAGTGGAAGAACTCAACCCTGTGAGGCGAAGAATTTTTGGCATGCTCTACAAATAGTAAGTTGGTATTCTACGATTATATAATTTTGAATAAATTTTGGTAAAGGGAGGAATTTTGTTTGTGTGTTGAGAGGTTATGGATTTTCTGTTGATGTAATTTTGCTAATCGACATCTATATTTTGATACAGCAAACTTGCTTGGATGAACAAAGGATATAAACAGAGTAAAGCATCACCTTTAGCAGATCTATTAGCCTTCAGAAAGGTTGTACCTCCTCTTTTCTACCTGTATTTTAAAACTACTAGTATCCATATTGTGATCCCTGCTGCTTCTACAAGAGTGCTAATTTCCCAATTATTGTTATTTATCTTTGTAAAAACTTGACTTCTTTTAATTATGTGTAAATTTTCTCTAAAATTGCACCCTTCTCCTCAGGTCAAAGATCGGCTAGGTGGGCGTGTTAGATTAATAATATCTGGAGGTGCACCCTTGAGCTCAGAGGTGGAAGAATTCTTGCGTGTTACTTCTTGTGCCTTTGTATGTCAAGGCTATGGTAAGGAACTCTCTAGTTATACTGCTTATAAATAAGATAAACAATACTACTAGGACTTACCACATAAAACAATGCAATGCAACTGTGGGTCACATAAAACACTGACACTATGGTTATTCCAGGTTTGACTGAAACTTGTGGGCCTACTACTCTTGCTTTTCCTGATGAAATGTGCATGCTTGGTACTGTTGGTCCTATATCTGTATACAATGAACTGCAGCTGGTGGAGGTTCCAGAGATGGGCTATAATCCTCTTGGAAGTCCTCCATGTGGGGAGATATGTGTGAGAGGGAAAACTATTTTTACTAGGTACTACAAAAATCCTGAGTTAACCAGGGAAGCAATAACAGATGGATGGTTTCATACAGGTTGAACTGTCATTTCCTGCTTCAAACTGAACATTTTGTTTTAATTATTTACATGATATGATATTGAGGAACTTGAGGTCACCATCCAAAAGCTAGCTTAAAGGGTGGGAGTGCCCAAGACCTTATAAACCCCAGATTGATTAGTTGTCGATTGGAGACTTCACACATCTATCAATATTCAGTACAACACCCCTTTGGGAGGTGTGACACTTTAATCCAGCTTATAGGTAGCCCTTTTCATGGGCTTTACTCTCAATGAAAGCACCAATTGTAAGATCACCACTCCAAAAGCTAACTCTCTAGTTATACTGCTTATAAATAAGATAAACAATACTACTAGGACTTACCACATAAAACAATGCAATGCAACTGTGGGTCACATAAAACACTGACACTATGGTTATTCCAGGTTTGACTGAAACTTGTGGGCCTACTACTCTTGCTTTTCCTGATGAAATGTGCATGCTTGGTACTGTTGGTCCTATATCTGTATACAATGAACTGCAGCTGGTGGAGGTTCCAGAGATGGGCTATAATCCTCTTGGAAGTCCTCCATGTGGGGAGATATGTGTGAGAGGGAAAACTATTTTTACTAGGTACTACAAAAATCCTGAGTTAACCAGGGAAGCAATAACAGATGGATGGTTTCATACAGGTTGAACTGTCATTTCCTGCTTCAAACTGAACATTTTGTTTTAATTATTTACATGATATGATATTGAGGAACTTGAGGTCACCATCCAAAAGCTAGCTTAAAGGGTGGGAGTGCCCAAGACCTTATAAACCCCAGATTGATTAGTTGTCGATTGGAGACTTCACACATCTATCAATATTCAGTACAACACCCCTTTGGGAGGTGTGACACTTTAATCCAGCTTATAGGTAGCCCTTTTCATGGGCTTTACTCTCAATGAAAGCACCAATTGTAAGATCACCACTCCAAAAGCTAACTCAAAGGATGAGAGTGTCCAAGACCTTATAAACTCCACATTAATTGCCCATACAACCAATGTGGGACTCGTGACATATGATCTGATTGTTCAATTGCTTGCTATCCTCAGGGGACATAGGAGAACTGCATCCCAATGGTGTTATTAAGATTGTTGACAGGAAGAAGAATCTTATAAAACTTTCTCAAGGAGAGTATATTGCACTTGAGCATTTGGAAAATGTTTATGGAATCACTCCAATAATAGAAGATGTAAGCATCTGCACAAATTCAGGGTATAATTTTCAATCCTTAGATTCTTGATAGGTTTGTGATTGTTTTTTGTGTTTTTCTTTAAGGTCTGGGTTTATGGGAACAGCTTCAAGTCAGTGCTAGTTGCTGTAGTAGTTCCAAATGAAGAAATTACCAAGAAGTGGGCATATTCAAATGGTCACATGGCTCCTTTCTCCAATCTATGTTCTCTTGACCAATTGAAGAAATATGTTCTATCCGAACTCAAGCTGACCGCTGAGAGAAACAAGGTAACATCTATGTATATTGAGATAATATTATAAATGAACTTCAACTACTGATTCGTTCTGTGTGATTATTTCTTTACGACTGTATTCTACATCCAGTTTTAGGTGCTTCAATGCTTTTTAACTTTTTAACTTTTCTCTTTCAACGTACTAGCTGAAGGGCTTTGAACATATCAAAGGGGTCATATTAGAACCGCGTCCATTTGACATGGAAAGAGACTTGGTAACTGCAACAATGAAGAAGAAGAGAAATAATATGCTCAAGTATTATCAGGTAATCTGATATACTTTTTTCACTCTTCCTTACTCTTTTTGTAGTCCTGTTTAAGTACTTATGTATATTACAAGTTCTCACAAATTGTTGACATTGTGACAGGTTGAAATAGATGAACTATACCGAAGTTTGACTGGAGATAAGCATAAAATTTGATGTTCCATGCCAGATGAAGCTGTTTAGTATAATAGTAGAGCTTTATAGCAGTTGTTCCCGTTCCAAATTCCCACCTATGTTGTCCTTGTGACCAGTGATGTGGTTACTGGGTAGCAGCTGCACTGCTTCAGAATTGTAGTACCTAACTGTAAATTGTACATTAGAACAATAAGCAACGCAACGCAAATTCTATAGCAATACCCTCGTAAATCCATATGCATACCGCAGGAGGTACACTGCGAGGTTTTTTTTTTTTTTTTTTTTTTTTTTAAGGTATTCCCCACATATTATTTTAATTAGAACTAATGGTAAGTAAGTACCAATTATTTTAATTAAAAAAAAGAAGAAGCCTAATTTGATAGTCAATATAACCGTAGCTCGAACATTTCATTCGTGCTTAAAACAAAACTACATATATTACCTTAAATGTTATGAAAATATTAATTAAGCAAGCATTGGTCACCGACTCATAATTCACTCTAACTAACACAAGTTACAGTCTCCATCAAAAAAATCAGTTAAAAACAAAATCAGTGAAATCGCAGTGTTGCAGAAGTATTAGGTGAAGGAAGATCCAGCTCCACCTTCCGAAGCGTCCACTCGCCGTCACGTTAGTTTCAATTCTCACCCTTTCACAGTAATGTATATGTAAATATATTTTCCAATTGTGTTGTTATTCGACCTAATTTTGATGGCTAGTTTACTCGTTATTTTGGAATCCAACTCTTAAAAATAAAGTTATCATTTAACTATGTAAGTATGCATGAAACTGTAACTCATGTTAATACAAATATTTCTTACTTTATTCTCTATACTGGCTCCTATTAATGAATTGGTATCTACGTATCCAAACTAGAATATTTTTTATGAGCATTATTTCAGCCAAAAAGAAAAAGAAGAAGAAAGTGCTATATTCAGGAGGTTGAAACAGTTTTAGAGAAATTAAAAAATTGAAGGACGCCCACTTCATTCACTGAGAACATGATGAAAGATTGTTGAGAAAGAAAGAGATGCGTGCCCTGAACAGATTGTTATTGCGGAAGCCATGTTCACGCGAAATGTGTACGCTTACAGCGGCAAAACTGAATTATATGCTTGATGGTTACATAGACGACAACAAAATAGAACAAGCTCGCGAAGTATTAAACGAAAACCCCACCACCTCCCGCAGTGTCGTTTCCTGGAACCAGATGATGACCTTTTACGTACAACGCCATCAAATCGAACTTGCCCACGAGCTGTTCGATCAAATGCCCCTGAAAGACGCCGTTTCCTGGAATATCATGCTTTCTGGTTTTCAGAGAACCAGAAACACTTACGGGCTGTACCATTGTTTCTTGCAAATGGGAAGAGCTGGTATAGCACCCAATGAATATACCTTCTCCATGTTGCTCAGAGCAGTTATAAGTACCGAGTTGGATGTTTTGGTCAAGCAGGTTCATGCTCGATCACTGCATTTGGCACTCAACTTGAACGTGTTTGTTGGGTCTTCGTTGATCAGAGCTTATGCGAGTTTAAGGGAGGAAGAGGCTTTAGGTCGAGTGTTCAATGATATATTGATGAAAGATGTTACCTCTTGGAATGCTTTGGTTTCTGGTTATATGGAAGTGGGAAACATGGCTGATGCTCAAACAAGGTTTGATCTTATGCCCCAAAGAAACATCATTTCCTGGACTACTTTGGTGAATGGTTATATCAGGAACAAGCGAATTAATAAAGCAAGGTCCATTTTTAACAAAATGAGTGAGAGGAATGTGGTCTCTTGGACTGTAATGATTAGTGGGTATGTGCAAAATAGAAGATTTATGGATGCATTGAAGCTTTTTCTTTTGATGTTTAAGTCAGGAACTCGTCCAAATCATTTCACATTTTCAAGTGTATTGGATGCATGTGCTGGTTGTTCCTCTCTTCTGATGGGCATGCAGGTGCACCTCTGTATTATCAAGTCTGGCATACCAGACGATGTTATCTCATTGACCTCGCTTGTGGATATGTATGCAAAATGTGGGGATGTGGATACAGCATTTCGTGTTTTTGAGTCCATTCTGAGTAAGAATTTGGTATCATGGAATACAATAATTGGCGGTTATGCCACACATGGGCTAGCTACCCGAGCATTGGGGGAGTTTGATAGGATGGAAAAAGCTGGTGTTACACCTGATGAAGTTACATTTGTAAATGTGTTATCAGCGTGTGTACATGCAGGTCTTGTTGAAGAAGGTGAAAAACACTTCGCTGCTATGCAGGCCAAGTATAGAATCCAAGCAGAGATGGAGCACTATACTTGCATGGTGGACCTTTATGGAAGAGCAGGGAAATTTGAAGCAGCAGAAGTATTAATCAAGAGTATGCCATTTGAGCCTGACGTTGTGTTGTGGGGTGCATTACTTGCAGCTTGTGGGCTGCATTCAAATTTAGAACTTGGAGAGTATGCTGCAGAGAGGATCCGCAAACTGGAGAGCAATCATCCTGTTTCTTACTCAATGCTTTCAAAGATCCAAGGTGAGAAAGGAATATGGAGCAGTGTAAATGAATTGAGGGACATGATGAAGAAGAGACAAGTCAAAAAGCAGAAAGCAGTTAGCTGGGTTGAGTAATCTCTTGCTGTAAATTCAGCCAAGTGATAAAATTTATGTGCAATTCATGAGAAAAAAAATGTTGCCACGAAAAGAATGGTTAATGGTTAAAATGTCTTAAATGAACTTTTCTAACTCAGGAGCTCAAAAATACTCTGAAGGAACCCGAACGCCACCGAAAGAAGAACAAGAACAAGAACATGAAGCACAGCTGTAACATATTCATGAGCCCGAGGTTAATCAATTCCGCTGGTTGCACTGTCGATGGGAAGGACCTAAGGGACTTGCAGTCACGGGATTGAGGAGGAGCGAACTATTGCAGGTTTTGGTTTTTGGGTTTATTTACTGTTATATTATGACACAATATTATGTTTATGATAAAACATCATTGGTTGACTTGTCCCAGGAAGAAAAAAAGGTTGAAGGTAAAATCTTATATCTGGTGCTATTTCATTTCATGGTTGGCGTAGTAAGGACTTGAGAGGCAACTATTGCCACTCATTTTCAATTGACATTCTTTATTTTCTTAAAATTTCCTTTAAATACTATAGATAAACTAAGGGATTTGATTTTCTCATGTTGCATGAGAATTCAATTCTCATGTTGTGACTCAACTAGTGGTGGGTTCCACATTTATTAAAAAAAGAAAAAGAAAAGAAAAATTTTGTACGCAAATCGAAGAGTCACAACATGAGAATTGAATTCTTATGTAACATGAGAAAATGTTTTCCCATAAACTAATACAGTCTACGAGATAGTTTACTCATATATTTTATTCAATTAATAGATAAAACTTCACTTTTATAAAATAAGATGAGAAAAAAGGTATTTTTAATCACACAAAAAAAAAAAATCTTAACTAACCAAGAAAAATACATCTAGAACATGTAAAGCAAACATGGTTCGAGAAGAGCAAAATGTTAATAGATAATTGAGATAAACTAATAGTCTACTAAATAATTGGGTCATATGGTTTATTTAAGTAATACATGAGACTCCACTCTACGCTTTGAAATGAAAAAAAAAAAAAAGAGTAATATTTTTCATACAATAATATGAAAAAGGGGTATTTTTAATTAAGAGTGAGGGTTTTTTTTTCTCCTCTCTTTTTCCTATGATCTTTCTCTTTTTCTCTTTTAAAAGAATCATTCTTTAAAAGGATACACACTTTTTTCTAAATTTTTATGTAAAAAGCATAAAATAACACTGAATTCAAGGAACAAAGTTGTATAATTTTTTTTAATTCTTGAAAATAAATTATATTTTCGAATAACAGCTTTTGCAAAGAGGAAAATGTAATTGTTTTTAATGAAACATTATAATTTGATTTCATAAAAAATAAAAAATAAAATAACATATGGATACGAAACGATGCCTATAATATTTTAATAGAAACATTATACGAATTAAAACGTCGAAGTCTAAGAATATTAATTATCCTATAGGAATACTTCTTTTCTTTGAAAATTCATTTAGTGTTTTATAAAATAGACGTTTTTTATTACATCAAAATTATAGTTTTCTAACTTTTCTTAAAAAATGCATTGTTAGTTATAGAGTGATTACTATCTTCCTTACATCATCAATTCATTTTGAAATTGTGTTTGCGAGCATGTGTCAAATTAATCGACACCTATAAAAGAATAAAATTCTTCACCAATTTTAACTTAATTTTCAATTAGCTAGTATTCTAATACTTTTTTAGCTTAAAATAAAGCTAGCAATAATATAATAGTACATAATTTTTATACTTTAAAATAATAATTAAAATTTTCAAAATAGAATTTGATTAGTGTAGACATGAAAATAGACTGATAGTTTGTAGTTTAATTAAACAGAAAAATATTTCTGTAATTACTACAGATAAGTTATCTACATTTACTCACAAAACAACGTCGTTTTAGTATTGAAAGATTAAAAAATTATAATTATAAAGACTATAATAACCCTAAAATAAATTAAAATTATAAAAACACCATGATTTCTACTCCAAAACAATGTCGTATTGGACTTACTGCAAATAACTTAACTATAGTAGGGCAGAAAAAGTGAACCCAGTTTTAACTAAACAAGGAAACTTATTATAAAATATTAACAAATGGGATAACAATATACTCCTCGCATAGTATATGTCAGACCACCAGTCAAAATGTCGAACTTATTATCCCTTTGACCAAACTAGAAATTTAGCATCCAGAAACAAATTTGGACAATAAGGTATTACAAACATGGAGGACAATATGTATATGTATATATATGCAACACTCTAAATGGTACAAGGAACTTCCCCCACTTTTAACTAAACTACCGACAATCAGCATTTCCTTCAGAAGTAATAAAGGGTGGTTAAGGTAACCTTCCCGCGAAGAAAGCACGATCTCAGTTGTAAGGGACGAAACATCCAATCCAATCCAAATCCAAATGGCAAAAATAGTGTGGATGGCTATTACTTCATTTGCGGCTCCTGGCTTCATCCTTTTCATTCTCTCGCTTCTTGTAAAGTCTCTCAAGAACACGCTTCGCCTCACATTGTGGAAAATTTGACAAATCATAGTAGTGTGGTGCTATATCAACCAACCTGTGTCAGATGACAATTGCATGATCATGAAGTTAGGACTAGGAAAACTATATAGCATTAAACCAAAAAAAAAAAAAAGAGCAACAGTGCATACTTGACGAAATGTCTACCAACTCTTCTACCGACTAAAATCTAACATTGTAATTTACAAAAAAAAAAAAAAAAAAAATCTAACATTGTAATTCAGAATCACAAATTGCATCTGTCTGTGAGCTTTCACCATATTCAAAAGTTTTACATCACTCAGTTTCCATTTTATTGAACACAAGCTCCCAATTTCATCAGGCTTTCCATTAACATCACGCATAACAAGCATTGATAACTTTATCAGCCAGACCGTACAAACATACATCAATAAACCACATACAAAGAGAAAAAAAATCTTACCATTCCCCACGTATGTCTGTCACGGTACGAATAAAATTCCGACTGGTAAGAACAAATTCATTATATATTACCCATTCAGGCTTGTGGTCCAGGCAATTTGATGGATGCAAATGCACCACCTACACAAACAGAACAGAATCATTAGAAAACATAAAAACACGATATTACAGCCAACTTGGTAACAAGAAATGAAGACAGAAGAAGAATAAGAAGATAAAGACAAATAGCAGCTCATCTTAAAAAACCTGGTTGTCTTTCACTGTCAAGTAGTGTCCTGTACGCTCCAGATGAGCTACCTGCATGAAATATCCAGCTAGCATCGCCTTTCTTATGTTGACATAGTACTCACGGATATTAAAGTCTGTGCTGCATAACTTCAGATTAAACCGGCTCATAATCCGCACTAGTTGTTGTCTAACATTATCAGCTGATTTCAATGCTCTATGATTAACAAAGTTATCATAGCACCAAGAGGGATCTTCATCTGAAAAACCACATATATACAATTAATAAGCTAAACATCAGAAAACATATCAATGGAAAAGATTTTTATTTTTATTTTTTTGAAAAGCTAACAGAAATCAGCACTTACTATTTTGCTTGTATGCATGGTAGACATTCAAGAGCGTTAGATGATCTCCATCGATGTGCCCGAACCTAGCTTTAGCTTCATCCGCAGCTTTTTGTGCCTCCCTAGGCCGGACAAAGCAATTGGGTACTAAAGAAAGAAATTGATTATCACAGAGGAGGCCCACGTAGGTCAGCAGATGCATAGAGGCGAGACCACACCATTTGCTTCATGAGAGAATACTGAGAAACTGCAACTAACTGCATCAGCACTTACTTAGAATCCTATGGTACATGCCAACCGGGGGCATGGAACCCAGACAAGACAGTTGCTGATGACAACCTAACAGGACACACTCCACTGACCTCATTCATGTGCAAACTAAGCACACATGTAAGCAGTTAAACATCCCCCAACATATTCACAAGATTATCCCCGTGCACATGCACAATTGCAGGGAATCCATTTCAGAATGGAGCCCAGCAAAACTCCTTTCCTTAACATTACGGTGGGACACTGGACTGACACAAAAGCAACAGAATAAAAGAATAATACCTGAAAGCATGGCTGAAATTGACAAAATCTCATTTGAACAGTTGAATTCAGGACTGACAACGAGCATCTTTGACATCTGTGGGTCCAAGGGAAATTCACTCATGATCTCACCCAGTTTTGTTAAGTTACCATCGTCATCCAGCGCACCTAAGTAATTCAAAACTTCCAATGCACGCATTAAGGTCTCAGGGGCAGGAGGGTCCATGAAATCAAAATGCACCAAATCATCTATTCCCAGTTTCTTCAAAGTAAGAACTGTGTTAGCAAGATTTGATCTCAAAATCTCAGGATAGGTCTGCGGCTGAAGATCATTATTGAAACTTCTTTCAGTATAAAGTCTGAAGCATTTCCCGGGTTGAGTTCTTCCGGCACGCCCCGATCTCTGATGTGCACTGGCTTTTGATATTGGAGACACTAATAGAGACTCCACACGAATTCGTGGGTTATAAACCTTCTGCTTAGCAAAACCAGGGTCAATAACATAGACAATACCATCAATTGTTAAGGAAGTTTCTGCTATGTTTGTTGATACTACAATCTTCCTTCCAGGAGGCCCACCTTCCTTCAGTGGAGGTGGAGCTGGCTCGAAAATCTTCTGCTGCATAGCTGGAGGAAGAGTAGAATACAGGGGTACCACTTTCACAGGGCCCACCTGGTCTCCCAAATTTGAAACTTCTTTTGATATTTTGCGGCATGCATCTTCTATCTCTTCCTCTCCAGTAAGAAATACAAGTATATCTCCAGAAGGTTCACACATGTGTATCTGTACCACCGTCCTAATACCAGCCTCTAGGTAATCCCTTTCAGGTTCCTGAGTATAGAAAATTTCCACAGGATGTAGCCTTCCAGGAACTTTCATAAGAGGGGCACCATAAAAATAGTTCTGGAATTTTTCGGCTTCAAGAGTTGCACTCATAACGACCAACTTCAAGTCCTTTCTATTTTTAAGCACTTCCTTCAGAAGGCCAAATAGCACATCTGTAGCCAAAGTCCTTTCATGTGCCTCATCAAGAATAATAACTTTGTATCGTTCCAGAAGTGGATCAGTCATTGCTTCTCTTAGGAGCATTCCATCTGTAAGATACCTGTCAAACAAAGCATTCCACTTGAGATTAGACAAAAGAGTGCAAAAAAGAGCAGCACGTTAATAAATATATAGATAAAGCAAATCAAGCTCTGAATTAATAAAAGAGAGTAACCTAATAATAAAATTAAACATACTTCAAAACTGTCCTCGCACTACTGCAGTCTTCGAATCTGATACTGTAACCAACCTCTTCCCCAATAGTTACATCCATCTCTTCAGCCACACGGCGGGAAACAGACATTGCAGCCACTCTCCGAGGCTGAGTGCATGCAATCATCATCTTCCTTCGTTTATCCGGACTTTCTAAATCGACAGCATCCAAAACAAACTGAGGGATCTGTCACCCAAAAAATAATTAAAAATTGATAAATTAGAGACACACACACATACACACACGAATAAAGCCCAAATAATGCATCTAAGATTGTAACATTTGTGTATTTGTATGACTCTAAATGAAAAAAGAAGAACATGTAATAACTAAAACACATTACAAAAATTGTGATGACATGAAATTGATAGGTCACTCCAGTACACCACTAACGAGGAATCCAACACAACTGACCCAATAATTTAGTCGTCAAAGTTTAACAATCTTCACAACCACTCTGAATTTTTCCTCACTTCCAACGAAGTAAAAGCAACGAAAAATAAAAACCGTCTACGAAGCCTGGCATCGAAAATAAAGCAATTAACTTAACACATATCTCCAATATTCATAGACCACGGAATCAAAATTAAACGACACTACACAAAATCAATCTCTTAAAAAAAAAAAAAAAAAAACTTTTCCCACAATTATAATCTAATAAAGAAGAAGCAAAACAAGAATGACCTAAAGCATATAACATGAAAAAAAACAAAAAATCAAAAACAAGAAAAAAACCTGGGTGGTTTTGCCGCTACCAGTCTCGCCAACGAGAATCAAAGTCTGGTTGTCCTTCAAAACCTGTAAGAACTCCTCTTTCTGGTGCCAAACTGGGAGGGTCTTCCTCTTCTCCAAAATCTCAAAGTACCTCTGCGAGTAAGGTTTTGCAGTCCAGGAATTGATGAGACTGTTGACAACGCTGTTGTTGGCGCCACCATTGGATTTGACCATCTTAGCGGCAGCATCGTCTACCACATCGAACAAGCTCACCTTCCTCTTTCTCTCCGTACCCATCAAATTCAAAACCCTAATCCCTCCAAACCCAAATCAAAGAGGCTAGGGCTAAGTTTTGGTGTAAATAATAAAACGATCCAAGACCTAAGGAGGAAGATGAAGTTTCCTTAATTACGATTAAGCCCTCCATTTTTTCCATTATTTTATTGGTAGCGGTGAGATGGTGAACCTTTTCCAGTTTTCTCCAAACTTGTGTTCGGCCTTTGGATTGGCATGAAATTACTCTGTTGGATCAGAATCAGTGGGCCCACTTACTCTGGCCCACTCTAGCCTTTGCAATTCATTTTTATCTGGGCCTTCATTTTTGGGTCAAAGGTCTTATACCTTGTTAATATGAAGTCCAATAATGATTATTGATTTCAGTTATGAATGTCTTAATCTGAATTTCTTGACTTCAGTTAGGTAACCAAAAGCTGACCCAAAACTCCAAAAAAATATATATGAAATAGTTTTAAACAAGGAACTAGGAAGTGTCATTTACGTCGCGTAATCTATATTCATATAGATTTTAATCAAATTAAACTAGGTCAATCATTTAAAAAAAAAATTACTTCGACTACGTAAAAATGAAAAGAAATCTGAAGCATCCGCATGAGTTAGAAATAAAAACAAATTTGAGTTTTTCACTTCCAATAAAAACTGTTGTTAAAGAAATTATGAATTAGAATTCCATCAAAATCTTGCATAATTTATGCTTTGAATACTTGTTCTTTTTTCTATAAATTTTAGGTGAAATCCATCTTTAAGGACTAAATAGTTGCTCAATTCTTCTTTTCTCCAAAAGAAAAGTACATAAATACTGTTTTATGGTCACTACTATCACAATTTTAACTTATAAAATCATTTTTCAAGAGTAATAAACATCATATGAAAAACCATTCTTTTCATCCAATAAGACTTCTGATTGTTGATTATATTTATCAAAAGAGTGAATAGTGGTACAGAATGTTTCATGCATGAAATAATACGGCTACATTTCTTTTCATTCTTTTCGTTCTCTCTTCCTGATCGTTGATTAAGATCTAGGAAGTCGCCGAGGACTATGCTGCACATCGCATGGATGACTCCCATTTACAACTTCAGTTGTCTTTGTTGGTGTCCCAGGTCCAATATTTGGGTTATTCCATGGAGACTCATTTTCGTGGTTTTTCGATACCCACTCTTCGCCTGAATCATCCAATAAAACTCATGATTCCTCCTTTGACGCTTGAGCAGCTTCGAAGGCCGTTAAGACGGAGATTCCTCTTTTTTGTGGCAACAATCCAACTAATTGGATCTTCATAACTGAGTTGTTCTTTCACTTGACACAAATCCCAAATGATTTCAAGATTGAATTGGCGGGTCTTCGGATGGATGACCCTGCTATTCCATGTTATCAGTGGGCCTACAAAAGCGACAAGATTAATTCTTGGGCAGATTTTGCACGCGCCTTGCGCTATCGTTTTGGGACTTTGGAATTGAAAATCAACTAAATGTTTTAGACTTCTGATTGTTCAACTTATTTATCAACAAAAAGTGAACAGTTATATAAAAAGTTAAATGCATGAAATAATACAGAAGCTACGATTCTTTCTATTCTGTTTGTTCTCTTTTCCTGATCGTTGGTGAAGATCCAAGAAGTCGCCGAGGACTTAGCAGCGCTGCAACATCGCATAGATGACTCATATTTACAGCTTCAGCTTTCTTTGTTGGTGTCTCAGGTCCAACAATTTGGTGATCTATGGAAGCTCATTTTTGTGTGTTTTCTGCTACCCACTCTTCGCTAGAATCATCTAATAAGACTCGTGATTCCTCCTTTGACGCTCTAGCAACATTGAAGGCGGGTAAGACGAAGATTCCTCCTTTTTGTGGCAACGATCCAACTAATAGGATCTCCAGTCTCACGTTGTTCTTTCACTTGTAACAAATCCTAGATGTTTTCAAGATTGAATTGGCAGATCTTCGGATGGATGGCCCTGCTGCTCCGTGGTATTAGTGGGTCTGCAGAAGCAGCAAGATTAATTCTTGGGCAGATTTTGCTCGTGACTTGCATTATCATTTTGGGACTTTGGAATTGAAAGTTAAGTAAATGATTTAGACTTCTGATTGTTCAACTTATTTATCAACTAAAAGTGAACAGTTGTACAAAAAGTTCAATGCATGAAATAATACAAAAGCCACGTTTCTTTCTATTCTTTTCGTTCTCTCTTCCTGATCGTTGGTGAAGATCCGGGAAGTCGCCGAGGACTTAGCAGCGCTGCAACATCGCATAGATGACTCCCATTTACAACTTAAATTTTCTTTGTTGGTGTCACCGGTCCAATAATTGGGTGATTCCATGGAGGCTCATTTTTGTGTTTTTTCTGCTACCCACAATTTTCCTCTTCTTATATTTATTGTCTAACAAATCCGTCTTTGTGTGGCTAAGTGTTAGTTAGAATATTAAACGTAATAACTCAAATATTTGTCAACTCTTCAACTAATATAACTCGAATATTTGTCAACTCTTCAGAAAAAAATTTAATTTAGAGACAACTCTTCATCATCTATTACACGTTGATATAAAATGCTGACAGTTAGAGGTGGCAAAATTTGTTCGGCCTAGAGGGCCGACCCACCCCACATTCCAAACGGGCGGGTTAGCCCGCCAACACTTTTTTTCTCTTATATTTACTGTCTAAGAAATCATGTTGATATAAAATGTTGACAGTTAGAGATGACAAAATAGGCTCGGTCCGGAGGGCCGTTATTGTCTAACTAATACTATGAGGTACCTAACTCCAACTTTTTGTACATGTAGAGTTGGCAAATATTTGAGTTAGTACGTTTAATATTCCAATAAACACTGCATAGTTGAAGTTAAATGTGGTAATTCAGAAAACCATTTATTACCTTACATGCATAAAATGTAGCGATATTCTCTTACGATTTGACTTAATTTTTACAAGTCAAATAAAATGATTTTTTTTCCTGTGCATCGCACGAGTAATACACTAATATATATGTGTGTGTGAGTGTGTGTACGAAAATAATGACACGTTCTTTTTCTTATAAATTAATCAACAACGGTCGCCGGCAAAAAATTTGATCTTTTTTTTTCATGCATCGCACGGGTAATGCACTAGTTTTGCATAGAAATTGAAACCCCAATTTTACTCATTTGTGAATTAAGTTAAGGTTTTTAAAATCATATCAAAACTTGATTTATTTGATCCTTTTTGGACCCAAATCGCAAGAATTGCATTAGAAAATGCCTTGAATCGCGCATTGAAAAAGACTATTGTCTATTGTCGGTCGTCTAGATTATAAAGGCTGAGACAAGGTTCCACAAAAGGGATGTACGTCTTTTTCGTCTTGAAAACAAACTAAAGAATAGTTTAAGATAAAATAATAATATAAAGTATAAACGACAAAGAATGAAATGCTAAAAAGAAAAAAAAAAGAAAAAAAATGTTCTAGAACTTAGGGTTTTTCAAATCCTCTCAATGAAATAAGCCCATGACAAGAGAGTGAACAGTTGTTCCTTGGTACATAAGCTACCATTCTTTTCGTTCCCTTTCGTTCTATCGTTGGGTTAACAATTACCTTTCTCTGCATTCTTTTCGTTCAGTTTCGTTCCATCGTTCGGTTAACACGTTTCATCTGAACTGCATCGTTATGGAAGTCGTCGAGGACTTAGCAGCCCTGATTCACGGCTACAGCATCAGCTTTCTTTGTTGGTCTTCCAGGTCCAACAATTGGGTAATTCTATGGAGGCTCGTTTTCGTGAGCTTTCTACTACCGACTACTCTTCACGTAGTCGTGGTTCCTTATTCGAAATGATCCAACTAACTGGATCTTCAGAATGGAGTTGTTCTTTAAATTGCAAAAAATCCCAGAGGATTCCAATATTGCATTGGCAGGTCTTCGAATGGATTTCCCTGCTGGTTCATGGTACCAATGCATCTACAAAAGCTACATGATTAAGTCTTGGGCAAATTTTGCTTTTGTCTTGAGATCTCGTTTTGGGACTTCGTCAAAAAGTGTCCAGGGTCTCCTCTCCAACTTGTCCCAAACTGTGTCCTTGGGGGATTACGTCAGTGAATTTGAGATCCTGGCGAGTCAGGTTTCGAACTTGTCCGACGTGATGCTGATAAAATTTTTCATTGCATGTTTAAAAACTAATCTCAGTTTTGCAATCAAGCTTCATCACCCGATATCCTTGTTACACGCGATGCAGCTGGCCTATGACTCGAATGTAAGTAATTTTGCTTTCATTTCTAATGATTGCCTGACTATTGAGTTATGTGCCATCGTTTTCTTTTGAAATGAAAAAGGATGTTAATTTTTGTACTTGAATAATAAATTAAATTTGTGCCATCGGTTACCTACGATGCACCGACACTTCCCGAAACTCTCTGATACTTCGATACTTCCCGACACTTCATCACGCATTGTAGAGACTCAAAAACAGGTTAAAAGGTTGCATTACGTTGCGTTTTTAGTTCCAACTATTAGATTCGTTAGATTATGATTACCATTATATTGAGTTTAACATAAATATATGAGACATCTTATATTTATTTGCAAAATTGATGGATATTATAAGTTTAGCTTCATTTTTTTGTTTAATTATTGAATATTAAATATAATATACACCATATAAATTAAAAATATTATGTAATATCAAAACGTGTCCTAACGTGTCGAAATCTAACATTTTTTAGAATTAAGGTGTTGGAGTGTCGTGTCGTATCGTATCCCATGTCCTGTGTCGGTGTCGGTACAACATAGTCGATTACTATGCATAGGAAATTCATACATTTTATATCATCAATTGCTTTATGTTTTTATTGGATAGGGATAACTTTAGATATGTATGGTTTGTCTTACCAAATCGCAAAATATTATCATCGAACACTTAGACAAGGTATATATCGAAGTGAAAAATATGGGCAATTAATGCACCACTATGTTTTTATTGGGAAATGTGATGAGAAAGGATAACCTCATAATGAATGAAAAACGTTATTGTAGTACTTTTTCACTATTTCATTCAATTTCTCCTTGCAACTATATAATCAAGGTTGTTATGAACTTATGATGATGTTAAAGTAATATCGGGTGATACACAAATGAGATTTAGTTTTGAAAGCCGACTTTAATAGTAGTTTGGCAAGCTTTTTTTCCAGCGTAGTGCCACAATTACCGGTGAGGGTTAGTAACTTAACGAGGCTTTCAAAATACCCAAATAACAACCAGTGCATTTATGTTTTAGAAACTGATTTATCTAACCATACTGTAAATTGTGTGTGTTCTTTTTAACTTCCCTTGGTCTTCTGCTGATCTAAACAAGCAACAATGACATCTCAACAACTTAGATATAGGAGCAGTAGAACTTATAATCGTTTTTTGAACTTGAAATATAAGCTGCTTCAAAGTAGTAAGAATTTTTTTTTGCACATTTTAGAAATTTGACCTTATGTTGAAATGACTCTGTATATTCTGAGTTAAACACTAAGTTTGGTTGTTCGTATGCCTGTTCTTGGGTTACAATTGATTTCATGCGCCCTTTCTGCTCATATGTTGGATGTTTACTTGTAGTCATAGAAATTGTACTTGAATGTGTAAAAGTCTGTTTTTTTTTTTTACCTTGAGAATTTTATTTTGAGTCCTTAGAAGGTGTATGGATGCATTAGTACAGGTGTGAAGCAATTTGGAGAAGAGTCACAGTCTATGCAAATTTTCTTCAATGTAATCCATTATTTATTCGAATAAATAGAGTTCATTTACTTGAGTAAATGACAAGGTCGAAGCTCAAATTGCAATTTTTTTATTCTTATTCTATATTTTATTGAATTCGAAGATTATTTTGTATCAGAATCGTGGAAATTAAGGCATTCTTGATCTTGAAGCACTATAGATGAGAATGCATGGCTATTTTATGATATGCATAAAGATTTTCCCGATTGTTCTATATCCAAGATAGTAATAATGTTATAGTTGACATTCTAAGTAAATCTTGTCATGGTTCAACTCAATTCACATACAAGTCAATTAATGCAAATAAGTGCACATTATGAGGTTTGTGACTATACTTTATAGGAAATGGATACTCATTACAAATTGTTGTACGATCATGCTCTTAAAAATATTTTTACAATCATGCTCTTACTATACATTTTACTAACCCATTTATATGATCCTAGAGTCACCAAGGACATGTGGCTGAATTAGTTAAATGTTTTATTTAGACTTTTGATTTCCTTTTCTTATTCATCTTGGTTACCATAAATTAGATGCGCGTTTGCAGGAATTTCCTTCTAACAATGTGTTTGAAAAACGCATAAGAGAAACGATTATGGATGCAAATAAGATCGGGGTTACATTTGCAGATATTGGTGGTTTGGATGATATTAAGAAAATGCTTAAAGAAGTGGTTCTAAATCATTGTGATGGTGTATTGTTTTACGGACCTACTGGTACAGGAAAAACAATGCTTGCAAAGGCAATTGCAAATGAAATTGGAGCAAGTTTAATTCATGTCTCAAAATCCATCATCACTTCACGGTGGTATAATAAGCAAGAGGTAATGAATGTCCGAGCTATGTTTACAGTAGAAGCAAAGGTTGCCCCATCTATTATTTTTGTTGATGAGGTTGATAGCATCCTTGGGCAAAACCTGCTGATCAAAGCAGGACAAATAATTCCTAATGATGAGGCAATGATGAAGATTATAAATGAATTCATTTTGCAATGGGATGAGCTAATGACTAAACCTGGTAATCAAATTTTGATTCTTACTGCAACCAATAGACCATTTTACCTTGATGAAGCAATTATAAGATGGTTTGAACGCAGGTAGGGCTGCATTTTTGTAATTTAATGGGCATGATCATTTGTTGCTTCTGTTTAGTTGCAAACTATTGTTTTATATATATATCAATGACATCTCCTGTTCATTGAAATGCTGAGCAAGATCATGGTTGGTTTTCCATCTGCTAAGAACAAGGTATCGTTATTGGAATATCTCGTGGCTAAAGAAAACCATGAAAATCTAGACTTCGAAGAGCTTTCAACCATGATAGAAGGATATAGTGGAAGTGATCTTAAGGTTCATCCTCTCGGTTACTCTAATTCCTTCAAGTTAGTGGCGATAATATATTGACATTAATTTCTGTGATCAGATATTGTGCAGAACTGCAGCTAGAGAACCTCTTAGGGAGCTATTACAACAGGAGAGTTTGAAGACTGTGGTAGTTACCAAATCACTTCTAATAATTTGAACTTTAAAATGATATTTATCTTAATGTGTATTTGTTATTTTCTATATAGCTGTGTCATGAACGTTGCGTCTTATTTCAATAAAATAAGGGAGAAGTTCAAATCTCAGAAGATGAAGACCACCAAGTAATTACCCTGAGGCCAATAAACATGGAAGTCATGAGATGGGCAAAGGGTCAGGTATTTTGGATAGAAAATCATCACTTCAATGGTTATAATCTCACCCATATGGAAGATTGAAAACCTTCTGCTAGCTGAGAATATATTTTCATGCATGGAAATTAATAGATTTATGTGTAAAAATGCAGGTAGCTGCAAGTGTTGATGCGAACGGATCAATAATGGTAGGAGATTCAAGGAAGAAACATCACCGCCCTTATTTCATTTAGATTATGTTACATTGAGAATAACAACTCGTTCTAGAAAAAGTTCTATGAGGCTAAACGATTTTGTGGTTTAAATGCATGTATTATTTTAGTTAGCTTGTATCCTACATGTAGGGTATGGGTAGTTAGCAGTGTTTTGCTTGTTGGGGGGAAATCAAATATACAAAAGAAGATACAAATATGTTAGATCATATTTTATTGTCCATACTGCAAATTTCTTCTCCTTTAATTTCTCTGTTCCATTCCGATTTTTTTTATTTTTTACATTTCAACATACAGTACAAAATGTTACAAAATTATGTGTCCACCCTGATCGTTGGGGAAGATCCGGGAAGTCGCCGAGGATTTAGCAGCGCTGCAGCATCGCATGGATGACTCCCATTTACAGCTTCAGCTTTCTTTGTTGGTGTCCCAGGTCCAATAATTGGGTGATTCCATGGAGGCTCATTTTTGTGTGTTTTCTGCTACCAAATCATCGCTAGAATCATCCAATAAGACTCGTGATTCCTCCTTTGACGCTCTAGCAACATTTAAGGCGGGTAAGACGAAGATACTTCCTTTTTGTGGCAACGATCCAACTAATAGGATCTTCAGTCTCGAGTTGTTCTTTCACTTTTAACAAATCATAGATGATTTCAAGATTGAATTGGCGGGTCTTCGGATGGATGGACCTGTTGCTCCATGGTATTAGCGAGTCTACAGAAGCGACAAGATTAATTATTGTGCAGATTTTGCTCGTGCCTTGCGTTATCATTTTGGGACTTTGGAATTGAAAGTTAAGTAAATGTTTTAGACTTCTGATTGTTCAACTTATTTATCAACAAAAAGTGAATAGTTGTACAAAAATTTCAATGCATGAAATAATACAGAAGCTACGTTTCTTTCTAGTCTTTTCGTTCTCTATTCCTGATCGTTGGTGAAGATCCGGGAAGTCGCTGAGGAGTTAGCAGCGCTGCAGCATCGCATGAATGACTCCAATTTACAGCTTCAGCTTTCTTTGTTGGTGTCCTCGGTCCAACAATTGGGTGATTCCATGGAGGCTCATTTTCGTGTGTTTTCTTCTACTCACATTTTTCTTCTTCTAATATTTACTGTCTAACAAATCCGTCTTTGTGTGGCTAAGTGTTTGTTAGAATATTAAACGTAATAACTCAAATATTTGTCAACTCTTCATCTAATATATATGTCACAAATACACACTTCAGAAAAATTCAATTTAGAGACAACTCTTCATTTATTACACGTTGATATAAAATGTTTTAGACTTCTGATTGTTGATTATATTTATCAACAAAGAGTGAACAATTGTACATAATGTTTCATGCATGAAATAATACAGAAGCTACGTTTCTTTCCATTTTTTTCGTTCTCCCTTCCTGATCGTTGATAAAGATCTAGGAAGTCATTGAAGACTTAGCAGCACTCCCATTTACAACTTCAGTAGCAGCTTTAATTGTTGGTGCCCTAGGTACAAGAAATTAGTGATTCCAAGGAGGCTCGTTTTCGCGAGTTTTCTCCTACCCACTCTTCGCCGGAATATTCCAATCAGACTCGTGATTCCTCCTTTGACGCTCAAACAACATTGAAGACAATCAAGATGGATATTCCTCATTTTTGTGGCAACGATCCAACTAATTGGATCTTCAGAACCGAGTTGTTCTTTCACTTGCAACAAATCACAGATGATTTCAAGATTGAATTTGCGGTTCTTCAGATGGATGGCCCGCTGCTCCATGGTACTAGTTTGATTTTGAAGACAAGTTGAATAAGTTGTTAAAGATAAGCCAACATTTATAGTTCGATTGATGCTAACTCAAATCCTAAAAATTAAAGTATTGAGTTGACGTAGGAATTTTGGGCCTTCATCACTTTTCCTCTTCTAACTTTGCTTCTCATATATTTAAAAAAGAAACACACACACACACACAAACCACACAAACCGAGTTACTTGATTGAAAGGTAAAAGAGAATGAATGAAAAAGACATGGTTAAGACGAAAAAGACATGGTTAAGACAAAAAAGAATAGCACACAAACTTAAAGTGGTACGTATTTTAAGACAAAAAAGAAAAGAAGAGAAAAAGAATAGGAGCATTGGCAAAAAAATTTATATATTGCTTTTTTAATAAATAATTACGCAAATGTAGTCGTTTTGAAATTATTTACGCAGGTATAGCAGTCAAACACGCCCACATGGAACGTGACCCAGTGGACAGAGACACGTCCATGTAGGGAGTGACATAAGAGAGAGACACACCCACATGGGGCGTGACCAGGAGAGAGACACGCCCAACAAAGGCGTGACCTCCCTGGTCCTTAATTTTCAACTTTTAAAAAGCAACGCAATTTAAATAAGGCCAAGTCGTTCGTTTGTTACGTTATCAGCACTTTTAAAAAGCAAAGCAAGTCTCTGATCATCATTTCCAACTTTAAAAAGCAACGCAAGTCTCTGATCACCATTTCCAACTTTAAAAAGCAACGCAAGTCTCTGATCACCATTTCCATCATTTCCAACTTTAAAAAGCAACACAAGTATCTGATCACTATTTCCAACTTTAATTAAGGACCAGGGAGGTCACGCCCATGATGAGCGTGTCTCTCTCCTGATCACGCCATACATGGGTGTGTCTCTCTTTTAGGTCACGCCCCTCATGGGCGTGTCTCTCACCTCTGGGTCACGCCCCATGTGGGCGTGTCTCTCTCCTGGTCACGCCCTATGTGGGCGTCTCTCTCTCTTAGGCCACGCCCCATATAGGCGTGTCTTCTCTACTGGGTCACGCCCCATGTAGGCGTGTTTGACTGCTATACCTGCGTAAATAGTTTCAAAACAACTACATTTGCATAATTATTTATTAAAAAAGAAATATTTAAATTCTTTTGCCTAGGAGCATTTGTACCACACTTGTCATATGTTTCCATATTCGTAACTCGCATTTGTTGTCACTTGCTTCTTTTCATCAGAAAACCGACCCATTCGTGATTGTTTAAAACCAATTGAGAACATAACTCAATAATGCAGATAGGCTACAATTGGCGGTTGACGCATAAACAAATGCTACCTGTTCAGTGTGAACATTAAAGGTTAAATCGGTTTGGTAATGCTTATGGTAGATCTGAACTTAATCCCCTTTGAACTGTATCTTCCTCTTTATATATGTTCTATTAACAGTTATTTTTTTGAAAATATTCCAATCGGTTATCACTTCGCAACTAGTACAATTCGGGGCGAGTCCAAAATTAAGGCTTTAAACCCCTTCCAAATGTGACACGGAGGGATCGAACACATGCTCTCACCCCTACCTGCTTAGCTCTCATGCGACAACTGAACTACCATCATTTGGTTCTATTAACAATTATTATTAATGGATATGAGGTAGTTACTAACTTGGCAGTTATAATAATCGTTGTCTTATTATCATATAATATGAAAGAATCGTGGATTGAGGCCCACACTTTGGGCTCCAATTCTGTGATCTGAAAAGGGCTCATGATTTAGGTTCTACTTATGGGTTTTGTGTAGACAGATTCATAATCCACCGGCTTATTTTATCCAGATAATAATATATGAACTTCCCAGATTATGTCTAAGTAGACTCATCCGAGTTATAAACCCGGAACACTACTCATTTCCAAAACCAATTTGTGGAATTGCTAATTGCTCTGATGTTGTCATACAAATAAGGAAAAGTATAACGTAATTGTTCAGTCATGTATGTCTAGTAAATGAAGATTGGTATTTTTATTAACGGAACGAAGGTATGCGTGTTTTATATGAGTAAGATTAGAACCTCAAACCAATGGGGATGTATACACGCTTAAGGAGTGGAAAGCAGTGCTCTAGATCGCAATGTATACTTTTTGCGTAGGGAATTAGGGCGTGAGTAAGTGTAGGCCAACGCACTGTAATATAACCCATAAAAGATGTGTAAAAAATTTCTAAAGAAGAAAATGCCATATGACAACAACTAACCTCAAAAAAGTTATGCAATTCTCGCCTTTGTTAACTTTAATTAAAAAATAGGAAGCAATGCTATATAAGGAGCTCATTTCAACTATAAAATTTTCAAAAATCTATTATTTGGTACCATTAACAATGTATCATTTCAACTTCCCACATTAATAATATAGAATACAATCGTTTTTATGTTTACCAAAAAAAAAAAATATAGAACAATCAAAAGTACAAAAATAAAATCCCATTCTCCAATATCACGATCTCTTATAATTTATCATTGAACGCTTTAGCTCATTCATTTAATTTTTCAGTCACTTCCTCCCCTATCTCTTTCCTCTTGGCTTCTCTACCATTATAATTTATCAACTACCGATATATAGATGTTTGACGTCCTTCAATACTTTTTTAGAATGAACATTATAAACTGATTTCTTTTTCAAATTGATATAAATTATTAAGACCTTAACTGGTTACCAAAACAAAATTAAAGTTCATAAATTTAAATTACAAAGTACTTAAAAAGTTAATATAGTAAAATTTAATTCATTCTACAATATTTTTCTATAACTGAATTATAAACCATGGAATTCTTTTTGGCCACATACTCCTCATAAATAATTTATGGCCACAAAGTTTCGAAATTGTAAGAGTTGCTAAATATCCCCTACAAAAATTGGTTGTCCTACAAATAATTCTTTTTTAAATTCATTCCCCTTTACGAATGTTGATGAATTTAGGTTCTTCAAAAATCCTTCCCTTAATCTGTAATGATAAATCTATAACTTCTATGTTAACTTGCAATTCAACATAAACCCGTCTTGATACCATTTGTTCAACTCTTCACGCATATCATTAAACCACTTCAATCATCATTCGATATTGATATCACGGGATACCAAGTAACTAGACCACCACCTCGATAAGTTTATATTAGCAAGAGGGGCCATGTACCTAGAGAAACCATACCTCAATAATTCATGAGTACCCTCTAGGGTACATCAAACACCTGCGTATTAACAAATGATAAAATTCATTGTACTGAAATCAACCAGTCTTTCAGAGGATCTCCCTATAACACAACATTGACCAAGCTGCAGTACCATGTTACCAGTTAGGGATAATAACCCAATAATGCATCACAACTTACAGCAAAGTTCTTAACGAAGCTGAGCAACCATAATCCAAAAAGGAACTGGATCCGTCTACTGGAACGCAGTCCCTTCCCAATCCTTAGATTAGTCAACATCTTACCTACCTTATGGGCTCCCATGCATTAAACGCCTACTCGATCAATGTGGACCCTGAAAATTTTTTCGAGCAAAATTAAAGCTCATGGTTGAAAAGGAAACACAGAATCTGAAATATCCACTACAACAAACTGCAATGACATCCTTGGTCAACGAAAGATCTATGAACGTGTTATCAAAAAAAAAAAAAAAAAAAGATCTATGAACTTCACAACATTAGACCCTTCTATGTGACAACATCAACAACATCACAGGTCCTGAAGACTATTGTATACTACCAAATGAATTAAATAGAATAGCAATCCAACCCCGAGCCAAGATCCATATCTGATGAGTGATGCTTACCAGAATAAGACAAGGAGTTCACCAACTGTACAATTGAGAAGAGCCAAAAGATCTAAACAAAAATATTATATTCTTTTTTAAGTAGGTTTGACAGACAAAATCAGTAGAATAACTCACCACTTGATTAATATATAGAATTTCAATATCTGTTGTAAGCTTTTGCAAAATCTCCACGTCTCTGAAATTCACCAAAATTATCATGAGCCCTAGTAGGATAACTCTCCATAGTGTCTGAGAACCTGTTCCTTGATTCCAAGGGTAAATTGGTTCCAGCATAGGTAGGATTGACGGTGGACCCATCATATTCAGAATAATTGTGCTGTTTATAGCCCCGATAACCAGAAGGCATTGGTTGAATTGTCTGCTGCTGACGCCTTTGGGCATCAAGCTGAAGAAATTCTTCCCAGTGTTTTGTGTGTGTGGCCCTCATCAAAGCAACTTTGCTCACGTACTTCTCCCTCAAATCTCTAATAGCCTTCCAGCAATAAACAAATTATTAGAAATCGTGAAGTTGTAGAAAACATACAAAAGAGTACTTTGAGAGATTCAATATAACTTGAGAAATAATAACTCTTCCAATTTTACTTTTCCTTACTTATAAAAATCTAAAAAACATGCAATACAAACCAAGTTGCAAGAAAACAGGGGAACAAAGTTCAGATTAATTTTAACCAGCAGCCCTTTACCAGTTATTAGTCTCACAACCAAAGGGTTAACATTAGCATCAGGCATCAGCAGTACAAGAAAATACTGGACTGTAAGACTTGACTAACATCACTGATATTCGAAAAAACATCACATGGAAAATAAATATAATTCTGCAGTTGGTTAATTTAATTCCCAATAAAACCATCCAAGGTTCTAATACTTCACTAATTTAGCAAGATGACATGTGCAAGAACAAAATATTGTTAATTATAACTCAAGATGTGCAAAAAACATGCATCACCAATGATCATACCTCGCGATGCTTGAAATTTTCTTCATCTTCTTCTCTGTCACGGATTTTCATTAGCTCTGATGCCTCGTTCTTATAATCCAACTCTAATTCTTCTAAAGTCTGAGGGGAGGCATTGTAATCAAACTGATGACTTGGTTGGATACCAGATTCTCTTCTATGGGAATCCCACCCATCATTCCTATAAGCACCCATGTTCTGATTACGGCCATCAAATGAATTATATGAGTTCCCTGTATAAGGGGCCTGTCTTGGAGATCTTGACTGGCTTGAACGACCTCTAGCTCCACTACTTCCATAAGCTTCATGAAATGAAGAGTATGTTAAGTACTTGATTCAGGATGCCAACATATATGATTTGCTTTAAATTCAACAAATTGCACTTGATTCAAGAACATAGCTTTAATTCAAAAACTATCTTTTTATACGCATACTGAAACCATGGGAGCCAATCCTTTCAGTAAATATGTTTGTAATGGAGGCAACCCTTCAGGATGGAGATAATGCTTGAAGGCTAAGAACTTACCTCTTGCTGCAAGTAAATGACAAGCAAGAGCAACATCATTAAAATGCAGGCCATTTGAGGATATTTTTTTTCTCAAGAAAATAGTAGTATACAGAATCCTAACAAGCTACGAACATGAGATTACCAGCTTTTTAAGGATGCCGTAAACATATCCTACGCTGTCCCTACCTTGTGGAGAACTTCTTGCAAACTTTTGAATGTCCTCTCGGACACGGTCTTCCACAGTCCGCTCTTGCCTACCAAACCTTTGTTGAAACTGAGATGTATTTCGTGGTCCAGAATGAGACCTTTGGGGCTCAGAGCGTTGAAACCGAGCATTAACTGGACTTCTCTCAGGTGACCTTGATCTGGTCATGTGAGAACTAGAAGAGCCCCTTTGATCACCCTCCTCTCTAATCTTGTGCACAGCATCAACACCTTTTGCCAAAATTAATCTATCCTTACCACTGACAATAATAAATTTCTCGTCCATCTTAATTTTGCAGCCAATATCCCTTTCAATCTTGTTTATAACTTTCTCTGTGAAAAGTGCTCTCAAATGTTTGTCTCTTGCTGGTATCCTTTCAAAGAAATCTTGAGACTTGCGGTTTGCTCCAAGGGTAGACGGACAACCCTATTTTGCGAAGTAGAATAGCATTCAACTAAAATAATGATGATAATGATAATAATAATAGCCTCTTTTTGTTAAATTTTCTGGTGGATGTGGGAGGATTAAAATGAAGTGAAGAGACAACTAAATTATCTCATTACCTCCTTTTCTCCATTGAATTCAGTTGTAACAAACTAACAATCCATCAATATCTAAAATTTAACCACATTAGCACGAGATAGACTTGTAAACAACATGTCAATGCTTACATAAGCAGAAATGTTGGCACAGGGGTAAACTGAAGATACTAAGAGGAACCATCATACCTGAGTGAAATGCCCTGATTCTCCACAAAGTTTGCAGATCATTTCTTCTTCTTTCCTTTTCTTCCAATTCCTTTCAGTAGCCTTTGACTTAGCTTCCCAAACCTTTGCTTCTCGGCTGGTGAAATCGGTTGGGACAGCATTAGGATCACGAGGTTCCTCCTCCTCATCAGACCCTGCATTAGACCTTTTGTTTGATTTTACCCTCTCTTGCGTATTTGTAGTAGCAGATCCCGGAGGGCCAGTGTACTCCTTGTAAAGCTCACGTAATTCGTCATCGATATCTGGATCATTTGCCATAAAAGAATACCCTATCTAGATTGAACCCCTGCATTCCAAAAAATGAAGCAACAATACTGAAATCCAGTAATAAAAAAAAAAACTTACAACTTACAAGAGAGTAAGAGTGAGTCAATAAAGGGAAAAATTAAAAGAAAAAGAAGAAGAAGAAGAAGCTATTCTGTTAAGGAGCACGACACGAATATAATTTCCCATAAATCGTGATGAAATATGCGTTATATGTGATCAATTCTATCTGAGCGTGAATGTAATGGTATAATGGTTGGGACAAATGTTAACCGTAAATTAGTATACATGAAGACGAAGCTATGAGTGCAGAGATGGTCATCATGGATTAAGGCGAATGAATGAGTTTGATAAGCAAGCCGCGACAAGTGGCAATTTACGACGAAGTTCTTATATTGGTAGTTCCTCAATAAACCCTTCACTTAAAAACACACCGAATCGAAGAATATAAACAACAAATTCCGGGGGGAAAGCGTTGAAAACAGCGAAAACGAAAGAGATTAAGAAGAGAGAATTAAAATGAACGGAGAATAAAGGTGTAAAACAAGATAAGCTGAAGTAGTTAATCTAATCTAATGGGATTGGGGAGGAAATGAAAGAGCTAGGGCATTTGATTTGGGGACAGAGGGAGACTTACGATTGGAGATGAAAACACGATCCTCCCGCACCGTGAAATGTTGATTACGTTTCCACAAAAGACTGAGTACCAACACATATCTACATTTTCTAGCTAGGGTTGCTACTCCGGTCACCCGACCCGATTTCGTTTTTACTCTCCACAGGGGGAGAAAAAAAAAATCAATCTTATTTTTTATTTTAATAAATTAAAATAGTTTATTCTATATAATGTCAAAATTAATTTACACATCTATTCACCCAATTAAGGCACAATTATTATTATCATTCATGCTACTGTTTAATTAAGGAAATAAGGATTTGTGCCACTAGAATTGTAATGATATTTTTTCATCACTAAATTTGTAATCAATTCAAATAGTTTAAGGGAAATGCTATTCTAATTTTACATAAGAGTAGTTATCTCATGTTATAGAAAGAAGACACATGTGGCCCACCATTAAAAGATAAAAAAGAAAAAAAAAAGTGAATGAGATTTTCGAAGTGAGATAACATAATATAATTACCTCATATAAAATGAGAGTAGTATTTTCCATAATTTTTTTTTTTTTTTTGTAATAAAGAGGGGCAAAAGCCCCAAACAAAACAAAAATTACAAGACGCGAGAACTTAAAAGATCTACAGAAGCATCCTGAAGAACGAGCTCTAACAAAGGAGAAGGAGGAGAATGATAAACAATAAAATTATTATCATCCTCAAAATGCCTAGAAGCAAACCAGTGAGCACATCTGTTATTTTCTCGAAAGGTGTGGACCCAGCGAAAATCCCAATCTTCAGCAAGCCATTTGTGAATACGGGAAACAACCTGAGAGTTTTTGTGATTGTTGCTCCCTTCTTGGATAGTGCTAAGAGCAATTTCTGAGTCACATTCCAACTCCACTCTCCTAGCACCAGTACCCCAGGCCAGCTCTAAACCTTTGAGGATACCCCAGAGTTCTGCATCAAGAGGATTACAGAAACCTAATCTGAAAGAGAAACCACCCAGAAAAGCACCATTGTGATCTCTAGCAAGGCCTCCACAGCTAGCATGCTGCCTAGATAGGGAAGAAGTTTCCATAATTTAATTGATCAAATAGTCAGAGAAGTTACAAATACATAGAGAAGTTCTAAATAATATTCTGAATTCTATAAAAAGATAGAGGCCAGGTTTATATATATATATATATATATATGTGTGTGTGGAAATGATCCGTTTACAATTTTTTTTTTATAAATTATACTAAGTATGACCGGTTATACTTAGTTTAGTTTGTAAACAAAAAATTTGTAAATATAACATTCCTCGTACATATATATATATATATATATATATATATATATATATATATATATATATATCAGGATCATTTTACACCGGTGTAAGACTAAAAAATGTTACAACGCATCTCAATGGTTGATTTTCGTGCATCCAACGGTTATAATTTATGAAGTCATGCGAATTAATTAATATTAATTAATTATTAATTACACTATAAATACTAACCGATGATTTTCATTCATCAACGTTGAGATATGATGTAAAATTTGTTAGTCTTACACTGATGTAAAAAAACTTGCCCCATATTTACAAAAAAAAAAAAAACTTGCCCCATAATATATATATATATATATATATATATATATATATATATATATATATATCCTAATCTTTGATGTTAATCAATTAGGTATTCTTACAAGTTTCAAATTTTTGAACAAAATATGAAACTAATCTTGAATTGGGGCCTAGTCTTTGAGGTTAATCGATTAGGTATTCTTACAAGTTTCAAATTTTTGAATAAATTATGAAACTAATCCCGAATTAGGACTTAATTACAGTTAAAGTTCATGACTTAATTACGATTAAAGTTCATTGTTCCTCGATATCCCTATAAGCTTCAACTCTTTGAGCCGGCTATAAAACTAATGACAAGTCGAGGCTTAATTACATTTAAAACTTATTACCTCTCTCTAAATATATATCTAGAGGTAGGATATTTATATTACCAAAATTTTCTACTACTACTCTGTTACCACTTTAATCACTATTGGATTCAAAAGTTGTTTTTTTTCTCTCTCTCTTCATTCAACTTTTTCTCTAATCCAATGGTGATTAGAGTGGTAGTGAAGTGGTAGTAAAAAAATTAGGTAGTATGAATATCTTACCTCTATATGTCTAATAGAAATTAAACCTAATTTTTTTCCTTACTCTACTCAGATTGTGTTACTAACTAAGTTAAGCTAGTTTATTTTTATTGATTTTTGAATTTGGCTTAGAATCTTTTGAACTTGGCGTTTATTTTTAACTTCTTAACCTCTCTTCGAAGATTGGTATTTGTTTAAGAGGAAGGTTATAATTACAATATTTTTTTTTACAACCTTTTACAATCATATTTTAACACTGTTGATTTCTGTCAATCAATGGTTATCATTTTCACAAATTAAACTCATTAATTAATTATTAATTCACAATAAATAATAAACCTTTAATTGACAGAAATCAACGGTGTTAAGATATGATTGTAAAAGATTGTAAAAAAAAATTGTAAGTATAACATTTCTCTTTGTTCAATATAGAAGTTATTCTTTGTGCCAAAATAGTTTTTAAAAGTAATCTGGTTATTTTTTTTTAGGAAAAAACAAGTATAATGTTATATGACAATCCTTATATAATGTTATAAAAACAATGCGATTCACCATATATATATATATATATATATATATATATATATATAGAGGCATGATCATTTGACATCGGTGTTAAATTTGAAATTTGACACCTCATCTGAGAGCCGTTAGATCAAAAAAGATCAACGACTCTGATTTGTAAGTATGTGACACCATTGATCTTTTTTGATCTAACGGCTCTCAGATGAGGTGTCAAACTTCAAATTTGACACCGATGTCAAAGGATCCTATCATATATATAACACAAATATTTATATATAAATCCTTTAATCTGGTTATTGTCGGTCTTAATTTTTATTTTTGTCCATAGACGGCCAAATCACACCATATACGACTCACACCCTCAATTATTCATTGTCTTTACTCTGTAGTCTGTCAAAACCTTTTTTTTTTTTTTTTTTGATAACAAAAACCTTTTTTGTTTAAAAGAAAAAGCTAAACCCCAGTGCAGGGTAAATTACGCGAGAATTAGTGACAGTTGATTTGGAAGCAGAGCAGAAGAGCAACGGTAAATGCCAAAGCTTGTTGTTGGTTTTGTGTTCCTTGGGTTGATGTAATGTGTATCTAGGGATTAGGGCAAAGTAAGTGCGTGTGTGTAATTGAGAGTTGACGAAGCTGGAGATTCAGAAAGAGCATTCGGACCAAAGGGTCAATTTCAGTGTGGACCCAACAAACCCTCACAACCACGATAATGGCAATGGCTTCCCGAACCATGATCAACACTTTAACCAGCACCAACCCATGCCCATCGTCGATTCTGGATGTGCTCCAGACCATTCCATGCATCGTCTTGCTCGCAAACGACCTTGGAATCACTCAAACCAAGGAACTTCTTCAGGTACTACCAAATTTCTTTGGCCTTTGTTATAACTATTTTTGTTTTTGAATTTCATTTGTATATCGTTCATGGTTTAATTTAATATCCCTTATTACGTTCACTTGCTTTTAGATAACCAGTCTAATTTGGCATACGATGTTCAATGACATTGTAATTTTGTTACTACTAGATTCAGGGTGTCTTCGTTGCAATTTGAATTTCAACATTTTGATAACAAAAGACCACTCGATGCTTGTATTGAAAAAAATAAAATAAAAAAATATGATGACTTTCTGTAATGCCGACGCAGTAATCTATTGGTTAAACAGAAAGAACAAACAGAATAACGAAACAAGAATTGCAAAAAAATACTTTTCTCTTTTCTTAACCAAATAATAATAAGGTTCTCCAAGCCTTAAATAGGCAAAATAAAATAACAAAAAAGTAAATAACTATAATCACACGCAATAAAAGGAGATAACGCACTCAACGCACACTCAAACAAAAAAAACCACTCTCCGTTAAACCCAACTAGCCAGTGTGGGTGGAGTTAATCCTTGTACGCAGCTTTACCCTTGCATAATTGCAAAGATGCTGTTTCCTGGATTCGAACCCATGACTGAAAGGTCATGAAAGAACAGCTTTACCACTTTGGTTCGCCCTCTTTCAACGCACATTCAAACATAATCTAAAAATAACAAAAAGGAAATAATTAACAATTATTGAAAAGCCCTAAACTATGGAATAAATTATAGCTTACCAAATTTTTTTTTTTAGAAAAGCCCAATCCAAGTCAGTCAGCTTGGGTGTATCATTTTGCCTTACTAGTTACCACCAAGTTGCTATTTTATTTAGAATGGATCATCAAGATAGCTTTCTGCTCTTGGATTTTGATGTTGATGGTATCTTTATTGATCACTTTTTGATTCAAATACTGTCTTTACGTAATTGTATTCCTGAGTCAGGACTCTGCATTGTACTTTATATTCTACCATGTTGGGACCAATGGGGGAAAATCACTTTGGTGTTTTTCTTGTTATCCTCCATAAGAACATACTTTGTAGTTATTTTTTATGCCTGGTTAGGATCACAGTTGCTCTCCTTCATTCCTGCAGATCAAGTTGATGAGGGGAGTCATGTAAAAGTTTATGTTGCACCAGTTCCAAGAACAGCAACAGAGGCTGATGTAAGTCTCTTTCCTATGAATTGTGAACCATCAACTTTTTGTCAGACTATTGTTGCATTTGAAATGGAGGATATAAGAGTATGTATGGTATATACCAATGATCATTGGAATCTTGTGTCTATTCCATGAGAATGATGAATCATATGTTTAGTACAGAACAGTACTTGAAAAGCACACATGCGAATTCAATTCAAGGCCTTGATTCTGCAGAGACTTGAATCTCCATTCTTTCCTAAGGTGGTGGGAATGGTGGTTCCTGATGACCAGGAATCAATTAAGTTTTGTTTTATTACCTTGTTTATCTTCATTTTGTTACAATGTGATCCATTCCATGATGATTCCATGTACCAAGCATAATAGATATTGAAATGAAAAAAATGTCATTTCATTTCTTACGTAGCCAAACACTAGAGTAGAAATTATCATTCCATTCCAACCCCATTCCCAATCCCATTTTGATTCCTCCGAAAATCTATTTTCTACACCAGTTGTGCTCTAATTGTCATTGTAATCCTGGTTCCAACTAAGCAACACTCTGGGATGTCAGGATTTCATTATGATAAGATTTGCTCTATCTTTTGCCTGCAGGCATAATGGCACAATTTGCCAAATTGTAACCTTTTTTCAAATTTAACAAGATATTGTACCCTACCTATAGATGAATTTGAAGTGCCTTCCCTCTAATGTATGGTTGAAGAATGTTTTACTACGATGTTCAACCCACTTCTCCTCTCTCTTTCCCCTCCCCACCAAAAGGGATGGATTTATTTATTCATTCATTTATTTTTGACGTTGAATAATGCATCTTTTTAGCAGAATGCTCAACACCATATTTGTTTATTATTTTCTTCTATACCTACTTCATCGTTGTTTTTAAATTTTTCATCAGGTACGCCTTGTGTTTGAAGGACATGGAACTATTGTTGAGGTTGTTCTTCTAAAGGATAAAAGAACTGGTGCACGACAAGGTATCTCTGTATTGACTTTTATTTCACTTGTTTTATCATCATCAGTTTGTGCAATTTGGTTTGAGTAATGAGTTTAACTTGAGGCTTCCATTAATATATGTTGTATATCCTATCTACAAGTATTCACATTAATCTAAATTTTGTTTAACTCACACAGGAAGTTGTTTTGTGAAATATGCAACATTAAATGAAGCTGACAGCGCTATTAAGGCTTTAAGCAATCAGTACACATTTCCTGGGGTAAGAACAATTTTACATATGATGGATGACTTGAACCATTGCTTTCTGATATTCATTTCATTTATTTAAACACATCTTTATTGCTTGACGCATTAACATTTCATAGGAATTAGCACCTGTTGTTGTCAGATATGCTGATCGAGAACGTGAACGTCTTGGTAATTGTTTTAACTCTTTATGTCCTTTTTAACATATTATTTAAATACTGTATTACCCTGTCTTAGCCAGGTTCCACCTAGTTGATTAATTGAAAATATGTCTTCTACCCAGTTTGGTTATGTTATGAACTATGGCTGTTTGCATGCCCTAGTTCAATTTTTTAATAGAAAAATTAATGACAAGAACAGGTTTGGCAGTGTATGATGGACTCCATATGTACCTCATGATATAGCCGTCAACTCCCACTTTCCCAGTCTTATGAAGATTGTTAGAATCATGATAAAATTATTGAAATTAATCTTCTCAATCTCTTTCACGCTGCATTTTTTCCCTTGGCATTGTACTCTTTCCTTACTGACCTATAAAAAGTGATGTTAAGCTGCTATATTTAGTGCTGTTGATATGTGCTGATTGATGGGTGATACAACTCCTCCTATATTAAAGACTTATCATAGGCAGCGTATCAGGGAATTAGCATCTCCTAGCGGTGCACCAAATGTTGATAAGGAATTAGCATCTCCTAGCGGTGCACCAAATGTTGATACAGGTGCAACACATGGTAATCCTTTCCTTATGGCAGCTGGTGCAACAAACGTGATGGCTGAGTCAGCAGACGGTTAGTGCATGGGAATAAAGGAGAAGGCAGAAGAAATGAGACAGATCTTTTGGGAAGAATGAGGATTGAGACTTAGGAGAGATCAGAGGCTCTCCAACACCTCTGAACCTATCTTCCACATTTTCTTTTTATTATTTCAATTCAGTTATGTAATTAGGGAGTTTATATGAGAAGTACTGTCATGGAATTCTTATGTAATCGTTACTGTTGATTGCTGAATTTAATACAATTTGCCTCTGTTTTTTTATTTTATTTGGAAATTGCTGTTGAGTCTGTTACAATTGGTATCAGAGCTCTCTTTCTTGGGAGCGTTGGATGGTATTAACAAGAACGATGGACCCTAGAATCGAAGCTTTGGAGGAAAGAATGATAAGAACTGAGGAAAGAACGATAAGAACTGAGGAAGGACTTCAACGAGTTGAAGCTGGGTTAGCTGAGGTATTAAGGGGAATGCAAAATATGAACGTTAATCGGGAGGATCGTCGTACCAGAAGTCGTGAGCGACGAGGAAGAGAGGGAAGGGGGAGTAGGGGTTCTACGGAGTTTTCCGGTGATGAGACCGGAAGGCATTATCTCGGAGAAAACATGAGGAGGCGACTAGAATTACCTTCTTTCTCTGGTGTGGGAGCCTACAATTGGCTAACTCGGGTGGAACGGTATTTTGAAATGAATCCAATGGCTGACGGGGAGAAACTGAGGGCGGTGATGATCGTTCTCGAAGGAGAGGCGTTACATTGGTACCATTGGTGGGAGAGGAGCACCACCACTACCTCGTGGGGTTTATTCCGAGCGGAAGTTCTTAGCCGTTTCCAACCGGATTTAGAGGGGAACCCACTCCATGAATTGTTAAATTTGCGTCAGATTGGGAGTGTACAAGATTTCAGGAGAGATTTCGAAAAAATAAGCGGCAGCTTGGAGTTCGTAGATGACGAAGTCCTTCGAGGAATTTGGCTGAATGGATTAACCTGCTGTATCAGGGAGGAACTTTTATTGCAACCATTAGACAGCTTGCCGTTGATGATGAAGAAGGCACAACGGATCGAACGAAGGAATTGGGCTTGGCTGGCTGAGGGAATTGGGGGAAATGGGCCTGGGCGTTATTTTGGGCCATCGAAAGCAAATTCCACTTCAGCAACCCGTTCAAACAATAATCATGGGCCATTTGGGTCCTCGGGTCACAAAGCGGGTCAGGTTACATCTAGTATGACGAATCCTTCGTTTGACACTCCCAAATCACAATCGAACCCCAACCCATCGTCATAACATCCACGCACGGAGGAGAGTCAGGCCAGCAACACTAATCGTTCTGGTGGTCGTCGGTTGCCGCAAGCGGAATGGCAGGAACGCTCACGCAAAGGATTGTGCTTCCATTGCGACGAAAGGTGGAACCCTGGCCATCGTTGCAAGTCGAAGCAGTTGAATCTGTTGGTGGTGGTCGAGGGGGAAGAGGACGACGAGGCCCCGGTCGGCGACATTCTGGATAAGGAGGCAGAGGGCGTGGAAAACGAAGCTCCGGCTGTAACGCTTCAGTTGTCATCCCACAGCTTGTTAGGGCTGGCTTCGAGCAGATCCATGAGGCTATGGGGAGAGATTGGGGGGCACAAGGTGGTGATCTTAGTTGATAATGGAGCTACACATAACTTCATCAAGGAAGAGACAGCTCGCGAGCTCGGATTGAAGACTACAAAGACGTCTGAGTATAAGGTTGAAATCGGTAACGGTGACCGTCTAAGTTGTGATGGGGTATGTCAGGGGGTAAGAATACGTTTTCAGGGAATCGAAGTGGTTCAAGATCTGTTCTTATTCAAGCTTGGAGGGGTGGATGTAGTGTTAGGCATGGATTGGTTACAAGGGTTGGGTACTATCAAGGCCAACTTTCGGGAACTGACCTTGAGTTTCGAACAAGGGGGACAGAGGGTACTAATTCAGGCTGAACCAGAACTTGTTTCCGCGGAGGCTTCCTTCAAGGCCATCACGAAAGCTATTCAGAATGATGGCCAAGGTTTTCTGGTACATCCCAATTGGGAGTCTTTCACAATTCCAAGCGGCCAGCTGGAGTGGGATGAGCTAAAGCAGCTGTTGGGGGAATATGAAGATATCTTTGCTGTGCCTTCGGGTCTCCCTCCCAAACGCAGCAGAGATCATGCCATTGTCCTCAAGCCAGGAAATGAGGTCCCCAACATTCGGCCTTACAGGTACCCTTTCTATCAGAAGGATGAAATTGAGAAGAACGTTAATGAATTGTTGAATTCTGGTATGATTAGGCCAAGTGTGAGTCCTTATTCAAGCCCAGCAATTTTAGTTAAAAAAAAAGACAACAGCTGGCGAGTGTGTGTCGATTATAGGAAGCTAAACAAAATGACCGTGCCAGATAAATTTCCAATGCCGGTAATAGATGAATTAATTGATGAAATTGGGGCTGCTTGTGTTTTTTCCAAGTTAGATTTGAAATCCGGGTTCAACCAGATCCGGATGAAGGAGGATGACATCGAGAAAACAACTTTTCGAACTCATGAGGGCCATTACGAATATCTCGTAATGCCCTTCGGTTTGACAAACGCCCCCTCTACTTTTCAAGCTTTGATGAACGAAGTCCTCAAACCTTTTCTTCGCAAGTTCGTATTAGTATTCTTCGATGACATCCTGGTATACAGCAAGTCAGAAGAGGTACACATTCAGCATTTGAGGGCTGTCTTAGAAGAGTTACGAAGACAACAGTTATATGCCAATAGAAAAAAGTGCACATTTGGGCAGCCTCAGATTGAATACCTTGGCCATATCATCAGTTCGCAGGGGGTTGCAGCTGACCCATCAAAAACCATGGCTATGCAACGATGGCCAGTTCCTAAAGATTTTAAAGGATTAAGGGGCTTCCTTGGATTGACCGGGTATTATAGGAAATTTGTGAAAGGGTATGGTATTATGGCAAAGCCTCTGACTGACCTTCTGAAGAAAAATGCTTTCCTTTGGAATGAGGGTGCTCAATCTGCATTCGAGCAACTCAAGCTCATCATGTGTGATTTACCTACCCTTGCCTTACCAGATTTTAACAAGCTATTTACGGTGGTTACCGACGCTTCGAGTAGGGGCATAGGAGCTGCCCTTATGCAAGAGGGAAGGCCTTTGGCTTTCATTAGCCAAGGTTTTTCCCAAAAGGCGCAGGGAAAGTCAGTGTATGAGAAGGAGCTGATGGCTTTGGTTTTTGCTGTCCAAAAATGGCGTTATTACCTTTTAGGCAGGCACTTTGTAATTAAAACTGATCAGAAAAGCCTCAAATATTTGATGGACCAGCGAGTATTGGGGGAGGATCAGCAAAAATGGACCTCGAAACTTCTAGGATTTGATTTCGAGGTCCAGTATCATCCGGGGAAGGAGAATGTAGTCGCGGATGCTCTTTCGCGAAGAGGGGAATTTAATTCCTTATCTGCAGTAAGGCTGCCTTTAGTTGAACAGATTGAAAGAGAACAAGGGGAGGATCCTACTATTCGGCAAATTGTGTTGGAGTTGATTCAAGATTCTTCCAAGCATCCTGGTTTCCAATTAGAGGGTGGGAAGCTGACTTTTCATCACAGATTGGTGCTTCCTAAAAATTCAGATCTCATTGCCTCTTACTCAAGGAGTTTCATGATTCCCCAGTTGGGGGACATTCTGGGTTTTTTCGCACATTTAAAAGAATCTCAAATCTGGTTTATTGGGAGGGTATGAAGAAAAATATCCAAGACTACGTAGCTCGGTGTGCTGTATGTCAACAGTGTAAGGCTTCGAATTTGACCCCTGCTGGTCTTTTGCAGCCGCTTCCCATCCCAAGTCAGGTATGGTCTGATATCTCTTTGGATTTTGTTGGAGGTTTGCCCAAAGCTTGTGGTGTTGACACGGTTTTAGTGGTAGTGGACAGATTTACCAAATTTGCTCACTTTATTCCTCTCTGTCATCCTTATTCTGCTCAGGAAGTTGCTATTTTGTTCATAAAAAATGTTGTCAAATTGCATGGTTTCCCTATGTCCATTGTATCTGACAGGGACCGTGTTTTCCTTAGCCATTTCTGGTCCGAATTATTTAAGCAGGCTGGTACTTCACTAAAGTACAGTACTGCTTATCATCCATAGTCAAATGGGCAAACAGAAATTGTCAACAAATGTTTAGAAACTTACCTTCGGTGTTTTTGCAACCCTTGTCCTAAGCAGTGACCAAATTGGTTGCATTGGGCAGAATACTGGTACAATACCACATATAAATCCTCTACTGGTGTTTCCACTTTTAAGGCCTTATACGGTTCAGATCCTCCCTCCCTGTTTCGCATTGGACATGCTGTCCAGGTAGCGGAGGTAGACAGAATGTTACAAGAAAGAGATGCCATTTTAAAGGAGTTACAGCACCATTTAACAATGGCACAAAACCGTATGAAAGTTCAGGCAGACAAGCATCGTAGGGATGTCCAATTAGAGGTTAATGATATGGTTTATTTGAAGATCCAGCCGTATAGACTTAAAACTTTAGCACGGAGGGTTAATGAAAAGCTCAGTCCCCGCTTCTATGGTCCTTATCGTGTGTTGGCAAAGGTTGGCATGTCAGCTTATAAGTTGGATTTACCTCCTTCTTGCCTTATACATCCTGTTTTCCATGTTTCTCTTCTCAAACAAGCTCTTCCTAACTTGGAGTTATCCAAGGTTCAGCCTCTACCTTCCATGCTTTCTGCAGATTTGGAATTGGTAGTTGAACCAGCCGAGGTATTACAATGGAGGAAAACAGCAGGGGGTGCTATTGAAGTATTGATTCGTTGGCTTCATCTCCCTCCATTTGAAGACTCCTGGGAGGATTCTTATATGTTGAACCGTCAATTCCCTTGGTTCAACCTTGAGGACAAGGTTGTTAATTTAGGGGGGAGTATTGATACAACTCCTCCTATATTAAAGACTTATCATAGGCAGCGTATCAGGGAATTAGCATCTCCTAGCGGTGCACCAAATGTTGATAAGGAATTAGCATCTCCTAGCGGTGCACCAAATGTTGATACAGGTGCAACACATGGTAATCCTTTCCTTATGGCAGCTGGTGCAACAAACGTGATGGCTGAGTCAGCAGACGGTTAGTGCATGGGAATAAAGGAGAAGGCAGAAGAAATGAGACGGATCTTTTGGGAATAATGAGGATTGAGACTTAGGAGAGATCAGAGGCTCTCCAACACCTCTGAACCTATCTTCCACATTTTCTTTTTATTATTTCAATTCAGTTATGTAATTAGGGAGTTTATATGAGAAGTACTGTCATGGAATTCTTATGTAATCGTTACTGTTGATTGCTGAATTTAATACAATTTGCCTCTGTTTTTTTATTTTATTTGGAAATTGCTGTTGAGTCTGTTACAATGGGGAATCAGGGAATTTTTAGATAATGCCCCTGTCCATGAGTGAATCTTGAAAGGGAGAAGCGAACACTTCAAATGCCGTAATACAGAGTATTCTTATTCTTTGATTTTAATGTCTTTCCTATCTATACAATATACTGAGAAATACTCTCGCCTTCCTTGAATTTTCTTTTTTTTTTCACAAACTTCCCCTGACATCCTGTGTTTAGGGAATTTTTCATAGTTTTTCAAAATAGAGGGGAGTTTTGTAGAGCTAAGACAAAATTCAAGGGACAGTATAGTAATTTTCTCTCTCTGTGTGTGTATGGTGAACCTTTATTATCCTTTGGTTTAAGAAAGAAAATCTTTTGCTAGCCAATTTTTAGAGTAAAATATGTTGTTATTCTTTATATTTATATTGTTAGTTAGCAGCTTTGAAGATGAGGGATTTAGTTAATGGGCTTTATTAATCTTATGTTGTAAGAGAGTAATTCTCTTCTACCATAGACACAATCATGGGTGGAGCCCACTCACTTATAAAAAATAAAAATAAAAATGAGCTACACAGAAATCGATGGGTGTGTAGGAAAGAGAGTTAATCTCCAATAACATGAGAGTGGTTTTTCCCTTAGTTAATATGCATAAATTAGTTCTGGAAGCTTCCGAGACAAAGTGTAAAGAACCACTTCGACCCAAAACCTTAAGGTGTTGGGTGATGACCTTTTTAATGGTTTATATTATACTCTAACACGTCCCCTCATAAGAGAGTTCATTGGGCTTGAAAGGTGGATGATGCATCATGTTCAGCCTACCTGTGCTACGAAATTCCACAAAGAAAATTGTTTTTTTTTTTTGGGGGGGGGGGGGGTGCGGCGAGGATCAAACTTGAGAAATCAAGACTCTGATACCATGTAAAGAACAAAATGTAATATGCGTTCAAATTTAATACTTTTAAGAGTTCATCCCATTATGTTCATATTTTAAGTTTTTTTTTATGGAGAAATTGCCATTGATTATTAGTATACTGTTACAGTCAAGGATGGACTTAATGAGCTGTACAAACCCAAAGAAGACCTAACTAAGCCCAACGGCTTGAAAGTACACACTAGAAGGCAACAATCAAAGTAGTTAGTTGTTGTCTTAGGATTCTGTTGTATAAACAGTATGTCTATTAGTTGTTGAAGAAAAAATTAGATTGTATTTTGTATAAACTGAGAGTCACTCAGTGTGAGAAGGCCCTTGTATCATCTTCTTGGTTGCAGTCTTAATTTCCTACCCTAGTGTTCTGTTTCTGGAATTCTCTGTTTGTGAATGAAGTTCATTAGAGTGTATCAACTGGTCCGACTTGCCGGATTCGAACCAACGATGAGTGAATAAAAACATCATACTATCATACTCTATTATGTTTTATTTATGCGATTCTAATTTATTCTCTTTGTAGGGGTTCGAGGGTTCTGCCGAAACTTGGAAAAGAAAGATCCTTTACAAGGCAAACTTCTCATCTTCTTCCCAATACAGCTACTTTTCATTTAATCAGCTCTTATTTATTTTTTGTTTTGTTTCTATATTTTTTCAGAGGTGGTGGATAAAGTTTTTGTTGGTTACATCAACAAAGAAGCTTCGAAAAAGGAAATGGAAGAAGTATGTTTCACCATTCACATCTGTTAGAGATATATAAAACCATTAATATAGCCTCACCCAACAGTTTAAGTTTTTTGGTTGAATTGGTCCTTTACTTAGTATCAAAGCCTCTAACCAAGTAGTCACGAGTTCGATCTTCATCGTCCTCCATTCTATTAATAAAAATAATTAAATGTTGTGGAGTTTTTTAGCACTGGTAGGCTGAGCCTGATACATCATTTACCCTTCAATTCCAATGGGCTTTTGTGTGTGGGGGTGTGTTAGAGAAATATAAAACCCTTAGTGTAGCTTCATCCAAATACGTTTTTACTTCACCTAAACACAAGTTACTTTAGTGTCTTTTTCATGCCAATGACTTTATCCATGGTTTTGTATTTAACTGGAGAATATGCCGATTGTAGAAATGTGTCTAGAACCACCTCCTAGGTTTGCTTGATGGTAATCTTGCCAAGTGACCCCTATTAAATTTTGTTAGAGTATAATATAAACCATTAAAGAGGCCCTCACCTAATAACTTAAGCTTTTGGGTTGAATTGGTTCTTTACATGGTATCAAAGTCTCGGTGTCACGAGTTCGATCCTCACCGCCCCCATTTAATTAATAATTAATTAAGTCTTGTGGAGTTTCTTAGTACAAGTAGGTGGGCCTGTGCATTGTCCACCCTTTAAGCCTAGTGGGCTCTCGTGTGAGGGGGCGTGTTAGAGAAGTATAAAAACTATTAATGTAGCCTCACCCAACAACTTAAGCTTTTGGGTTGAAATAGTTCTTTACATGGTATTATAGCCTCATGTCCCAGGTTCGATCCTCACCGTCCCCTATTTTTTCTTGCGGAATTTCTTTGCACAGGTAGATGGGCATGTGCATTATTCACCCTTCATGCCCACTGGGCTCTCGTGTGAGGGGGCGTGTTAGAGAAGTATATAAACCATTGATGGGCCTTCACTTAATAGTTTAAGCTTTTGAGTTGAATTGGTTCTTTACATGGTATCAAAGGCTCATGTCCCGTGTTCAATCCTCATCGCCCCCCACTTTTCTTGTGGAATTTTTTAGCACAGGTAGGCTGGGTCTGATGCATTATCCACCCTTCATCTCCAATGGGCTTTCGTGTGAAGAGGCGTGTTAGAGTATAATATAAATCATTAAAGAGGCTCTCACCTAACATCTGAAGCTTTTGGGTTGAATTAGTTCTTTACAAATAGATATTAGGAAAAAAAAAAAAAATACTTGTTATCATGTGGATGCTTATCAGTTATCATGATGTTTTTATGTGGGTAACGGCTAGCAAATGTTTGTTATTAACATGTACATATCTGTAACCTTTTTGCAGCCCGGTTCAATTTAAGTGGGCTGATATGATAATTTTATTCTTTACTATGGTAGCCCTCTATTTTGCTTTGATATAGGATATTGTGGAATACCCTTTATAGTCTGCAGGGTTGTGTGTGATATCTTAGGCTTCATATCGTGTTTCTGAGTTTTGTGCATATTCTCTGCAGATATTTTCACCTTATGGGCATGTAGAAGATATCTTCATTGCGCTCGGTCGTGGTTGGTCCTTGATCTTGCTATATAATGTTTCTCATATAATATCTGTGGCTTTGAAGAATGGACATATATTTGATTTTGTCTTTTATTTCTTACCCAACATATCTACTATAGGGAAAGGAGTTTCAGACCTAAAAAAATAAAAATTGTGAGATAGAGTGAGAGGCAATGTGTTCGATTCTAGGAAACAACTTTTTTGTAAAAAAATGCAGGGGTACAACTGCATACAATTGACCCACACCCCTACCCTCGCAAGTCGAGGTCTTGTACTTCGGGGTTTGCCCTTTAGAGTGAGAAGCAATGGGCGAAGATAGATTGAGATAGAGAACACTCTCTCGATTTCACTTAGCCATGTTTTGCTTCAAGAATTACACTTTTGAAGAAAAAATTATGGGTAAAATTATTAATATTTTGGAACATATATACAAGAAAGGATCATGCCTCGTCCATAATGGACTATGTTTATTTTTTGCTATGGTTACTTTTAGCACCAAGCCTTGTATTTAATTTATTTCATCAATTTGCTATTCATGGTTTTCGCTTTCACCTAACTTGTCAAGTGGTTGCATTTCTTGAATTTCAAGGATATGGTTTTGTCAAATTTTCTAATAGAGACATGGCATTGGCTGCAATCAAAGGGCTGAATGGAGCGTACACGATGAGAGTAAAGCTAATTTATTAATTGATAAATATTACTCTGTCCACTTTTTAATGCCTGCTAAAATCACATTTTTAATCATGTAGGGTTGTGGTCATCCTTTAATTGTTCGTTTTGCGGACCCTAAGAAACCTAAGACTGGAGAATCAAGGTTTTGCTTTCTCACCCCTTTATTTTTCATGCTACTCTGTATTCATCAGTCTTTGTTATTCATAGATTATTGCAATGCATGCTGACAAGTTTATACATCATACATCCTTTCTTTTTTATTATTATTTATTTATTGATTTTGAGAGTGGGGGAGGGGGGGTTCCAATCAAGCAACTTTATTTACTTAGCTGGGTAGCAACGAATCTTAACCTTAGTATGCGAAATGCCAAAAAGGAAATATTGAATCCATATTCTTTCTGAATTGTTTACAGTTCATATTTTCTAGTATTGTGTGAATCAGGGCAGATTGGCCAAATGGACGAGGTGAACTGGAGACTGGCTCACACTCACACCTTAAAACAAGTCACTAACAATCTGAATTGGCTGGTTTTGCCTAAGCTGGTAAAATCGTTCCTGGTTTGATGGACCAGCCAACTATTAAATGGATGGCTTGGTGTTTTATGAAGGCCACCATGTCATCATTGCCTTACTTGGAAAGTCACTTTTGGCCCTAGAATGTCAAAATTAGGGTTTTAACTAGTTGCCAGGCAGATTGTTGGCTAAACCCAAAGCAAATAAGGCAAAGTTGCTTCTTGATAAAGCATTTCATGCATATGTTTATTTATAATATCAGCATGTAAAAATTAAGCACTACTAAGCTTATTTTTAATATCATGAATGATGGCCTAAAAAATTTAAAATTAATAAACGATAAATATTTTAAATTTGAAAATAATATTCAGAGATACATATTTAATTCAATATTTAAAGAAAATATTTTTAAAATTAATCTGGGTATAAGTTTAATCAAAAAAAAGTTTCAACATATATTGGAATATAAAAATTATCATATTTATGCATAAAACTAATATTTTATTTAAAAATATTTCTAATTTATACATTATAAAATGATACAACCATTTTAATTTAAGTTTCATATTTAATGTTATTATAAATTTTTCTTCGTTTGCATTCATCTATTATATTAATGTGTTATGCTTTCAATATATTTGTCATATTTATTAAAAAAATACATCCTTTTCTCAAAAAATTCCAACTTTACTGTAATTCAATCTTAAGTAAGGAGTACCCCTACTAAAATTAGGATGGTATAACTCGTGGCATTAAAAATAAAGGAGTGGAGTAAACACAGTTTTAATTTTAGTGGGTACTGCACTGAGTCTTCCGTACGTACCACCGGATCACTGAAAATTTATTCCCCAGTTGGATAACTGAACCATGAAGTGACTTCTTTTGGTTCAATGAACAATCCGGTTTTCCAAAGACTTGAATATTTGTTTGGTATTTTGTTAATGGAGATAATTTTAGGAATCATATTTGTGTTCTATTTAAGTTTGTATTTAATGTCTTGTCACAGGCCACTGCAAAATTTTGGTGATTCCAATTCTGGAGGGAGTTTTATGCCTATTGCCCCACATCATTCAACGATTCCACGCCCACAAGTTGCTTCTCATATGCAAAACTGGGAACCTGGTGCTACTATGGTACAGCAGCCATTTCATCCCCAACAAGGACATTCACAATTGGCTTCAATGCCTTTGCGGTCAGTTCAAGCTCCAAAGTTGTCTTCTCAACCATTTAATACTGAGGTGCAGAGACAATCGCATCCAGCAGATTTATCAGTTCAAAATATTGAGCAGCAGCTAAGTTCACAGGTTAGTGGCTAACAGGTAATACAGAGACTGATCATTATTTAGCTGTCTTTCTTTCAGGGAAATTTTGATTATGATGTAACTAAATTTCTGTTAATTGAAGAGGTTGACTGACATAGTTGAAGTTATTTTATTATTTAATGTACTCTTGGGTATATGCTTGATGTCAGTCGAAACTGCCTCTAAGTTTCAAATCATATTTCTTATTGTCCTGAAAATTTCTGCAATTTTCGCCCTTATAAATGTAGCAACTTTGAGCATTTATGAATATGTCTCCGGTGCCTCCCCTTCCTCTTTAATGTAGTTAAATTGTGAACTTATCTCTACTATTTTTTTAAAAAATGTGATGCATTGTTATAATTGAGGAACGGTGTTAGGAGAGTTACTGTTATAAGTAATGGTAAACTACTGAGCTTGCCATTCACTTTGTTATGTTGGTCATTTTTCTCTGTATCTCTGACTACTAAATACATTGCAAACATTTAAATGTATTATCTAATATGTCAAGATACTGGTAAAGTATCTTTATTTGGTAGACTGCAAAAGTTTTCTCAATTTAATGTTCTTCTCAGCTGCCTACTCAGACTGGAAGCAATCCTAGAACAGTAGCTGGAAGCACCTCACCTGATATGCCTAGAAGTCCCCTAGATGAAGATTATCCGGAATGTGATTGGAGTGAACACTTCTGCCCTGACGGTCATAAGTACTACTACAACTGTGTCACTTGCGAAAGCAGAGTAATGTTTCAACCTTTTGATCTTGTTCATACAATCTGTGTTTTGAATGCCTGTTACTTTAGTGTGTGATGTTTATTCATGGCGCAGTGGGACAAGCCTGAGGGGTATGCCTTGTATGAAAAAGAAACACAGAAGCAGCAGGAGCAGGAGGATCATAGCTGTCTTCACTCGCAAGTGTTGTTATCTTCCTGTCAACAAGTTGCTCAAAGACAGCAGGTGTATTCTCAGACGTATTTTTCCCATTAAAAAGTTCAGCAAAAAATAAAAGAAAAATAAAATAATAATAATAATAATAAAAACTTTCCTTGCCCGCCTAGACTAATTAACACAATCATACCGCAACGCCTAATTGTTTGAAAGTAAGCTCTATTTAGTTAATGGAGGGGACTGCATTTATTGCTTAATCTTCTATAGCCTAACATTCTGTAATTTTGCAGGAAACAAATCATGATCACAGGCAGTCAGAAACAAGTCCTTTTGTTGGACAGGTGTGATGTTATTTTTCTTGTTGGGCTACTGAAATCAAATATTGTTCCCAATTATTATTATAGTAAAGTGGCCTTCAAATTGCTACAGAACTAACTTAATGTTTCTTCCGAGGTTCTGTATTTTCTTATTGCCTCATTTGTTATTGCAATGGCTATTACTAATCTGTAACGGGGGAATTTGTTGCATTCCTAATTCCCTCATTAGAAAATGTATGAATGGAATACAATCTGGGTATTACTTCTACTTAGATGTTTAGACAATCAAATGGTCGAGGCTTAACTTTTCTTTAGAGGCAAAGTATATTGAATGCTTGCAACTTTTGCGAGGAAGGAAAATTTCAGGTAAATAATGGCATTTCATGGTTTGAAATATTATGAGGCTAGGCCATATTTTTATTGTGTTTTTGGGAGCTGTGGAAACTCCTTTCCTGAGTTTTATTTGTACTTGTATTGCTTGTAAGTGAAAGAGGAATGCGAAATTGATTACAGCCTAGAGAGCTTGATAAGAAATGTGACTCCATTACTGCTGTAGAGACCACAAATTTAAGAAGCGCAGCCCACTTGGTATACGGGTTACATTTCAGCACATAAAAATGATTTTTTAACTATATTGGAATTGAATTTGAACGTGAATGGCGTTTTCAGCCCCAGTAGCGCCATGTGATGCATGGTACCGAACTGCCCTTTTCATTCACTTCGTGTTATTTCCTTTCATCGCTGTCCTGGATCCTAATTGATTGTTGAGGTTCTTGTGGAACATCTAGAAACAATGACATCAAGGTAAATGGATTTTTTATTTTTATTTGCAATTATGCAAGGGTAAGGCTGCGTACAAGAATTTTCTCCACCTCACACTCGCTAGTCGGGTTTAATGGGGAGTGATTTTATTTTTAATTTAATCAAAGTTTGATATGGTTACTCAAGTCGGCAGAATCGTTACTCCTGGCATTTATTTGTCTAGGAATAAAGGAATATAAGAGAGGTAATTTAAAAGACCATTTTGGCACCTATAGGGGGCTGAACAATTCAAATGGAAGAATTTGTTGTGGGTTGCTATTTGTTTCCGGCTCCATGCGGAACTGAACAATTTTACTTCGATGTATGTATTGGCCACTTAAGACGAGAGAGCGAGCCTAAAATAGGAATAGCAGGGCCCCAGCGGTTCTTTGATGGTGGAGTATTATATCCAACCACTCAAGGGTGTTTTTGTCTGTGCCTATTCGTGAAAGCCTATGAACTAATCTTCCAATTATTTACAGATGAGAGTTTCACCTGCTCAATAGAACCAAACTTGGGAAAAAAACCTGACCAGGGCTATTATGGTGCCTTAATATATTAAGCTAAAAGGAGTCGTTTTCAGGATCTATTACATCGTAGATACCAGATCACGTTTCGAATGCTAAGCTTGTTTAAGTTTTTCTTCTTTTGTTTACTTTCTTTTTTAAATTCCCCCCTTCCTCTTTTTTCTTTTCAACGAATCAAATCCATGAATGGAATACATGGCATGCAGGATAGTGGCATTTACTCAATGAGCTTAAAGTGGATTGTTAATGGTTGAACTACTCTTCCTATTTATTACCCCATGACCATATCGGGACAGATCTTTCACCATCGGATCCTTCAAATTAGTGAACACATTTCCCTAGAATTCGTTTTCAGTGGAGTATGGGGACGAAACAAAGGAAGTAAGCTTACAAATTGTTCCCGTTTAAAAACCTAAAACCTAACAATCTTTACTTGTGTACCTCAGTGAAATGAATGCACATTCCTTCAACAGAAAGAAACAAAGATACAAGACAAACGAGGAGTCAGAATCTCAAGAGTCAAGATTAAAAAAAAGGGTAGAAACCTATTCGCTATTTTCAACAGTCCAATCCACAATGAAAACTTTGTTCCGTCTATCAAAGTCCATCGTATTATAAGCCACTAGGTTTAGTTTAGTGTTAAAGATTTAGATAATATATATTAGGTTATGTATTCAATTCTCACCATTGTATTAAAAAAATAATAATCCATCATGTTAAACTGATATTAATGATAAGGCGTATATGTGCAATAAGATATAAAGTGGGTTTTACAAGTATGATCGTCATCAGTGTCACCCCCTGTCAGTAATTCGAAGGAAAACTTAATTACAAATACGTAGTGATGGAGTCCTACAAAAGGTCAGCATAAAAAAATCAAATAGAAGCAGCAATGGAATTATCATCTACTCTTGTTTGAACATATGTGAAGGTACCACATCTTGAAGAAGCCCATGGTCCTTTAACAATGCAGTCGCCCCGGGATTACAAAGAGGTCTCTCTTGAGGAAAAGAAGCATTCTTTGAAGAAGGGAAACCCAAAGACCACAATTTATTGACAAAGACTTGTTGATGGTTCTGATAATATTGGGACATGTAGTTTCCTGCAGGCATTACGGCGGAGACACCTGGTGATATTGTAGATCCGGCGAGGCCTGAGCGAGCCATAATTGGACTTGGATGTGTGTGTTGACCTTCGTAGGTTGTCACCACAACACTTGGATCAGTAAAAGATCGCTCCACGCGTTTCTTCACATTACATGAAGCACTAGTGCAACGATAATAGCTCCTATATATATTCACACGGCTCAAATGTTAAGAGCAGCATTTCTCATTTACTTTTTTTTATTTTTATTTTTTTGGGTGTTCTAAATTTAATCAAAAAAAAAGAAAAAAAAAGGGAAGCAAGCATAGTCTGTATGTATTGCAGAACTAAAAGCGTCACCTAGGAAAGGGGCTATTCTTCACAGCTTTTTGACCGTACTTTCTCCATCTGTACCCATCTTCCAAATGATCCACCTCGCTTTTCGTCATGAACGCGAATCTCGGTTCTCTCTGTCCCTTCTGATTTGTCTTCTTCACCTTCAACCTAAATAAGAACCAAATCCCAGAAACCATCAAATCTTAGAATGTTCTAAACAATATCAAATGTAAAAAAAGCAAACCCATCTTATTCATTTCCTATTTTTAATTGAATTTTCAATTATGTTCTCACATCAAAAAAAAAAATGAGACTTAAATAAGAGATAAAAACTCGTATTTTATATTATGTTCCTCCAATATCCCACGAACCATTCACTCATGAAATTATCATTAACCTTAACTTCCCCCTTCCTCCCAAAAAATGAGACTTAAATACCAACCTTAACTTCCCCCTTTCATCACAAAAAGGGAGAGAAGATAAATAGAGAAAAAAAGAAAAGGAAAAAAAAAAACCCACTGTTTCTTGAACTTTTGATGTTCATGTGCTTGGTCTACAGTTTTATTCTGTTCATCATTGACTGCCTCACTGGACGCAGATGAAATCGATGAAGAATTTGGAGTGGCAGGTTGCTGGTTCAATACCTCGGAACACTCTTTTCCAGTCTCCTTAAGAGCAGAGTTATGAGCCATAGACATGGTTGACACTAGAGGCAAATCAAGCATAGAAGAACTATAGTCATGCACACCCAGTAACTCCATAAACCCTAAGGAGCTCTTTTCCACTTCAGAGAAATCAAACATGCTCGGGAATGGATAACCATGGAGCGATGAAGATCCAATGGCGTCATCCTCCATCTTCACGCCTTTCATATCTTTCTTTTCCATGTAACCTCACTGACCTCTTAAACGCAAATCTTTCATTTCTCAGCCTCAAACCTCACACTCTGAGATAGTAAGATAGATAGGGTTGATCTGGTTTATAGCTAGGTAGAGAAAGTGAGAGAGAGAGAGAGAAAAAAAAAGAGATATTACAATAAAGTGGAAAGGTGTTTGTGGAATGGGGATGGGAACTCAAACTTAGAATGTGGCAAAGGTAAAAACAAGAGACTTGACCGGCAATTGTAGGTAATTGGATGGTACGGACAACACTGAGCCAGTGGCATTCAATGCATGAGGGTGGTCGACGCTTTCATACGTAGCGTTTGACCGATTTTGTGTGTGTGAACGGGGTTACATTATGCCTGCTCTCACTGACACGTTCTGGATTCCAACGCCGTTTCATATTATGAATAGATAGTAAAATGCTTCTTGCTCTCTCTTATCACCTCACGCTCCCGTCATTGTGAAGTGGCAAAAATGCCTAGTTTTTGTCAACGAAGGTAGATATTTTCACTACTAAAAATTTCTACTACCACCTTACTATCTATCTAATTGGATTAACATTTTTTTTCTCTTCAAAAACTTTTTAACATTCTCTCTCTTTGATCCAATGGTGATTTGATAGGTAGTAAAGTGGTAGTAGATTTTTTTGGTAGTCAAAATATTCCCCCTCTTTGTTAATACCATAATAAAAAGAAAAAATTTAAAGATTAATATTTTTCATTTATAAATATAATTTTATTTCTTATGCATAAATAAAAATTTGCAAGGCTTGTTTTTTTTCTTCTTCTCTCTTCATCTTTTATGGATTTATATATTTTTATGTGTGAAAGATAAAAAATTATCTCTTACGATATAATAAATATTAATTTCAAAAATTTATTCAGACGTGAGAAAGTGTGTGTGTCTCCGTATAATGCATAAAATATAAGATAAAATTAATCGTAGCTAGATAATAAAAATTATATAAATATAAACTATGGGAAATAATACTCTTATGCTACATAAGAGTACATCATTTTCCTACACTAATTCGTTTTCCGTGCCAATTAATTTTTCTTTTCTTTTTTAATATAAAATATGGAACCCACATTTAACTTCTCTCTACTTTTTTTATCTCCTACAATCCTACAACATAAGAAAACTTAAACCCATAAACTATATATAAGAATATTACCATCACGTATAAATGAGTGATTCGTTTGGGTTGGGTTTAACCGGGAATTTATACCAAAGCGAGAGGGTTCACAAGTGAATGAGAATACGAGATTATACCTCATTGCTGATCTAGAAGCAAAAGAATATATTGTAAAGACTTTGGCTTTGCGGGTCTCTACTTTTTATTTGGTATAATAATAGGAAAGAACCGGTCCAATATTAGTTGAATGCAAAAGAATAGACATATACTTATCTTGGCAAACCGACCATACCCGAGGGAGGCCATAGCCTATGAGGTTTCGGAAGTTATATATATCTTGCATATTCTTGCTTAATTAAATAAATATTTTTTTGTTTTATATGTTAAATCATAATATAAAAACTATAGAATTGATGTTTAAATTATTATTAACTTTTAATTATTATGTAAGTGATCATGTGAATAAAAATATTAAAAAATATATTTAAATAATTTAATCATTTTTTTAACCATGAGTGTTGAGTGTACGTACACCCTATCGACCATAATCAGAGACACGTATAAAGTCGGGGGACGAGCCTGCTTTTTAAAATGCTTTTGTATAAAATAATACCCTCCTACCTACGTACGTTTCTTTTCCAATTCCACGCCCACAAGCAGGAAATAGAGTGCAATCACTTATCAGTGAGGTGATTAAAAGCAAGGAAAACCACACACACACACACAAAAAAAATGATAACAAGAAACAAAAAAGTTACAATTGTAGAACTCTTTCCGTAATTCTTCTCTTTTTGTGATGGAAAAGGAATCGGAAGTTTATGCACGTGTGGTTTTAAGTGAGCCACGAGATGCATGCTGACACAGTTCCGCGTAAGTTCTTTCCTCCTGGCTACTGGCTGCTAGCATGCTTCAATAATTCTGTTTCTTTCTTTTTCAGGTAATTAATCAAATTAACTGCGTTTTTTTTTTAATCTGATAAGTATATCATTTGGGTACATGTATATATACGTAAGTATCTCTAAATGCAAAGCTATAGAAATTTGGGTATATTATATTAAGTTGTGTTCAATTTTCACTAATACAAAAAATAAAAAGTATTTTTTTTCTTTTTAGAAGTATTCTAATCGGTTCATCATTTCGTATTAGTCTGATTCAGATATTTTAAATTCCTACTAAAGATGATACTAACCTCACCTACTTAGTTTTCTGATATCAACTGAGTACAATCATTTGGTACAAAAATATCTCTAAATGCATACAAATGTATTCATGATATAATAGTCCATATCTTACAAACTATGAAGACATTGCCTAATTTAAATATAGCTATAGGATTTAATTTTCCATATTTATAGACATGTTTCAAATGAAAAAAATAATTGAAAAATTCAATAATAAAAAGGGGAAGTAGGGAATTGTGTTGTGTGTAACAAATTAAGCAATCGTAAGACTACCAAAAAAAACAAAAACAATTGGAAGCTTTGTAAATTGTTAAGGATCTCATAGCTGGATATTGGCCACAGTGGAGGACCGTTTTCTATATTTTTATTATACGTTGAGCCAATTCGTACTCTGTCAACAAATACTCTGTTGGAGTTATCTGTAGCGAGTACCCTCTCGAAATGCTAGGCTGGGGCGCTTCATAGTGTGGACCTGTGGTACCTCACCTTTGTACGCCCGCAAAAATAGCCACTCTCTCTTTGGTCCTCTAAATAACTCGACGGGTCCCTACCTCACATATTGTTAAGATATATAGTCTTATATTGATTGTACGAGAAATTAATATGACTATTTTAATACTTTCAAGGTTTTTTACATGGTATTAGAGCCTCGCTGTCTCCCGCTTTAAAAAGTGGAATTAAAATAAATAAATAAAAAGCACAAAAAGGTAAATAAAAAATGGGCCTGTACAATTTCCACGCTTCTAGCCTAAAGGGCTCTTGCGTGAGGGGGCATGTTAAGATATATAGTCCCATATTGATTAGATGAAAAACTAGTATGGCCTTTATAAGGCCTTGGGCACTCCCACCCTTTGAGCTAGCTTTTGAGATGGTGTATCTCAAAGTCATTTACACACATGTCATATATGCTTATGTATATGCATATATACATATAATGATTTATTGAGTTGTGTTCTAGCCGACCCAATCCACCAATTCAGTTAGACAGGCCCAATATTAAGGATTTAAGCCATCTCAGTCCTAGACAAGTCTATAGTATTAGTGTCACTGTTATCCTCTACAAGATAGACCGTTGTCATCTCAACGTTAGATATCAAAGTATCGTATGTTGAAAGATTTCCCTATCTCTTTTGCCTCCACAGGCACCCAATATATCACATTGGGATCATTCCCCTCACTTTTTCCCTATACAGCAACGGCTGTCAGCATGGCAATAACCGCAAAACCCCTGTCTCAGCAAGGCGAGGTTGGTATTGGCACTTTCTTATAATAGTTGACTTGGCTGACTCTCTCACTAAATTAGAACCTATAAATAGCTCCTTCCTTATCACATGAAAGGGCATCATCTAATGAGTCGTTATGTTGCCAACTTGAAGAATCATTGTAGCCATTAAACACTATCCACCTTTTGTATACAGTGCTTCTGGGAATGCCTCTCATAATCTTGATTTTCACCATTGCTGTGTTAGGTATCCCTATAATAATCACTGTACCCCCATCAGGGTTACATATTGAGCTCTCTAACTCCAAAAACCTAACGGTTAAAGTTGAAAATGACACTGATTGTGGATGAAAGAAAAAGAATATAATTATGCTGGATGAAGCTTTAACTCCCTTCTCCAATATCTCCCTACTCACAAATTTATTGCCTGATTACACATATGTGTACATCGAATGAAAAACATAATCAATGTAACAAATAAATAATCACAAATATTAAATTTAAACAATTTGTAAAACACACGATAAAATCTTGGTTAAAACTAAAAAATGTACAAACTCTCAAACAATCAAGTCGTTTCCGATATATATATATATAGAGGTAGGATCTTTTGATATTGATGTCAAATTTAAAATTTGACACCTCATTTAATAGTCGGTGTCAAATATATATATATATATATATATATATATTCAGAAAAAAGATATATATTTTTTTTTGATAACAAGAAAAAAGATATTTAAATATAAGGAAAAGTTGAAAGGATAAGAAATGGGTAGGCGCAAAAAGATTAGGTAGAAAATCCAAATGAAAGATTGAGATGATGATGGTGGCTCCCTTTCGGACTAGAAACACAAGAAATAGCATGCCAGAATACACTGTGCCCAGCCTTTATGGGGTTATGGGTCCCATATCCGCTCCTCCATGCGCGACCGTTGCGACGTTGTTCTTTCCGTTCTCACACGTGGAACGGTACCATGCACATTATAAAAGAAAATATGTTTCTGGAATATTAAAACATAATAGCATTCCTTTTCATTTTTCAATTGTTTATTCATGGAAATTTATTTATTTATTTTGAAAAAAACTTGCAAAAAGAATCTGCCTCGCTGGTTTAAAAATAAAATGTTAAAATGAAAATCCATTTACGAACGAGCTTTATAAAGACAAGAGAGAACAAAAATTAATAAAACTTATTTTTTTTGTGAATACAACAGAATTTTTTTTTTCAGAAAAATTATAAATATTAAATTCAATCATATTTAAATTTAAAATAAATTAATTAATAATAAAACAAAAAAATTAAATTAAGTAACTTTTCTCCGCAGCACCAATTGAATTCAATGCGGAAATTGTGCTACGCTAAAGCAAAAGCTAGCGAGTAAAAGAATGCTGTGAGCAGATATGGAATATTCGGAACTTTGCTTGAGTTCTATTTGCTGAAAACGTGTCCTTTGAAGGCGCAGAAACAAAAAGACACTGTGCAATTTTTTTAAGTGTTATGATATGATCCCTTAGCTTTGGACGTGATCATCCCTTTTTTGGGGATCTGTTTCTCTCTTCTGCTTTCCCTAAATTTTCTTGAAAAAAAATTATTTTACGGGAAATTTAAAAATTTAGATAAAATCATAAGTAGTAAAATAATTGTTTGCTCAAGAGCCTTGAGTTAAAGCAACACCAAATCTCTTTGAAAATTATTTGCTTTCAGGATTCAAATTATTTAAAGCCATTTGCCTTAACTTTTGTTAACCACCCAAAAGTTAGCTTAAAGAGTGGGAGTGCCCAAGGACTTATGAAGAGAGACTATATATCTCAACACAATCAATGTGAGACTATATATCTCAACACGCCCCCTCACGCGCAAGAGCCCTTTGGGCGAGAAGCGTGGAATTGCACAGGCCTAATATTTGGTTTACCTTTTTGTGCTTTTTATTTTAATTCCACTTGAAAGTGGGAGGCGGTGAGGATCGAACTTGTGACCTTGTAGTCACTCAAGCTCTGATACCATGTTAAAAACCTTGAGATACACCACCCCAAAAGCTAGCTCAAAGGGTGGGAGTGCCCAAGGCCTTATAAAGGCCACGTTAGTTGCCCACACAATCAATGTGAGACTATATATCTCAACAACTTTATCTAATATTCTCCATTTTTGTATTGTAACTAAAATAAAATAAATAATACCTGTTTATTTAAAACATTAATTAAAGAAAGAGTATCAGTACTGTTTGGATTGGAGTTGCTTCTGGGATACGTTTTGGTAGTTAAAGAAAGGACAAACATAGCAGGAAATAAACAATTTGTTTAGCAAGTTGATTGACTCACTTATTAAACTTTTCGTTGATGATAATTACATAATGGATTTAAATCTTTGAGTTTTTGGTTTTTTTTTTTTTTTTAAACTATCTCCCGCCCAAATAAAGTTAAAATAGTTTTGTCTTGTTACGAAACGTCACCGTCTTCTGTTACAATCAACTCTGCATCGATCCCTGAGCTGAAGAATTGACCAACGTCACGAGTCCACTCTACTTATCCGATATTTCTGCCTCCATTTGCTCGGTCAAGTTTTTTTATTTTTTATTTTTTTAAACTTGGCTCTTTTATTTTATTATCCTCAATACCCTTTTCATTTATTTATTCTGCCTTTGTAACAATATCATTGCATGTCAATTCACCATGACTCATAAAAGTAAAACAATAAAACCTGGGCTTAATAAGTGTATGTAAAAATGCACAAGGATCCCCTATTGTCCGTAATGAAATAATAATTTAATGTATGATCAGCTACTATTTTCTTCTTTTATTAATTGTTGTCTCAATTCATATTACATACCCACTTTGATCTAATAAGAAAAAAAAATTTGTACTAAAAAAGGAAAATGAAAACTTCTTGAAGTTCCAATATAATTATTTAAAGTTTTAATTTTAAAATACTTGTTTTAGTTTTAATTTTAATTAAACTACACTTACAAAGATATTAATTTTCTGAACTTCATCTTTACTTTTTGATATATCTACTAAATAAATGAGAAAGGATTAATAAAATGAAAAAAATAATATAATTAAATAAACGTATACTTCTATTTTCATGTAAACTTTTAAACAAAATTTATTTTTAAATAAGGAGATTGTATTGATAAATAATAAAATTAATAAATCAATTTATTACAGAGAATCACAAATAGACAATTTGTGTTACTAGTAGTGAGAATGAGAAAAATGTTTGTACTTTTAAATGACATAACTTATATTCTTTTATTCTCACAAAGAGATGGAACTCATACTTTTATATTTTTTTGTCTACTCTCTTTTTCTTTTTCTATCTCTTTTTCTTACTTAAAATGACACAAGTTTACTTCCTTTAAAATAATACACGCTTTTCCCAAGTGAGAATATATATCCATTATTGCCGGGTCATAAGCTGAAAATTAAATGATTAGTTGGTAACATTAATCAGTGACTGCTTATTTTTTAGGATTCTTGTACTTTTTTTTAAGGGTATTTCTACCCAATTTTATTTTTTGATAGCGTTAAATAAATGGAAATACAGATAATGGAGAGAAATGTAAAGCAATAATTGTCCTGGAATGATATGAAATGAAATCTATCCTATTTAATTTTATCCGGTACCTTTATTTTTCTTCTCTCAATTTGAAAGTATTGAGATAGAAAGAAATGAATTTATTATTCACTATTATTTTTATATCAATCTTAATAATTTTTTTGAGATGAATGGATTTTTTTGAATATCTCTGCAAATTTTGATTTTTTAATTTGATTATGAGACTAATTTTGAGTGCAGGATGGATTTGACATTAAGATTTTATGCCCTTTCAAAATGGTATTGGTGGGGATCAAACTGAAATGCTTTCACCGTCTACTTGCTCTCATACAATAATTGAGTTATTACCATTTAGTATTATTCACTAATCTCCTAGCCAATATATTAACTTTCAAATAATTAAATGAAAATTTCACTCAATTTCATCGTAAAATTAAGAAAAAAATAACTCTTATGTTACATGTGATAAATTTCTCTCCTACACACCATTCGATAACTGTATTACCTTTTTTTTTCAAGTGGTAGAGTCCACAAATTTGTCTCTATGACATGAGATAACTTATCTCCTTTAACATGAGATTAATAAAACCCTAAAATTAAATATCTAAACGACGATAAGACACTTTTTTTTTTCTATTTCGTCTAATTTTTTTTTTTCAATTCCATTAATCTAAACATAACTTTAATTTCAAATAACCCACTTGAGCGGTGAATTTATCCTTTCGTGACCGAAATAAAAAGAAAAAGAAAAAACTACGAAGAATTTATCCTTTCAATGGTCTTCTCTCTCTCTCAATCTGTGTGGAAAGACCTTCTGGATGATTGGCATAATTTAAGGGAGCAGAAACTTCGGCGTTTAGCGTTAACCAAACTCGTGAATGTGCGAGAAACTTCCCCTTAAACTCTTCTTTATTTTTATTTTTTTTTCTTTCTTTTGAATAATCATCAGCTCATTCAATAAGCCTTCGAATGAATATTCAAAAACCTATAATAAAGTTGAAATGAGGGCGCTAGCTGCGCATGGACAAGTCAAAAAATAAAAACCAATTGTTTGGTTCGCTTTTCTGTGTATATGTATTCAAATTCTACTTACGCACATACCTCAATAACCATAAATAGGATAATATATATTTGTTCGCAAATGGTGACTCCTGCGTGGGAGTCAAATATAATAAGACAAAGATCCGAACATTTTATACTAACACACTTCATGTCCGTAACAATCTCCTTTTGTTTTTTTATTATATATTTAGAATCGAATCATGATGCCCACCACCACCAATATCCTTCGTTGTCTTCTTTCCGCCTGGCTAGTAAAATCTTAGTATAAACAAAATTCTAGCATGAAGAATCGAAGATCATACCCCGGCCCGGTATACCAACTCTTCAGTTAATTATAACAATCTGCCTAACTCAATCAAGATATCTGCTGAAAAAGAAAGTACTTTTTTTTAAAAAAAAAAATTGGGATAAAATAATATGCCTATTTTTTCATACTTATTTCTCTTTAATATCACTATATCACAATTTCAAGATTATTTGTTTTTCATATGAAAATTAGTTGAAATTATAATCTAATGAAATTAATATATATAATAAGGCAAAATAATTTGTATTGTGACTATATTTAAGGATGGGTGCAGTCAGTGGTGGATCCATAATTTTTTTTTTATGTCCGCACATTTAATGGTGAAGGTTCGGGGGCAGCACCTCTGAAATTTTTTTTTTGTAAAGAAAGTTTAAATCAATGCTTAAACCCGCTCATAATCTAGTTGCTTACATAACAAGCTGCAGGCAATAGTTTGACAAGTGGACACATTTTAGTCCTTTTGAGCAACTAATGTGGGTCTTTTTTGAATATGTGAGGGATCATAATTTTAACTAAATTGATCCACTTTGAATTTCTTAGGAACCTCAACTCTAATTTTTTATAAGCGACTAAAGTGGGGACCATATTTTTTGTTAATGATTTAAAAGGATATTTACTACTAATATAAATATTGAACCAAGAGACAAATAAGAAACTGCAACAAAGAAAAAGAAAAAGAAAAACTAAAATCATAATGTTTATGTCCGCACTTGCAGACATTTGCCCCCACTCGGTCCGCCTCTGATTGAAGATGATGCATGGTGTAATATCAATAAGGATTGAAACCAGTGTTATCAATTATCAAACTCGGCTCGAACAGGTTGATTTGACCCGAAACTCGAAGAATCGCTGATTTAATCAGTTCAAGCCAAGCAATTGATTGATTATTATTAGACCCGATAAAATTTGATTTGAACCAATTGGGTTTTATCAAAACCAGTGATCCAGTCGAGTCACAAAGATATTTGCAGGTCATGCATTTTTAGATAAAAAATAAAAAAAATTTGTTCTCAAAATTTTAAAAAATCATAACTCTTCCCAAGTGAGAAACCCTTACTCGTAATTGTCAGTTCCACTACTTGCTCCAACACTTCTCTTCTCCAATTGTTGATTATCATTTTCTCTTTATTACACAAGACCATTAACTCTGAGCTCAAGTTTTTCTATCTTGTCACCTTAGGGATCATTTCCAACCATAATAATACCTTTATAATCTCATTTCCAACAAATCACTTCCTTCGCACTATTTACAAGCATCACTTTAATGCCCAAAAACTCCAAATTTCATTTTAAAAATAAAGTCCTTAATAAAATACTTTTTTGGTGTGTCTTATCTTGAATCATAGAAAATTCAAGTATGGGTTTTTAGTAAAATACTTTTAAAATATTCATTCTAAAAAATCTAAATTCCCAGGTGTAGATTTGTCTAGTCAAGATGATCATACTAGACATTATCTGCATAATATTAATGTGTCTTGAATCGAAACTGATTTACAACTTCCCAAGTTTTCCACAATTTGTAAAATTTGATTCGTAAGTTACATAATAAATTTAGCAACCTTCTTATGGAAATTGATGTGAAATGAAATTGTTGTGGATTTTAAATTGGGTTTTTAAGTATAAAATATAGATTTGTATATATTTATTTAGTTCGACCATTGATCCACCGATTAAATTAGTGGCTCAAAATTCTGGCCGGATCAATGCATTGGATTGATTAGGTGATAATTGATATACTTGATTTTATTTGACTGTCTAGACTTATTATTGAGCATTAATCATAATGCTTTTGTGTGAGTCCCGCCTGAAATGTAAAATGTCGTTGGACTTGGAAATGTTCCATATCCATGGCTTTTAGCGACAGATTAGACAATACTAACACCCATCAAGAGAGAGAGAGAGATCATGTGATCTTATCACCCTCTAAATTTGTTAAGCCTACATTTTAGTTTCATTTACTTAATCAAGCACAAGTCCTCTCTCTCTCTTTGATAATATAAATAACAATATATATGATATAACAGAGTGTAGTGAGTCTAGTGACAATACAAATATTTAAATTTTCCGTTTTGGAAGAAGCAATCCAAATCTTTATACTAGATTATTTGATTTTGATCAAAATTCACAACTACATGTTAAGAACCTTGATATACATCACTCCAAAAGCTAGCTCAAGAGGTGGGAGTGCCCAAGGCCTTATATAGGGCATTAAATGCTTTTGTGTGAGTCCCGCCTGAAATGTGAAATGCCGTTGGACTTGGAAATGTTCCATATCCATGGCTTTTAGCAACAGATTAGACAATACTAACACCCATCAAGATAGAGAGAGATCATGTGATCTTATCACCCTCTAAACTTGTTAAGCCTACATTTTAGTTTCATTTACTTAATCAAGCACAAGTCCTCTCTCTCTCTTTGATAATATAAATAACAATATATATGATATAACAGAGTGTAGTAAGTCTAGTGACAATACAAATATTTAAATTTTCCGTTTTGGAAGAAGCAATCCAAATCTTTATACTAGATTATTTGATTTTAATCAAAATTCACAACTACAGGTTATATTATGTTAAGAACCTTGATATACATCACTCCAAAAGCTAGCTCAAGAGGTGGGAGTGCCCAAGGTCTTATATAGGCCATATTAGTTGCTCATCCAATCAATGTGGGACTATATATCTCAACACGCCCCCTCACGCAAGAGCCCTTTAGGCTAGAAGCGTGGAAATTGCACAGACCCATTTTTGGTTTACCTTCTTGTGCTTTTTTTATTTTTAATTCCACTTTTTAGAGCGGGGGACGGTGAGGCTCTGATACAAGAACCTTAGGATACACCACCCCAAAAGTTAGCTCAAGAGGTGGGAGTGCCCAAGGCCTTATAAAGGTCATATTAGTTGCCCATCCAATCAACGTGAGACTATATATCTCAACAAATAGCTCACAGCTGCTGGATGACTACTTTAAGTTTTGCTCCAACTCCTTTTCTTAATTCTGCCGTTGAACGGCACACAGTTATCCTTTTGTGTGTGTGTGGAATGTTGGATAAAGAATTACAATTTTGGAGGCGCAACAAAGGGAAGCAACCATAACTGCATACCCCGAAAAGAAACACGACATGTTTTGCACACTTTCAATTTTCAAAAGCTTGGACCATAGACTAGTTTAGCTACAGTCATGCAGGGGAGGGGGTATATTATAATGGCTTGGCCCATTTGTCTTAAAACATGTCCATAAGTTCCAACAATGTGATTTCCTTACGCAAGCACATAGGAAGAAGGGATAAAAACTATAAAAAGAGATAGGAGAAAGCCCAACCTGAGTCATGGTCGCAGTTTCAGTTTGGCATGGATTGAATTGTATAACCCTTCACTATGTCACCTGATCCTGAATAAGTTAAGTTTATGTTTAATTTGGATTCTTTTATACTAAAAAGATATTTTCACCAAAATATTTATTTTTAACATTTTGATTATAAATTTTTCTGAAAGTAAAACAAGCTACGAATCCAGCAGAGAAAAATCTTGAACAAGACGAGGCCTTGTTCTTTTTTATAGACAATCTTTTAGGTCACAGATACGGGAGCGGATGTGAGGTTTAGGTTTGACCATAATATATCGACTTTTATTTTTCCTAAGCTAACATTTGACATGCATCAACATTAATTCTAGTTATTTATTTGATTATTATTGATTTGATTTTCATTTTGTCTTTGCACTGTACAGGGTGTAAGCAGAAACATTGCTTATGAAGAAACTACATAAATTAAGAGCTTAAGTTGACAAAGAACATGCATGCACATCATTTGCGGTGCCAGTGTCAAAAAGATGGACAGTTCTTTTTTGGGCCATTGGGATTTAGGCATATGGGTAATCAAAGTAAACATATTATATGGGCCTAGCAAGTAAACATATTGCGGTGCCAGTGTCACAAACCTAATCTTTATTTATTTTTTTATATTAAATCACAAACTCAGAACTCAGAGGTTTCTGGGTTTAGCCGCTCTTATAATACTATTTTTGTAAATTTAAATTGTGTTTGTGAGAAATAAAATATGTCAAATGAGATGTCATCGCGTAGATCTCGAAAAGTTATGTGGAATCAAAATTTTTTTTACCTGATTTGGATACCCGAGTCAAAAGTTATAGCCTTCAGAAATTTTACGATTAAATTGTTAATTTTTTTTTTGTAAAAAATGTGACATGTGTCAACACCTCATGAGTGAGGCCTAAATTGGGCATTTGATTGCCTCTTTGGTGAAGCCTAAATTAGGCGTGATTGGTGACGCCCAAATTAGACGTGATATTGTGCAATAAATATATAATTATTTTCAAAACTGTAATACATGAGTAATTAATTTATTAAAAAATGTTAAATTAATTTTTTTGCCCGTTATTAACTGATCCGCAAATGTTAGTAGCATTGCCATTAAGTTTGTTCAAATGCATAATTGGTTATTGTGAATGGAATACTGAAAGTTTTAAAAATTATACAGGAATTCATTAATTTCTTTTATTTATGGAAAAAGTGTTTGTAATTTTAAATGACATAAAGTTATGTATGTCATTTTAAGAGAGAGAAAGACACAAAATAATTTTTTTATTTAAAATTTAAATTAAAAAAAATACTCACCTTTTCTCTCCCATTATTTCCATTTTTTTGTGTCTACCTCTCCTCTAAAATGACATAACTTATGTCATTTAAAATGACAAACACCAAACCCTTTATTTATTGTAATAAATATTGTTTTAAGATGAGCTCTCCTTTTAGTTAGAAACTTCAAATCACAAATTGATAAATAAGAAATAAAGTTGAACCAAATGGGTAAAAAAGCAGAGATTCTCTATAATTGCAAAATAAGATTAAGAAATCATCTTCAAAAGTTAATTGACAAGGACTACACTGGCCAGGCCGCGACATAAAAGTTGTTCTTCTGCTTGAAGAATCTAATGAACTAGTGGCGATTAACAGAGATGCATCAGAAAAACAGTTTTTGTTGCCAAAGAGATCAACTTGATTTTCTAATTTACGAGATGAGACAATTGCACCCACATAAAAGGAACATAAATTGCGTCATCATGCTTGCAACAAACGTACGTTTTATTAATGAACAAGAGAACCGTGAAAAAATAAAACCTAGAAGCAAATGGCCACATCAGAAACTCCACCAGCCTCTTCGATCCATGGAAGATTGAGAGTCAGTTTTCCATCAGGCAGCCACTCAAAATGGACTTCAGAACCATTCAACTCTAACATCTTAGGAGATTCACTTGAATAAGCAAGGAAATTCCCAGCACCTTTAACCTTAAGCTTAGCACCAGTATCATCATATTCCAAATCTTGAATTGTGCCTCCACTGTTGAACATGCTTGTTAGACCAATTGGTGCAAATTTGATGCTGCCATTGAACTTAATGACCGGCACAAAGCTGTAGAGCTCGAAGTTGACAGATTCGAGGGTAAATTGTATTGGTTCAGACTTGGGGGTCATCAAATGAAGTTCATCAGCCTGATTGAGATACACAATGTACTCCTCTGCCTCACCCATATGGGTTGCTTCTTTCTTCTGGTCCCACTCAACCTCAGTTACATGCACTGCACCAGAAACTGACATCTTGGTGCATTCGGGGAAACCCCTGATCTCCTTTTCCTTTGGATCCCAACCTGCCCCTTGACAGTTGAAAGCACCAATAACTCCTCCATACTGTTGTTGAATGTACAAATTTATTGTTAGACAGCATGTAGTAGTAATCAATTGAAATGTATGTCAATGAGATATATACCTTATTGAAGTTCCAAATTTTGAGAGCAGTTTTTTGGTCAAAAAGAGGGTTCTTGAAAAGAACATCCCTTGTAGGAAGGGGAAAATGGATGCACTTGGGTACGGTACCATCAGGGAACACGAGCTTCTTAATCAGATCGAAGTCATGGGAGCCCACATAGTCACTCAAATAGATTGGACCACCACAAATAGCCCTAGAACCAGCATGAAATTTGGCACACACATGGTCAGATTGGAACATGTCCCAGTCGGGCTGAATCATCTGCCCCATCCACAAGCTGTTGTAGGAACAGTGAATCATGTGTACCCCTTGTAACCAGAACACTCCCATTGGGTCGCCATTGGGATCTTGGAACCAAAAGTCATCCCCTGTAACAAATTTCATTGGTTAAATACAGGCTTTTTTTTGCTTGCATATGTATGAGTAAAACAACGAAATTCATTTAGCAAATGGTATATCCCCTTTGTCTGTACACTGCTTAGTGCTTACCAACTCTTCCCATGGCAACTTGCTTCGTTCCGAGGAAGAAAAAGTCATTGCACTGCTGCATGCTAGCGATGATTCCCCTCCCATTAAAATTCTTAACAACGGAGTTTGTCAACCCTTCATAGTAAGCCTTGGCAAGCTCAACTCTGCCTCCATATTCATCACACACATATTCAAGAGTCTGCAGTTAGAAAAAGAGAGTGCACCAATGTTAATAAGTACTTATTGTTGAAACAGACACCAAAGCTAGAGTATGTAAAAAGGAAAAGAAAACTAACATGAATAACGTCGACTTTGACTCCGGTAACTCCAGATTCAGCAAGATGAGAGTGCATGGAATCATAGAATTCATTAGCCTTCTTAGGATGAACAAGCCCGATTGAACCTTCCACGACCTTTACAACACCTAGATCAGTCATTGTCCTATCAAGGCCTGGGGAGGGTTGGCAGGGAACTATTTTGGAATTCAGGTGGGTTGTTCCTGGCCTCACACCACCCCATGCACCACAAAGTGCATGCCATACATAAATGTCATCCAAACCTTTGAATTCAGTCCTCAAGTCCCTTGTGAAGGCCTTCATCCCATAATCCAATTCTTTACCGGAAGAACTTCCACATTCTCTTTTTGCAGCGTTGTATTGCTCTCCTCCAAATAGATCATTGATTTCTATTTTGATCTCGTGAATCTTGGACTCAATCTCGGTCACATCAGAACTCCCAGATTCAATGGCAGCGTCACGTTTTTTCTCCAAACCCTCAACCGTAATTCCCCGTGCTAATAATTCCTTGACATTCTTTGGGTCAAAAGAAGGAGCATCAGGACCCAAGAGGAGGCCAGCTTGGTAATTTTTGAACTTATCACCTTCGACGAGCCTGTGAAGCCTTGCATTCATTTGTTCACCACCCAACATAAGATTTTTAGCGTCTTCTGTGGGGTCATCAGCATCAAGACTAATGCTTTGCCACCCATCATCAATGATGACAAACCTCGGAGCCACCCCACCATCAGAAAAATCTTTTAATCCATTCCACACGCCAATAGGGTCTACAGTTAAATAAAATGAATCCCAGGTGCACCAGCCAAATTTATCAACCAGGTTTGGTTGCAATTTCTCTTCCAAGAGCCGGAAGGAATTAAGATGAACCCTGAGAGCACCGTAGGCCTCTTTCATCAAACTAAAGGGGTTGTCTGACATATGAATATAAGCAATCGCATCAAACTTTGATGCTTTGACACGAGTGGAACCACTCTCAGCACAAATCATGACATGGCCATCAGAGCCAGCTTGGAGAGCAGACCTAAAACTACCCTCAATAATAGGGATAACTATAACGTAGGATTTTATTTGAGGCATGTCAATAAGAACCCACTGGGTTTCCTTTTGTATATCCGAACCCGAGTCTCCCACCCACTGTGTTGACCACCATGTTTTGAATCTAAAAATACTAAGAAAATCTTTACCAGTGAAACTACCCAAAGAGTTAATCAATCTATCAGAAGAATCATTTTGGGAGAATCCAAGGAATCCACCTTTATGAGAAAGTGCAAGAGTCCTCTCAAGGATGGAAGGTGGGGCATCAGAAGATTCAGAACATGATTGACACACATTGGAAAAAGGATTGAAAGAGACATTTTGAGGGACTTCAGAAAACAATGATACGCCTTGGACGGTAAGTTTTCCATCGGATAAATCAAAAACATTTTCCGAAGATTCGAAGGTGGAATTCATTGGATCATCAACAGGAGCCACGGAAAATGGGGAAAAAAAACAGAGAACAGTTGAAAGGAACAGAAAATAGAGGAGGAGAAAGGCTGAAACGATAGAAACCTTGTTTTGAGATGTGAAGAAAGCTTGCTCTCTAGAGGGATATATATATATATATATATATAGCAGTTGCATTAAGGGTTCGACGCTCAAATGTCATCAGGATTGTGAAATCATAGACTTTTTTTCGGATTATATTTATGACAGAACCGAATAAAATCGTACAATATTTCACTAAGTATTGAAGGTTTTCAAAGGAGAGATTTCAACAGATTAAATGGAAGATAATTGAAAGGTAAGCTGAAATGTTAGCAGTGAAGAACACGAGAGTGGTAATAGCAAGTTGATGAATGGCGAGGATCAGATGACAAAAATGAAACATTCATAAGCCATATTTATGGGAAAATATACATACACTAAAACTGCAAATGCTGAGTCAACAAAATTCAAATGAAAATAGAAAGAAAGATGATACCGGGTATCTGAGTGTCGTGGTCGACCATGGTCGTTTTCAATGCTTTTCAGAACCTTACCTTTCTTTTCTTTTTTCCTAATGTTCATTTTTTGATCTCTTTCCTTTTTTTTTTTATCTTCTCTTTTAATGGTAAAACCCAAATTCAACCACTTTAATTGAGACGAAATAAAATAAAATAAAGGAAAAAATATATGTAAAGATATAAATTTGTGTCATGAGAGAAAGAATTAGATCATATGGGAAAAAAAGTGGATAAAATATAATAAAAATGTAAATCTCATCTTTTTATTTGAGTGAAATGACATAATTTCTGTTATTTAAAAAGATAAATGTTTTTCTCATAAAATAATGATAACTGATGTAGTGTAATAAAAAGGAAATTACATCGAAAACGTGAAGATATCTCAGTTTTAAAGTTTTATTCCCTAGAATTTTGATCTTCATTCTTCCTCTATTGAGAATTTTGATTTCTTTTCCTTTTGTAATTCTTTTAGAAAAATTTTCAATGCTTTCTACTTTCTTGGGAAGGGTCAGGAACATTCAAAGAGGAAAATTCAAGTCTTTTGGTATGGTCCTGCTTCAGATAAGATAAAACAGCATTGCTGATATTCCTCACCAGTTCATCGTCATCCTCCACCTTTTGGTCCCAAACATAGATGGTCCTTCTTGGGCTTTTTGACCCTTATAACATTTTATTAATAATTAATTACCAAATTGACCCTCATTATAAACTATTTCAAAAATTTAACCTCCCCAACAAACATAACACCGATCTGCCCCTGTTTGACCGTTGACCACCAAGCTTACCCGGGTACACCCCTCCCTACCCGGGTATTTTTTGAAATTTTTTGTCTACCCGGGTAGGGAGGGGTGTACCCGGGTAGAGTTCTTCAATCTGGAAAAATGTTTGAATTATTTACCCGGGTAGGGAGGGGTGTACCCGGGTAAATCTCTGTCAAAAACCCCAAAATGAAATAAAACTCAAGAGACTAAAATGAAATCCCATTGAACTCAAGAGACTGCTACATAACAACTCCTATAGCACTTGTAAGTTTACTTACATTAACAGTTATCACCAGGAATTCTAACAGAACTCGGAAACTGACACCAGGCCTTGGATGCAAAATGAAGCAGGAGGAGGCAGAATAATGCATGGCCTCTGTCGAATAGGTTCAGAAATTCACACATCCAATGACAAGAAGCGATACCTGTTCAAAAACTGCAACAAACTAGATTCGGAAAAAATTGTATGAGGAACAAGTACAAGAGCAGTAAAGTTGAAAGAGGTACCCTTTTCTCAGAAGCATTCATTCAAAACCAAACTTGCAAAGAAATCAAAAAAAAGTTTAGAACTTTCAACCAACCCAAGATTTGAAAAAACCATAGCAAATGGTAGGTGACAATACCGTGGGAAGATGGGATAAAAAAATTAACATAAGATGAAGATAAGGAGGAGGAACCGATTTTGTAAATTTTATGTCTGTTGGCTGCTGCAGAGATCTAGGAGGGGTTTTGGGGTTTCTGGTGGAGATTTACCCGGGTACACCCCTATGTACCCGGGTAAATAATTCAACTATTTTTCCAGATTGAAGAACTCTACCCGGGTACACCCCTCCCTACCCGGATAGGCAAAAATTTCAAAAAATACCCGGGTAGGGAGGGGAGTACCCGGGTAGACTTGGTAGTCAACGGTCAAACAGGGGCAGATTGGTGTTATGTTTGTTGGGGAGGTTAAATTTTTGAAATAGTTTATAATGAAGGTCAATTTGATAATTAATTATTAATAAAAGGTTATAAAGGTAAAAAAGCCGTCCTTCTTGGGTTGAAATAAAACGAAACACTTCACGTAAGAATTCTGGTATATAAAACCTCCCAAATTTTGTTTTAGCATTATCGCTTAAAATGATTTTGTCATGTAAAACATTGAAAAAATAAAAAATAAATTCCCCGTATTGACCTTTACGATAGAAGAAAACATTTTTCAATGTAAAATTATTATATGTATAAAAATAAAAAAAAAATTGTGTATCATCTTAATTGACACATTATCTCATTTTATAGACATAAAAAAGTATGAGTTCTAATGGGAAAAAAAATAAAAATAAAAAAAACGAATCTCACCTCTTTATATATATGAAATGACATAACTTGTATTATTTAAAATAATACACATCTTTTTACCTAAAAAATATATACACATCTTTCTCATAAAAATAAGAACATTGTGTTTCCGAGAGAAATTCTTTCTACGGCTGACACAATCCACATGTGAAATTTATTAGAAACATGTATAGGTTGTGTCAGCAAAGAAATCTCTCTCCTTTCTCACTTAAGAAACACGTTACCATAAAAACAATGTACATACCTTTTTTGTGACAAAATAAATTTAAGTCTATATTTATTTTATAATTAAATCTTATAGACAAGTTGCGAAATGTTTTTGGGGGAGGAAGTTAACGGGAGATAGACTGGGTGTTGATTTCTCTAGAACATTACTTAAAATGTATTTAAATCAATATTTAATTTACAATTAAATCTTATAGACAAGTAGCGAAATTAGGGCTGTGCATGGGTTAGGTCGGGTCAGGTTTTTGTCTGACTCGACCCAACTTGGTTTTTATAGGTCAGGTATTTTGACCCGACCCGTTTCAACTTGATCTAAGTCAGGTCTGACTTGGATTGAATTTTGTTGAACTAGTTTAGAACCAGTTTGGATCTGACCTGACTTGGTTTATGAACCGGGTCAAATATGACCTGACCCGTTTTTGACTTGATTTTCTCACAAAATTTTGTCAAAATTTTTACGTTACAAAAGACGAAAATTTCGTCACAAAATTATTTTTTCGTCAAAATTTTTACAAAAAATTTTTTTCTATTGAAATTTAGTTTCCGTCAACAGTTTTGACGAAAATGATTTCTTCCATCAAATGTTTTAAACAAAAAAAGAATTTTGTCAAAAAATTTGACGGAATGTTTTTCGTTCATAATTTCGATGGGAATGTATTATGACGAAAATTTTGACAGAAATTATTTCGAGGGAAATGTTTCATTTGAAACTTTCGACGAAATTTCGATTCTCTAAAGAATTTTGACAGAATATTTTTTTCACCAAAATGTTTTTTTTTGTCAAAAAAATTTACGGAATTTTCTTATAGAAATGTGTTTCGTTGAAAATTTTAATGGAAATTATTTATCAAAAAACTTGACGAAAATATTTAGTTGAAAATTTTCGATGGAAATGTGTTGCGCTAAAAATTTCGACGAAATTTTTTTTTTGTCAAAAAATTTAACGAAAATTTTTTCGTCGAAAACTTTCGCCGAAATTTGAAATCTGTAAAGAATTTTGATGAATTTTTTTGCCGTCAAAATTTTTTGATGACGAAAATGTTTTCGTTGAAAACTTTCGCCAAAATTTGAAATCTATAAAGAATTTTCATGAAATTTTTTGCCGTCAAAATTTTTTGATGACGAAAATATTTCCGTCGAAAACTTTCGCCGAAATATGAAATCTGTAAAGAATTTTGATGAAATTTTTTGTCGTTGATATTTTTTGCCGTCAAAATTTTTTGATGACGAAAATATGTTCGTCGAAAACTTTCGCCAAAATTTGAAATCTGTAACGAATTTTGATGAAATTTTTTGCCGTCAAAATATTTTTATGTCGAAAATATTTTCGTCGAAAACTTTTGCCGAAATTTGAAATCTGTAAAGAATTTTAATGAAGCCGTCGAAATTTTTTGATGGAAATGTGTTTCGTCAAAATTTTCAATGGAAATTGTTTTGAGGAAAATGTTTCATTTGAAACTTTCGACGAAATTTAGATTCTCTAAAGAATTTAGACAAAATATTTTTTCTATCAAAATTTCTTATCGAAATATTTTTGTCAAAAAATTTTACGATTTTTTTTTACAGAAATGTATTCCGTTGAAAATTTTTATGGATATATTCTTTATGAAAAAATTTGACGAAAATATTTAGTCGAAATTTTTTGATAGAAATGTATTTCGCTAAAAATTTCGACGAAATTTTTTTTTGTCAAAAAGTTTAACGAAAATGTTTCCGTCGAAAACTTTCGCCGAAATTTGAAATCTGCAAAGAATTTTGATGAAATTTTTTTTCGTCAAAGAATTTCGATAAAAATGTGTTTCGTCGAAAGTTTTTATAAATATATTTTTTTGTGAAATATTTTGACGAAATTTAGATTCCGTAAAAAAATTTGACAAAAAAAATATTCCGTCAAAGTTTTTTACCGATATGTTTATAGTCACAAATTTTGATGAAAATATTTTTCGTCAAAATTTTTTGCGAAAATTTTATGAAAATATTTTCCATAAAAATTTTTGACGTAATTATTTTACGTTAAAACTTTTCTTTTAATGTAATTGTGATTTTTTTTCACATAATGGGTATGGCTCATGTTTTGGGTCAGTGGGTCAATATTAAAATGAGTCAGGTCTAAAACTGACCCAAATAAAAGTGGGTCAGTATTTAAATCAGTTCAAAAAATATGGATATTTATGAGTCAGGTCAAGGTCGGAATAAGGACATGGCAATAAAATCCTTTTGGATTAGCATTTACCAAAACGAGTGAGGAAATTAGTGGTAGATGCTGGGTGTGGGTTTCTCTAAAACATTGGGAGAAGGGGTGGACAAAATGGGGACTTCAGAGTTCGTCACTTTCCCCCCTCGTTTGCCAAGTCATTAATGGGAGACATAACAGCATTGAGAAATATAATAAGTATAATTTTGAAATAAAAATAAAATTACTAAATATTGACGGCAAGCCTCCCCGGAATTGAAATTTTGAAATCTCAAGTGATTGTAGGATGAAATGTTGGTAAACACAAAAGGATTACTCTTCAATTGTCGGCTGAGAATATTTTGAGAAAACTCAAAAAAAAAAAAAACAAATTGGTATAATACTTCAAAATAAAGAAATTATCTGAAAAATCAATATTAGAGATTCTATCGTTATTATTGAAAAATATAAGTTACTAATGGATAAAAATGTCACGTATCTATTTTAAAACTCATGAACCAGTTTCCTTTTCATACTTAATCAGTTAATAACAAAATAATTAAAATAATAATAGTATATATCCTTATGTGTATCATAATATTAAATACAAAATATAAAAAAGAGTCAGTCAAGTCAGCAATATCCTATTTATAACTGAAATTTTCCTTCTCAAGTTGGACTCATCATAAGAGTTTGACTCATTTTTTATCTATTAAATAAGAATGAGTCATTCATGAGTAAGCAATATCCTATATAATAAAAATAAGTCAGCCATAAGTTAACATTATCCTATTTAATAAAAATGAGTCGGCATATCCTATAGAAGAGAGAAGCTCCTAGAGGACAAAAATATGGCATGTCTACTTTAAAACCCATAAATTAGTTTCCCTTTTACACTTAACCGATTAACAATAAAATTGCCACGGGGTGTTTGCTTTATATCTCATGAACCAATTTTCTATTTAATTTTACTATTCATTTAATTTAATTTTATATTTTTTACTTATCCTGTGGGGTCCTACATTAATAAAAATGAGTCGGCATATCTTATAGAAGAAAGAAGCTCCTAAAGGACAAAAATATCGCATGTCTACTTTAAAACCCATAAATTAGTTTCCTTTTTACACTTAACCGATTAACAATAAAATTGCCACGGGGTGTTTGCTTTATATCTCATGAACCAATTTTCTATTTAATTTTACTATTCATTTAATTTAATTTTATATTTTTTACTTATCCTGTGGGGTCCTACACTAGTTTCTCCTAATATAAGATCATTATGATTTATGAACAAAAGTTTGTGAGTTCGATAATCGTTTAAATGTTACGTCGATCTTGTTTTTGTATGGGTATGTATATTGTAAAGAATCTTGGGATACACCATCCCAAAAGCTAGCTCAAAGGGTGGGAGTGCCCAAGACCTTATAAACTCCACATTAGTTGCACATACAACCAATGTGAGACTATATATTTCAACACGTCCCCTCACACGAGAGCCCATTGGGCTTGAAGAATGGACAATGCAACAGACCCAGCCTACCTGTGCTAAGAAACGCCACACGAGAAAGTGGGTGGCAGCGAGGCTCTGATACCATGTAAAGAACCTTGGGATACACCACCCCAAAAGCTAGCTCAAAGGGTGGGAGTGCCCAAGGCCTTATAAACTCCACATTAGTTGCACATACAACCAATGTGGGACTATATATTTCAACATATATTTATTTTATTTTTAGTATTAACCTGGAGGTGTCCTCATTCAACCTCCTCCGATCACCTTGCCCTCGGGGTACGGTCTGACCCTGAAAGCTAGCCCCTTATTGAAATAGCGGGTGCATAGAGCTTCGCTACCGGAAGAAGAGGAGAGATGCATGTCCTCTGACCCTAAAGATTTTTCAAGAATTTGCTTGAGACAGAGTTTGAACCCCTGATCCAAGCTAACCCTTGGAAGCTCAGTTGCTAACTGACCTACCCTTGGAGGTTGGGTATGTATATTTACTAATAAGAACAATGACAAAATGATTATAGTTCTCTTGTATTTTTTACGAATAAGAATTTATATTTATCAAATTATAATGGTAGTTACTGAAATTATATTTACTCAAAATGTAGTTTTGTCAATCTTGTTTATGTATTGGTAATTATATTCAATTTTAATAAGCTAATTTTGTATTCTATTATATAAATATTCTAGAGTTATGATATTGAAACCAACAAATTCGGAGAAAGTTAAAAGTAATGTATTCTCTTTAAGTTTAGGATAATGTTATATAAGTAATATGTAAAAAAAAAAAATTAAAATATCGTTACAAATAATAAATTAATGCAAATATTAAGGATAAGTTAATACAATTAATGCAAAATAATAAAGTAATGTAATCTCTATGCATCTGACAAATGACGGGTATAGGTGCAGGCTCCCCAACGTCTGTCAATCTACCAACCTCATTGCATGTGGCTAGACATCGAAGTGCCTCATGATAAATGTGACTCATGGAGAACACATCCCTCGACTCTGGTGATGCCATGTGGGCGACCGTCTCTACTCGGTCAATGATAAACTTCTAGTTTATCATGTTTTAAGTACTAAAATCACATATATTATCTAGTCAAATGCACAAAAACATAGGGTTATTTGATGAAAAGGCATTGAAGTTGAATTAGGAACTAACATAACTGATTCTTGTTTTGTTTTGAAGGTAATTTGATATAAATTGGAGCAAGAATAATGTTAAAGGACTTGGAGCACAAGGTTGAAGATCAAGGACACCCTTAAAGCGCATCCTAAAATAAAATTAGAGATTGGAATAGGCCCCTACAACGCATTAACGCGCGCAAAATGAGCAAAAATAGTCAAACTCTTCTAGAAAATGTGCTAACACACGCTATCATGAAGAATTTTCTTTCGAAGAACGTGCTAAAGTGCACTCTGGGCGCTTTAGCACACTTGGGCGATTTTCATAACATCTTTTAGCATGCTAAAGCACATTCATCAGCGATTTAGAACCCTGTTGCGATCCAATTCAGGCGCAATTCATGAAATTAACTTAGGCAACAAATCCCACACTTATTTAAAGGAAATTTCAAAACCAAATCAAGACCTTTGATATTTTGAAGAGTTGAATCCTATTTTGGTTATAAAAGCGCGTCTTTCATGCTTTGGAGCACCGGAGGCAGGTCGAATTCAAGATTATGCTGGGGACTTTGAAGATTCAGAACACCATTACACCAATAGAGTTTGGGGAAGCTTTATTGTTTTCTTGTATTTTTGAATTCGATATGTTAGGCTATATTTCTTTATAGTTAGAATTAAATGGAACCCAATTGAACCTTTGTGATTATAGATTAAATGTTTATTGTAATTTTTCGTTTTTATATTGCATGAATTTATCTATTTTTAATGCCTTCTATAAGTTTGATCTTGTAGATTGATTTAGGATTATTGTATGACAATAGAAATATTGGTACATGATCCATGCATGATAAATTCATCGCAGTCCTTATGATTATAGAAATTAGACATATGACAATTATTCAATATTGTGATTCTTGATCTTAATGCTTATCTTCTTGGGGAATAGCCCGGGAACTAGGATTCTTTCAAGATTATAAAGAATTAGGGTGTTAAGTGATTGAGTCCTAATTAATCTAGAGGAATTGATTGGCAATATATTAAGGGCAATTACTTAAGGATTTAATTCATAACATAAAGGAGAAATTGGAAAAAATCGAAGTCCTAACTGAGTCTTCTTTGATTGTCAAAAAAACATTCAATTTAGTTTCTTGCGTTATCAATTCTTTAATTTTGTTATTGCTTGGTTTTAAATTTTAATTCAAACATTCTCGTTATGGTTGTCCAAATAAAGCAAAAATAGTGAATTATTGATTGAAATTCTAATACTATTGGGAATGATATCATACTCCGGTACACTTTATTACTTTTATGATCACTACATTTTCCGAAGTCACAACAGTCAGCCTGCGATTGGCACATTAACAAAATACGTTAAATCTAATACATCGCAATGTAAAATAAATAATGGAAAGAAAAGAATATTCTCAGACGTACCACATGCGCACTGGCGGACCCAGCCATGGGCAAATGTCCGCAAGTGCCCACATAAAATTTTGGATTTTTTTTTTTTTTTTTTTTTAGCTTTGTAGGTATTTATTTGTATGTTGATTCAATATTTATATTAGGAGTAAATATCATTTTAAGTTTCTAATAAAAAACATGGTCCCCACTTTAGTCTCTTATCAAAAATTAGTCTCGAGGTCCCTACGAAATTCAAGTGAATCAATTTAGTTAAAATCGTGGTTCCTCACTAATTCAAAAAAGACCTACATTAGTTACTCAAAAAGACTAAAATGAGTTCACTTTAAATTTCATAAGGACTAGGTAACTATTTTTTTTTATAATAGACTAAAGTGAGTACCGAATTTTTTGTTGGAGACCAAAAATGATATTTATTCTTATATTAGTTAGCAACGTACGGAGATGATTAAAATAACGTAGCAACGCTCTCTTCCTCCCCTACCATGTACCCATTCTCACGCTCTCTTCATCTCCTTTGTTTCCTTTCTAGACAAGGCCTTCAGTGTGATTTTGCTTGTCTTCTGTACAAATAGTGTTGACTTTTTTATTCATCACTATAAAATAGAATAGAATGATGATGTATGGATGTACTTAAGTATATTTTCATATTTGTTTTGGAGGATTGGTAAGATTTAAGAGAAAAAATGATGGGTCAAAATATTGCCTGCAGCTTGTTACGGAAGCAACTAGATTATGAGCGAGTTTAAGCGTTAACTTAAACTTTTTTTACAAAAAAAATTTGGGAGCACCCGCCACTAAATGTGCGGACATAAACAAATTTTTCTGGGTCCGCCACTGCACATGCGTATATATACCTCCGCTCTTTGGGTCATCCAACTACGAGTAACAGTCCTATACCACTGAATATAAGCATTATTGATCGATAGGTGGCCGTCTCCATGCAAGGATTGAAGATCTTGCAACACAAGGGCATCCCTGGTCTCCCACTGTGCAATATAGAAAGCATGGTGATCCCTCCAGTCCACTTTTGATTTACCCGTAAGGCTAAGAGTATGCATCTTAGAACAGTGAATTGGTCTCTCGAGGATTAGTTGCTGAAAACTAAACTGCCGAAAAACTCATATCCGGCTACTGGTATACGACAATATGAAATTTAATTAGTGGACAAACAACCATCCATCTGCATGCCATGTCAGCCATTGTGGGAAACGCAAGGAAATCGTGCTACGACCTCCATCTTATCTGGCGCCAGTGCATAACATCTATGTGATGGCGATTAGGGTGTAAATAGGCTAGGCTAGTCTAGGCTATGGCTTAAATAAGTTAGGTCTGTGTGAAAAATATTGGGTATGGCCTGGTCTATTAGCCTGTGTAGACCCCAAATTACAAGTCTGGTCTGATCTATATTTAAAAAATAAAAGCCTCGACCTAGGCATGTTAGCCTGTTTAAGCCTATTAAACACTCAACAATTAAAAGAATAACTAAAATAATATTATTTTATTATTCAAAATTATTAAAATAATAATTTTATTTATTATAATTTAAATAAATAATATGATATAGGTTGGCCTGTAGGCTTATAGGCTAGAAATGTACAAAAAAAAGCCTATGGCCTAATTTCTAAATAAGTATTTTTAAAAGTCTAGGCCTATTTTCTTTTACTATTTATAATAGGTCAAGCCTGACCTAATATAGGCTAGGCCGTAGGCCGGCCTAGCCTATTTACATCCCTAATGGCGATATCTGCAGATGCGGGTATATATCACCTGCCGCGTAGTATTTTATGTAAATAATTATTTTCTGCAGACAGGCCCTCTGGGCTAATCCCAGTTTGCAACCTTTAACCATCAGCATTTTATGTAAATAATTATTTTTTTGCAAAAATTTGTGTCATTAGTATTTTGAATTTTACAAATTTATATTTATAAAAATTAAAATCAGATTTAGAAATTTAATTATAAAAGAAGAGGGATAAAATTTTAATTTACTTATAAAAATGTGTTGGTGGGGTTGGCCCTCCGGGCCGAGCCCAGTTTTTCCACCTCTAACTATTAGCATTTAATAGATTTTTATATTTATCCACACAAAAAAGACTCTTATAGTTGCATCTAGGTTTTTATATTTTATCTCAGAGATGAACTCTCATTTATTATAATTAGATTTACAAAATAATAATAAATAGTTATTTTTTTGTAAGGATTTGTGTTGTTAATATTTGAAATTTTATAAATTTGTATTTACAAAAATTGAAATCTGATTTGAGAATTTAATTATAAAAGAAGAATAGTGAAATTTTAATTTAATTATAAAAATGCGTTGGCAGGCCCTCTGGGCCAAGCCCAGTTTGCAACCTTTAACCATCAGCATTTTATGTAAACAATTATTTTTTTGCAAAGATTTGTTTTATTAGTATTTTGAATTTTACAAATTTATATTTACAAAAATTAAAATCAGATTTAGGAATTTAATTATAAAAGAAGAAGGATGAAATTTTAATTTACTTATAAAAATATTTAGGTGGGCTTGCCCTCCGGGCCGAGCCCAGTTTGCCACCTCTAACTATTAGCATGTAATAAATTTTTATGTTTATCCACACAAAAAAGCTTATAGTTGCGTCTAGATTTTTATATTTTATCTCATAGATGAACTTTCATTTATTACAATTAGATTTATAAAATAAAATAAAAATTTGCAAGGATTTGTGTCGTTAGTATTTGGAATTTTATAAATTTATATTTACAAAAATTAAAATCTGAATAAGGAATTTAATTATAAAAATGTGTTGGCAGGCGGGGCGGGCAGCCCCTCTGGGCCAAGCCCAATTTGTAACCTTTAACCATCAGCATTTTATGTAAATCATTATTTTTTTTGCAAAGTTTTGTGTCATTAGTATTTTGAATTTTACATTTATATTTATAAAAATTAAAATCAGATTTAAGAATTTAATTATAAAAGAAGAAGGATTAAATTTTAATTTACTTATAAAAATGTGTTGGTGGGGCCGGTCCTCCGGGCCGAGCCCAATTTTGCCACCTCTAACGATTAGCATGTAATAGATTTTTATGTTTATCTACACAAAAAAGGCTCTTATAGTTGCGTCTAGATTTTTATATTTTATCTCAGAGATGAACTTTCATTTATTACAATTAGATTTACAAAATAATAATAAATAGTTATTTTTTTGTAAGGATTTGTGTCGTTACTATTTAGAATTTTATAAATTTGTATTTACAAAAATGAAAATCTGAATTAGAAATTTAATTATAAAAGAAGAATATTAGAAATTTTAATTTTAATTTAATTAAAATTTTGAATTTAGAAACTTATTAAATAGGAAACATTTTAAAGTAGTTTCATTGTTATTATAGTTTTTCTTGAATGTAGCGAAATTAATAGACTCAACACTTTCCAATGCAGAAAGTAGTGTAATTTTATATTTGTAATGAATGATGAATTATTTTTTCACACATCAAGTTCAAATTTCAAAATTCGAATTTGAAAAGTGAAATATTTTGTAATGAATGCTGAACTCTTTTCCCACTTAACAAATAAAAAATTCAAATTTGAAATGTTTCTAACGGTGAAAAAAAATTAAAGTGGTTTAAAGTGTGAACACAAAGCGCATATTGAAGGAGAGAGCGACACGTCGACAAACTTGCCAAATAATGATTTTCTTTTAGTATTGATATAGATATGTAATTTCTTATTTTTTTATTTAAATTTCAAATTTAAATTATTTTTAATCAACTATACATATTTTTAAATTTTAAATATTTTTTTGTTTAATCTATAATTTTATATTATATTTTGGCTTATTATATAGGGAAAAGTTCACCAATGTCCATGTGGTTTGCTTCAGAATCATTTATGCCTCTGTGGTTTTTTTCTATCACATATGTCCCTGTGCTTTGTAAAAAATAAGAAACCACAGGGGTATATGTGATAAAAAACATACCCTTTTACAAACCACAGGGGCATATGTGATAAGAAAAAAACCACAGAGGCATAAGTGATTATGAAGTAAACCACATGGGCATTGGTGAACTTTTCCCTATTATATATATCCTTATTCTAGTATTTTTGAATATTGTAAGTCAGTAGCCATCAAACGTTTTTGTTTGCGAAAATTTCCATATTTCTCTGTTCCCTTTGTATTGCATTTATTATTGGAAAACAAAGCATCAGATACATCAAACTAAAAAGGTGGTCTTGTTATCAAAAAAAAAAAAAAAAGGTGGTCTTATCTCTGACTTACAATGCATTTATTGATTGTAATCATTTTGTTGATCTCCCTTTCACATGATTACAATCAAAATGACCAGCAAATGTTATATTTATCTTTCCAAATTCCATTTGATATATTTTTTAAATTTATCTTTTCAAATTCATTCAACCAAACCATTAATATCGTTTCATTTATGTCTTTACAAATTCCATTTACTTTGAACATTAAATTTTCATTCAATTCAAATAAATAGCAAGTGTTATTTTTACTTTTTCAAATTTCATTCAATTTGTTTTATTAATTTTTTACGAATTCAATTATGTACATTCAATGCCGTTTAAGTTATGACTAATAGTGAAAACTGCAAATAACTTAAGAGTCAAATATTTTAGTGAAGTTGCTGATTTTTGTTATGAGCAATAAAATAGTTTTCCTAATCATTCACTTTGATTGATTGTGCCCTTTGAATTTTTCCACGCACATTGTAATTTCAAACGATATTTCAAATTACTAACATTTTAAAATTCCGATGTCATTTTATTTATGACTATGCAATAATAGATATATAGATAGATAGATTATCTTATTGTTTTTACAAATGAATTATTTATTATTATTTTAATTTTCTTTAACTTTAAAAATCGACATAACAATGACTTATTTTTTCATTTGGTAGACAACAATGAATTTAATTGCATATTTTGAAGGCTTACTTTTTCTTTAGTTTTTTTATTTTTATTTTATTTAAAAGAAATCATTTTAATAAAAGAAATTTTATTTTTAAAACCTATTTGTTTAAGTAAATCAGTTTAATAAAAGAAATTTTATTTTTAAAACCTACTTGTGTAAGTAGAATATTATTATTACTATTATTAATGAGCTTAACAATTACCAATTCAAAAAGTAGTAGATATTGTTATGATTGTTTGCCACTAAAAGATTCTGAACTTTTTTTCCACCTATAAAATTCAAAATTTAAAATCCAAAAACTCTTCAGCTTCCACTAAGCTTCAATACAAAAGAACTTTTCCATTCTCCAATGAGATTCAATAAATTTTCGCAGAACAATTACCTATGTAGAAAGTAATAGTATAATAAATGAGCTGTCTGCCACCAATAATTGTCCAAATATTTTTCCACCACTACAAAGTTTAAAATTCAAATTCAAAATTGAAATTTAAATGAAATTCGAAATTTAAAATAAATATTTCAGAAAGCAATGAGTTATTATTAATTTGGAAATTCCAATGTAGAAAGCAGTGAGATATTAAATGAGTTGTCTGCCACAAAAAAAATTTCACATAATTTTCCATTTATTTATTTACAAATTTCTATTTTATTTTATATTTATTTAATTTAAATTTTTACTAAAGAAGGAAAGTTTTCAAATGACTTGTAGTGTGAACACAAATGTGAGACTTAAGGAGAGAGTGACATCTCATCAAACTTTCCAACAAATGAGTTTCCTTTATATATATAGATATAGATATAGATAGATAGATTATCTTATTGTTTTTACAAATGAATTATTTATTATTATTTTAATTTTCTTTAACTTTAAAAATCGACGTAACAATGACTTGTTTTTTCATTTGACAGACAACAATGACTTTTTCTTTTTGGTAAACGGTAGACAACAATGACTTTAATTGCATATGTTGATGGCTTACTTTTTCTTTAGTTTTTTATTTTTATTTTATTTAAAAGAAATCATTTTGATAAAAGAAATTTTATTTTTAAAACCTACTTGTTTAAGTGGAATATTATTATTACTATTATTAATGAGCTTAACAATTACCAATGTAAAATGTAGTAGATATTATTACGATTGTTTGCTACTAAAAGATTCTGAACATTTTTTCCACCTATAAAATTCAAAAATTCTTCAGCTTCCACTAAGCTTCAATACAAAAGAACTTTTCCATTCTCCAATGATGTTCAATGAATTTTCGCAGCTTTCAATTTCTGCAACTACCAATAAGAAGATAGTGGAAAATTAATTGTGTTTGCTAAATTTTAATTTTTTACATTAAGTATTAACCACTTAATATAACATAATAAATAGTAAAACGAATTGTGGAATATGAAAGCGTAAGATAAGATGATTTCCGTTACTGTTTTAATAATGATTTTCGTTTTAATAAGTGGTTAATAATGATTTATAATTTTCATTTTAATTTGAATTCCATCGTTACTGTTTTACATTAAGTATCCCCACGTTTTAATAATGATTTTCGTTACTGTTTTTACATTCGATCTAATTTCTGCAAATGCCAGCTTCAATATAAGATAAGATTATATATATTAAGATAGAAGATATGACATTTCTTATTTTTTATTTAAATTTTGAATTTAAATTATTCTTTAATGTACTATACATTATATATATTTTTAAATATTTTTTTGTTTAATCTATAATTCCTTTAGTTTGACTTTGTAATTAGCTAATTTGTTTTATGAGGCTTTTGATTTGAATTCTGGGTTTTGAGTCACCAGTCACTATTTATACACAAAATAATTTTATTTTTTTTAATAATTAAGCTCATTAGTGGGATATTAATAGGGTTAACAATTACTCATGCAAATTTTTATTTTAGGTATAATAATAAATATTATTAATAGACTTAACCAATTTCAATGCATCAAGAAGTGGTAGAATTAAAAATTTGAATTAACATTTCGAATTTAGAAACTTATTAAATAGGAAATATTTTAGAGTGGTTTCACTGTTATTATGGTTATTATGAATCCTTCCATCCTGAAAAATGAATAAATTAGTCAGTATAAAATTTATGAAAACGAATTCATAGGGTTTGTTCATAAAGAAACAGAAAATTATACCAATAGAACAATCCCTACACACATGAACGAAAAAAAATATGCAAGCAAGACAAAAAAAGAAGCAACACTTCCCTATTTATAGGCAAAGTCGTAATTTATTTATTTAAAAAAAAATTTAGCTTGTAGAATACACTTCACCATTACCAATGCAGAAAATAGTGGAGGGAACTTAATTGTTAGGTGACTGATTTCAATTTCAATTAATACACTTCCTACCCATTTCAAATTTCAATTTCGAATTTTGAATTGAGAACATCATTGATACAGCTGTCTGCCACCAAGTATTTTAAAATGATTTAAAAGAAACTCTCTCTCATTTGTAGAATTTTTTTATTTACGAAATAAAAAATATTTCTAAAAGAAGTAACTTTTCAAACTATCTCCAGTGTGAACACAAAGCTAAGAATTAAGGAGGAAGTGACACGTCAGCCAAGTTTTCAAAATTTGGTTCTCCTTTCTATATATTAAGATAGTTATTTAGATTATAAAAAAATATTTAATTTTTTACTCTGCTTTTTTTAGAAATTAAATTTTTTTTGTGATTTTTTTTTAAAAAATATACATTCAAATAGACTTTATAATAGAAGTATTTTTTTTCTTAAAAAATAGCTTTAGGCTTAAAAAAGCCCATTCAAACAGGTCCAAATAAACTTAAATATCTGAAAGCTTCATGATATAGGCACTCTTTGATTACCGTTATTAAAAATAGTTTTTAATTTTCAGAACAAAAGAATAAAAAAATATGTTTAATAAAACCTGTATTGTAAAAAAAAAAATTAAAAATGTAACTATTCTTTATTTTTAGAATAGAAAATATTTGTTTTATTTTGATTTTTAACTTTAACAAAGAATACAGAATTCCGCAAAACGCTTTTAAGAAAAAAAAACCATAACACTATCAAAACCGACTCTATAATCTCCGACCAATTTGCATTTTGTTTTCTCGGATGGACACTGGCTTTTCAATTAAATAAAAAGTCCCAGGAGCAAAAGTATTAAATAAATAATAGTCCCACGAAAATTAATCCCAAAAGATTTTATCCTTCCGCCTAAAATAAGTAGCGTATTTCATGTTTCAGAAGGGGGAAAAAATTGTTATCCTGAAGCGTTGGACTCAAATACCCGTCAATTTTCAACCAAAAAGTTGCTCCGTTCAAGATTTTTGCCGCCAATTATATATAATATTAAATTGAATCAGTTGGTTAGTTAACACTAGATTAGAGTTGGTGGTCAAAGAGGCCTCACTTTTTCATAAATATAGATATGCTGCTGTCGTCTTAAAGTTGTGAGATTTGGTATATGGAAACCAGAATTAACACCGACCAAATAAACAGATAATTCTATGATATTTTGGTATTTCAAATTTTCAATTGGTTTCATATCTCTTACTCTTTTTTTGGGTCTCAACGCTTTGCGGATGACTCTGCACGTCATAGGATAGAACCATTTGGGTCACAGGTGTTGCCCAAGATAATTGCGTGTCACTTGTGAGATTTCAGCGTAACACGTACAACTTATCAACGCGACAATTGGCAATTAAAGATGCAACTGTCTTTTTCCGGGTTACTTGTCTTGAATCTTCGGTACACTAGAATCAATTATTATTATTATTAAATTGGGCTATCAATGGAAATAATGGCGATATGAAACCATAGTTTTAACTTAATTAATTGTTAGTGTTAAAAAATTGACTAGAGTCTCGTAATTAACTGATCTGCAAATATTAGTAACATTGCCATTAAGCTTGTGAATCTTAAAAACTAGAGTCCATCAACAAAGATGCATCAGAAAAACAATTTTTGATACCAAAGAGAACAATATGATTTTCTAGTTTACGCCAGGAAACACCGCATGAACATAAAAGGAACATGGAATGCCACAAACTACGCTATAAATTGCTCCATTATGTAAGCAACAAATGTACGTTTTATTGATGTAAAAAGCGAAGAGATGCAATAGCAAAAGGAAATAGTTTCCTTAGAAACAAAAAAACAAAAACAAATCAGGCAATATACAAGAGAACCATGAGCAAATAAAAAAAATCTAGAAGAAAAAGGCCACATCAGAAACTCCCTCAGCCTCTTCGATCCAAGGAAGGTTGAGAGTCAGTTTTCCATCAGGCAACCACTCAAAATGGACTTCAGAACCATTCAACTCTAACTTCTTAGGAGATTCACTTGAATAAGCAAGGAAATTCCCAGCACCTTTAACCTTAAGCTTAGCACCAGTCTCAACATATACCAAATCTTGAATTGTACCTCCACTATTGAACATGCTTGTTAGCCCAATTGGTGCAAATTTGATGCTGTCATTGATCTTAGTAACCGGCACAAAGCTGTAGAGCTCGAAGTTGACAGATTGGAGGGTAAATTGTATTGGTTCGGACTTGGGGGTCATCAAATGAAGTTCCTCAGCCTGATTGAGATACACTATGTACTCCTCTGCCTCACCCATATGGGTTGCTTCTTTCTTCTGGTCCCACTCAACCTCAGTTACATGTACTGCACCAGAAACTGTCTTGTAGCATTCGGGGAAACCCCTGATCTTCTTTATCTTTGGATCCCAACCTGCCCCTTGACAGTTGAAAGCACCAATAACTCCTCCATACTGTTGTTGAATGTACAAATTTATTGTTAGACAGCATGTAGTAGTAATCAATTGAAATGTATGTCAATGAGATATATACCTTATTGAAGTTCCAAATTTTGAGAGCAGTTTTTTGGTCAAAAAGAGGGTTCTTGAAAAGAACATCCCTTGTAGGAAGGGGAAAATGGATGCACTTGGGTACGGTGCCATCAGGGAACACGAGTTTCTTAATCAGATCGAAGTCATGGGAGCCTACACTGTCACTCAAATAGATTGGACCACCACAAATAGCCCTAGAACCAGCATGAAATTTGGCACACACATGGTCCGATTGGAACATGTCCCAGTCGGGCTGAATCATCTGCCCCATCCACAAGCTGTTGTAGGAACAGTGAATCATGTGTACCCCTTGTAACCAGAACACCCCCATTGGGTCATTGGAATCTTGGATCCAAAAGTCATCCCCTGTAACAAATTTCATTGGTTAAATACAAGTTTTTTTTTTGCTTGCATATGTATGAATTAAACAACGAAATTCATTTAGCAAATGGTATATCCCCTTTGTGTGTGTACTGTTTAGTGCTTACCAACTCTTCCCATGGCAACTTGCTTCGTTCCGAGGAAGAAAAAGTCATTGCACTGCTGCATGCTAGCGATAATTCCACTTCCATTAAAATTCTTAACAATGGACTTTGTCAACCCATCATAATAAGCCTTGGCAAGCTCGACTCTGCCTCCATATTCATCGCACACATATTCAAGAGTCTGCAATAGAAAAAAAAAAGAGTGCACCAATGTTAATAAGTACTTATAGTTGAATCAGACACTAAAGCTAGAGTATGTAAAAAGGAAAAGTATACTAACATGAATAACGTCCACTTTGACTCCTGTAACACCAGATTTAGCAAGATGAGAGTGCATGGAATCATACAAGTCATTAGCTTGATCAGGATGAACAAGCCCGATTGAACCTTTCACGATGTTTACCACAGCTAGATCATGCATTGTCCCATCAAGGCCTGGGGAGAGTTTGCAGGGAACTATTTTGGAATTCAAGTGGGTTGCTCCTGGCCTCACACCACCCCATGCACCACAGAGTGCATACCATACATAAATGTCATCCAAACCTTTGAATTCAGTCCTCAAGTCCCTTGTGAAAGCCTTCATCCCATAATCCAATTCTTTACCGGAAGAACTTCCGCATTCTCTTTTTTTAGCGTTGTGTTGCTCTCTTCCAAATAGATCATTGATTTCTCGTTTGATCTCCTGAATCTTGGACTCAATCTCGGTCACATCAGAACTCCCAGATTCAATGGCAGCATCACGTTTTCTCTCCAAACGCTCAACCGCCATCCCCCTTGCAAGTAATTCCTTGATCTTATTTGGGTCAAAAGAAGGAGCATCAGGACCCAAGAGGAGGCCAGCTTGGTAATTTTTGAACTTATCACCTTCGTCTAGCCTGTGAAGCCTTGCAGTCATTTGTTCACCACCCATCACAAGATTTTTAGCGTCTTCTGTGGGGTCATCACCATCAAGATTAATGCTTTGCCACCCATCATCAATGATGACAAACCTCGGAACCACCCCACCATCAGAAAAACCCTTCAATCCATACCAAACGCCAACAGGGTTTACAGTTAAATAAAAGGAATCCCAGGTGCACCAGCCAAATTTATCAACCAGGTTTGGTTGCATTTTCTCTTCCAATAGCCGGAAGGAATTGAGATGAACCCTGAGAGCACCGTAGGCCTCTTTCATCAAACTAAAGGGGTTGTCTGACATATGAATATAAGCAATCGCATCAAACTTTGATGCTTTGACACGAGTGGAACCACTCTCAGCACAAATCATGACATGGCCATAATCAGAGCCAGCTTGGAGAGCAGACCTAAAATTACCCTCAATAATAGGGATAACTATAACGTAGGATTTTATTTGAGGCATGTCAATAAGAACCCACTGGGTTTCCATTTGTAAATCCGAACCCGAGTTTCCCACCCAATGTGTTGACCACCATGTTTTGAATCTAAAAATACTAAGAAAATCTTTACCGCTGAAACTACCCAAAGAGTTAATCAATCTATCGGAGGACACATTTTGGGAGAATCCAAGGAATCCACCTTTATGAGAAAGTGCAAGAGTCCTCTCAAGCAGGGAAGGTGGGGCATCAGAACATGATTGACACACATTGGAAAAAGGATTGAAGGAGACATTTTGAGGGACTTCAGAAAACACTGATACGCCTCGGACGGTGAGTTTTCCATCGGATAAATCAAAAACATTTTCTGAAGATTCGAATGTGGAATTCATTGGACCATTAACAGGAGCCATGGAAAATGGGGGGGGGGGGGGGGGGGGAACAGAGAACAGGGGAAAGGAACAGAAAACAGAAAACAGAGGAGGAGAAAGGGTGAAGTGATAGAAACCTTGTTTTGAGAAATGAGGAAACCTTTCCTCTCTAGAGGGATATATATATATATAGCAGCTGAAATGATAGCTATGAAGAACACAGAGTGCTAATAGCAAGTTGATGAAAGGCGAGGATCAGAAATGAGGAAACCTTTCCTCTCTAGAGGGATATATATTAGTATCAGTTACAAATTTTAATGGTCTTTTTAAGTCTGATGTGATGGGCACGTGGTTACTGTAATAAAGTTGTTTAGTGTAATGTTAACATAATGGGTCACTTAGTGGTGGAGTCATTTGAGTTATTAGTGTAAGGGTTCTATTTTTCTCATGTTGTAGGAGATAAGTATCTCCTACTATAGATACATAATATGGTAGAGCCCACCATCCATTAAAAAAAGAAAAAAGAAAAAATGATGTCATAACTTTTTATGTGAGAGAAACATGAGATAGTTATCTCATGTAAAATGAGACAATTATTTCCCTTAGTGTAATGTGTCTCTTGAATTTAGTTGTTTTTTCATTTTCTTACTTTATAAGAGGCTTATTTTTGTTCCGAAATAATACATGAAAAACATTCTCTCTTCCAATATTGTGCGCAACATCCTAAAAAAATTGTAACATTCAAAAGCCATATCTATGGGGAAATATACATACGCTAAAACTGCAAATGCTGTGTCAACAAAATTCAAATGAAAATAGAAACAAAGATGACACGGGTGTCTGAGTGTCGTGGTCGGCCACGGTCGTTTTTAATGCCTTTCTGAACTTTTTCTCTCTTTTTTCCTACTATTCTTTTTTTGACTCTTTCCTTTATTTATTTATTTTCTCTTTAAATGGTAAAACCCAAATTTAACCACTTTAATTGAGACGAAATAAAATCAAGCATTGTCTTAAAATTTGTGATGGTGTGGTGTTTTTTTATGAGAAAATATTTTTTTATGTGAATTTTTTATGATTTTACTGTATAACTTTTTTAATATTTAATTAAATAGAGAGATAAGTATAATGTTTAACGAAGGTCGGTTTTCCCCCGTAGATGACGGTTATGTTTTGCTGGCCATCTATAATTTTGTTGGGTAAATGGATTGTTATGTGATATAGTATAACACCATATTCCTACTCTCACAATGGAATGTGGGTTCCATCCCTTAACTTTTCTCTCTCCACTCTTCTCTCTTCTCTTCGTTATGAGAGTAGGAATTGTTACGTTACATCATGTAACATAACAATCCATTTATCCAATTTTGTATCACTATAGTCTATATGGGGTTCCTTATTAATTAAGAAAATGATTTGACTTGTACACTTGAACGGTTGAGAACTGGAAAGTTCTAATGGACAATTCAGGCGTCATATCTCTAATGATGGGGTAAAGTATTTGTCCTTTCGTTATCCAGTGATTTCTAAAATTATGTTATTTTAAATTAATGAATACTATTTTTATAATTTTAGAAGAATTAATGAAAGGTATTTTGATAAAATTTATATGATAAAAAAAAATTAAAAATATAAAAATATCATTTATTAAATTAAAATGACGTAGATTTAGAGGTGAGTTTAGTGACTGTAAAAATACTTTATCCAAAAATTAATTAAAGAAAATTTGATATACGAATAGTGTTATCAGATTTGAATTATTGTGTAAGTTATTTAGTTTTGAAAATTTTAAAATTAATATTCAGAAAACAAAAAACACAACTACATAGCACATTATGATTCGGATGTAACATGTTGGAAATTATATTTTCAAAAATAAGTAGTATTTCTAAAATATATATACATATTTGAACTATTACAGGAGATTCATCAATATTTGGAGAGGATGAGGGGGATATCATTGGCCTTTTTGAAATGTAAGGAAAAGATATTGAATCTATTTTCATTGGATAGGATATTTTCACTATCAATTTTTTCTACTACCACTCCACTACTAATCACTATTGGATTAGAGGAAAAGTTAAATGAAGAGAGAAAAAAAAAACTTTTAATTCAATGGTAATTAAAGTGGTAGTGGAGTGGTAGTAGAAAAAATTGGTAGTCAAAATATCCTACCTCATTATCATTTATCACAATATAGTTGGGAGTCGACATATAGTTTTGTGACCATAAACTAAAAAGTATATATAGATTTTTAAAAGGTTTGTTTTTTCTGACGTTACTTTAGATAACTTTACCTAATGTTCATCAAAATGACGTTGTTTTGGGATAGAAATCATAGTATTTTTGTAATTTTAATTTATTTCAGGGTTATAATAGTCTTTATCACTCTAATTTTTTAATTTTTCAACCCAAAACGACGTTGTTTCAATGAACATTAAGTAAAATTATCTAAAGTAACATTGAAAACTTTTTTCCCATTTCTAAAACTATGAAACCCAAACAATGAAAATTTTATAAAATAAAATAATGATAACTGATGTAGTGTAATAAAAAGAAAATTACATCGAAAAGGTGCAGATAACTCCAGTTTTAAAGTTTTATTCCCTAGAATTTTGATCTTCATTCTTCCTCTGTTGAGAATTTTGATTTCCTTTCCTTTTGTTGTTCTTTTAGAATTTTTTTCAAAGCTTTCTGCTCTCTTGGGATGGATCAAGAACGTTCAAAGAGCAAAATTCAAGTCTTTTGGTATGCTCCTGCTTCACATAAGATAAAACAGCATTGCAGATACCTCACCACCAGCTCTCTAGAGGGATATATATAGCAGCTGGATGAATGATGACGTGGCCAACACATGCTGAAAAATAATTATTAGCACTTAGTTGCAGACTTGCAGTTACTTCTTTTAAATAAAATATTGTAACTTCCTATTGTATTTAAAAGATTTCTCATCTACTTTTATTATTTCTCTCTCCTATTGAGATTCTGATTTAAAGATGTTGAAGAATGATAGATAAAGATAGTTAGAAAAAAAGTATGTAGAATAACATATCCCATATATATATATATAGGGTTCACTTTTTCTACGGTCAATTTAGATAACTTATCTATATTGAGCCCAAAATCATGTCGTTTTGAGACAGAAATCAAGATGTTTTTGTAATTATAATTTATTTCAAGGTTATAATAGTCATTTTCTTTATAATTTTTTAATTTTTTAACTCAAAACAACGTCGTTTTGAGAGCGAATGTAGAAAAGTTATCTACATTTACCGTAGAAACATTAAAGTCATATATATATATATGGGGACGATTGTACTTACCACTAGGTAAGTTTACCACCCTTACAACCAATCTCATCACCGTTAGATTAAAAATCTAACGGTTCATAATTATCTTTTATAATCCTAATTTTTACTCTTCCATCCCCTCTTTGTCTCTCTCTTTAGGTTTGAAATCTGCATACCTCTCTCTCCAAATTCTTTGAAAGTGTAAATGTGGATACAAATTTTTTACGACTCACATCTAAAAACACAAATTCAAACTATGCATGGTGGATGTTGTGGACAACAAAACAAGAACTCGTTAACGTGACACACCTAAAATAATAATATAACATATGAGCAATCTGATCTGCATCTTTTACCCACCATTGCGAACATACATGTAATTTGAAGAAAATACGACATCGCCACAAGTCAAATACTCAAGAGACTCATTAATCAGTAATAGAAAAGCATATAAGAAAGTTGATTTCCAAATCTAGAGAGAGAAAAAGGTATGCAGATCTCAAATCTAGAGAGAGAATAAGAGAGTAGAAATTAGGATTATAAGGAATAATTATTAACTGTTAGATTTAATTTTAATCTAACGAAGATGAGATTGATTGTAAGGGTGGTAAACTTACCTAGTGGTAAGTATAACCGTTTCCTATATATTTATAGGGAAAAATGTTTCTGAAGATAAGTTATCTGTATTTATTCCCAAAACGATGTCGTTTTGATATTGAAATCTTAAAAAATTATAAATATAAAGACTATTATAACTCTGAAATAAATTAAAATTACCAAAACACCATGATTTCCGCCACAAAACGACGTCGTATACTTATCTGCAGTAAGTTATCTGCAGTAACTACAGAAAAAGCGAACCCATATATATATATAAGGGGAGGATATTGTAACAACCAAGTTGTGTTACTACCATGTTACTATCAATCAATCTCACCGTTACATCTTTGTGTGGTCATGATTTCTCAAATTTAATACTTTATATTTATTTTCATGATTTCTCATATTTAATGCTTTCACTTTAAATATGGGGAATCGTAACCATACAAAGATGGAAATAAATATAACCGTTGTATCAACATAATCGATGTAACGGTGAGATTGACTAGTAGTAACATGGTAGTAACACAACTTGGTTGTTATAATATCTTTTCCCACACATATATATATATATATATATATGAAAAAAGTGTTTGTCATTTTAAATGACATAAAGTTATGTCATTTTAAAAGAGAGATAGACGCAAAATAATTTATTTATTTAAAATTTAAATTAAAAAAAACCACCCAATTTCTCTCTCCCATGATTTCTATTTTTTATGTCTATCTCTCTCTTAAAATGACATAACTTATGTTATTTAAAATAACAAACATCAAACCCAATATATATATAGGGCTTATTATTTCTCAAGCTGCTTGAGATAATTTTATCTCCGGCTACTAAATCATAACCGTACAAAGATGGATCAATGGTGATAAATAAAGAGAGAGAGAAAAGGAATCATAACAATTCAAAGGTGAATCAATTAATATAAGAAAATAAATAAATAAAATGACGTCGTTTTGGAGTAGTCGGAGATAAACTTATCTCAAGCTGCTTGAGAAATATTTTTCTCATATATATATATATATATATATATATATATAGCGTATCGTTTCTCAAGCTGCTTGAAATAATCTTATCTCCGACTACTAAATCATAACCATATAAAGATGGATCAATGATGATAAAGGAAGAGAGAGAAAAAGAAAATCATAATCTTTCAAATGTGAATCAATTAATATAAGAAAATAAATAAATAAAACGACGTAGTTTTGAGGTAGCCGGAGATAAACTTATCTCAAGCTGCTTGAGAAATGTTTTTCCCATATATATATAGTAAAATCATTTCTACATCCGCTTTACGTATAATAATGACAGGTGTATGGTTATGATTCTCCACATTTAATCCTTTCATCTTTTGTATGGTTATGATTCTCCACATTTAATGCTTTCAAGTATTTGACTGTTGCGCGTACGGTAGTTGCAGAAATATAAACCCCTATATATATATATATATATATATATATATATATATATATATATATGGAAAAAATATTTCTACAGCCACTTTAGATAAGATTATCTACAACTACCCAAAAATTACGTCGTTTTGATTAATGAAAAGGTGTTTATGTAATTTTAGGTGAATTAATAAAGGGTGTTTCAATAAAATATATATGATAAAAACAATAAACAAAATTACGAAAACACCCTTCATTAATTCACCTAAAATTACGAAAATACCTTTCATTAATCAAAATGACGTAGTTTTTAGGATAACTGTAGATAACCTTATCTAAAGTGCCTGTAGAAATATTTTTCTATATATATATATATACATATATATATATATATATATTAAGATGAATGATTTTCAATGTAAGTCAAAGTCCACCATTTCATAATTTTTTAAGAAATAATTTCATATTAAAATCCATCATTCAATTAGAAATTTTTACAATATAAATCACGTGTGTAAAATATTATCTTGATTTAAAATTATTTAATACATCATTTATGTAAATAACAATTAATAAGATGTATGGTTAACAAGAGTTTGATCATCTGGTTATTATTATTCTTAGAACATCTGGTCCATTTTTCATTTATAGCAATTGGAATTAGAGTTTTTTTTATATAACAATGACACTCAATTTCAAACTTATAACTCATATAAATTAGGGATATGTTATTTTAGGAAATGGATAGTAAAAAAATTACATGATAATGTGAAAAGATCACAACCATATAAAGTTAAATCAACGGTTAAGATTTTGTAATTACTTATTTCAATATTTTCTCTCTCCCTCTCTTTTATTTTATTCTTATTGATTCACTTTTGTATAGTTATGAGTTTCCAAATGACCATGTCATGTTTTTCCAACACGAGAGGATCCAGATCTGTTATTTTACCTATTTTTTTTATGCTTACCTTTCATACCAATCCGTTAAATTAGAATCTCAATTAACTTTAGTCTTTCTCCATTCTCTTCAAATTTTGATCTAACGATGGTAGAGATTAGTAAATAAGGTAAATATAAGAAATAGTTATCCGTATAAATTATTTACCATTAAATTAATCTTAATAACTTTTCTGATTTGAGTTTGAAAAATGGGTTTTTCTATGTCACCAAATTTTTTTATTTAAATTAATGATTTATCTTAATTTTGAAATGAGAAAAATTTGCACTCATTATAAACTTTTAATTTTAAAAAATTGACGTGGCTGATCTATTGTGTCGGTCATTTCCAATGGGAAAGCCCTTGATACCCCTTGTACCTTAATCCGTATCAGGAACCTTGTGGATAGTATTAACATAGCTGACAACATGCACGTTGCTGCTAACATTATGCCCAGGAAAAGATCATAAGCTTTCATTCACTGGCAATATCTCAAGTTTGGGTGGATGAAAGTTAACACGGATGGCTCTAGCTCCCATGACGGAAGCAGCACCTCTTGCGGAGGAGTAATCCGAGATAATGGAGGTAATTGGATCATGGGGTTCAAGATCTTCACTGGTCAGGAAAATGCGCTAATAGCAGAATTGAAAGGTATCTTTCAGGGTCTCACTCTGGCTTGGGATAGAGGCTTTAAAAGTGTTTGCATTGAGAATGACCCTACTACAGCTTTACCACTCTCGAAAGAAGGTTGCATTGATAGCCACCCCTTATGCACTCTGGTAAAGAGGATTAGATCCTTGATTAGGAAAGACTGGAGAGTCGAATTGTCTCATACGTATAGAGAGGGCAATGCTGTAACTGATTGGCTGACATTCTCTTCCAACGTTCAGGCTTGGGAGTTGGAGATTTTGGGCAGGCTTCCCAGGAAGTGCAACAATTTCTTTTGAAGGAACAAATGGGAGTAGCTTATCCTAGAATGGTCTGTTTAGGTTTAGTTTTTGTTGGCCTTGTATTGTAATTTTTTCGTGTTATATATATATATATAATCTGTGGTTACATTTTATTCCGTGTCTTGTTGATTTGGATGGATCAAAGTGCCTTTACTTAAAAAATTTATCATTTTAACTTACGTTAAAAATTATTTATTCATATATTTCACATTGGACAAATTTAACCGCGTGCGTCCCAACCAAAATTTAAATTTTATGCGTCATATAATATCATTAATTTCAATCATTTATTTAAATAAATTATGATTGAAAAAATTATTAATTATAATAAATAACTGAAGTAATATAATTTTAAAAATTAACATTAAAGCCACTAGAATAGTTTATATGAGTTTATCAGAGAAAAAAATAGTTTATATAAGGTTATAAGTTCGAACCACAAAACTATTATTACATAAAATAAAATAAACTTATATGATTAAATAATAATTGACATTGTAAATAATTTACGTCATTTTTGAAATCTTTATAAATTTAAAAACGTTAAACTTGATTATCAAAATAATGATTTGATAGTTAATTTTTTTTTTCATTTTCATTGGAATGATTCAACTATATTAAACATGATCTTTTCGAATCCCCGTAAATTCAAGAATTATCATTAATGATTATATCTTGATAGTTGATTTTTTTTTTTTTTGATAAATATCTTGATAGTTGATTTATTTCTTTTGTTTTTTGTCGGAAGAATTAAAATATTTGATTGGGTGACTGGTATTATACTCCGTAGTTGCTTAAATGCTATAATTATTCATAAAATATTACAATTATTACGAAAAGATTCTGAATTATTACTAAATGATATTAAATATTTGAATTCTCCTGAAAAAAATAAAAAAATATTAAATTGTGATAATAATTTTAATAGTTTTAAATCTACAAGAATTTCAAAAGTGATGCATGAGAATTATTTATTCTATTAATTATTGGATTTAACATTTTTGATTTTCGAAAATATTTTTCTGCCACGCTCATATAAACCCATTTATTTTTATGTGAGTGTTGTAGAGAAATATTTTCTACAGGAAAAGCAGAAATGTATTTCTTTTAATTATTTATTAAATGGATTAAAATATTTGATTGGATGAGTGGTATTATACTCCTTAATTGCTTCAATGCTAGAGTTATTCATAAAATATTACGTTTGTTACCAAAAAAGTTCTGAAATATTACTAAATAATATTAAATATTTGAATTCTTCTGATAAAAGAAAAAAATATTTAACTGTAATAATAATTTTAATGATTTCAATTCTACAAGAATTTCAAAAGTGACGCATGAAAATTATTTATTGCATTAATTATTTAATTAAACGAATTTAATAATTTATAAATTAAATATATTTACGTTATTTATTATCTTAATTATTATATAATAATTACTATTTATGATACTGAATAATATTTTCCTCTTCCCATTACTCAAATAAATAGCCGAGAACAAATGGATTTATCAACAGTTATTATTTATGATCTGAATGATATTTTTCTGTACCAATTTACTCAAATAAATAGCCAAGAACAAATGAGTTTACCAGTAAAGCTCACTCACGACGACTTTATCACAAAAAAAAAAAAGCTCACTCACGAAACATTGATAAATAACATATTTTTTAATCCCATGATGATTACTCATTAAAAAGAATTGCTGTCAATCTTTTTCAATTTCAGTGATTTCTTCCCTACTTTTTAGCGGTGATGATTTTTTTATTCAATTCGTGTTGTAATATTCCTATTTGCTTTTCTTTCTTGGCGGTTTGGTCCGATCTTATCTTTGGTTATTATTTTCTTGTTATTGGATATATTTTATTTTAAACTTTTTAAGATTGGATTATAGGATGAGGTAGTCCATAAACTAACTGGGCCAGTTATTTTTTCCCGCTTTTGTCAAAGATTTAGATAGACATCAATATTGTTTTTATGTTCAATCGCAGCAATCAGAAATTTAGGTTAGTTTGTTTTTCCTTTATTTCAAATTATTATGTTTATTTACAATTACAAAAATATTACTTTATTTTTTATGTTATTTCCCATTTTCTCTCGCAATAATATTATTTATTCTAAAAATGTCATTTAAATTTTTTCATTTAGTTGAGCTAATCGGCTTGGACACAAGTTAACTTTGATTTGGGCACATAAATATTTTAAGAACTGGAAGAAAAAAAAAATGTTCACATATTGAGCTCTATATTTATGAATTGATAGTCAATTAAGAGTCTCTGTGATTAAATTAATCGTATGTTTGATGTGATATATAAGGCATGATAGTATAAGTTTATACTATACGTTATGACATTTTTAATTGTTTAGTGTGACTATCGTATAGTATAAGCTTATACAACATAATCCCTTAATACATCAAAACAATGTATAACTTAATCCGGCCTAAAGGTGAGGGATAAGGCCTGATAAGAGATTGATATATTAACATTGTTGACCAATGTAATTCTCAAAATTAATATTAAAATATTTTAATATTAATCTATTAAAATAAAAATTAATTTTTCAATATATTAATTTTTAAAATATTGAATATTTTTATTTTTATAAAAATTAATTTATATTTTGGACACACTGATCAATAATTTTTTTATAAAAATTAATATCATATGACATTTTTTGAAGAATTATATAATTTTTTTATTAAAAAATATTTTTATTAAAAATATTTATTTTTATCATATATAGTATTATATAGTGCATTACCAAATACTAGATGATATTATCTTACTTAATATATTATTTTATATAATACCGTGCCAAACATTGGATAGTATTAAAATTCAATCAAGTCTTATACAATCAGATTTTATATTATCAGATTTTATTTTATGCTATGCATCAAACATGCCCTAAAAGAAGAAGTAGACAACTTACAAATGGCCAAATCATCAGACTTGTCGGTGGAGTTTTATAAACAAGTTCGTCAATATCCTCAAAGTAGGTCCCTTTAAGGTTGAGACTATTGTTGTACCAAAAAGTAGATGTATCTTATATTCTTGCTAGAACAGTGACATGCGCTTTTGAAAATGTGTGATTATGTTCTTTCCTAGGGACACCGTTTTCTTTACTTCTTGTACCTGCTCAAGATAAAGTTGTAGTTTATTCAGAGAAGAATATCCCAAGGCTAGCCTTTTGAAATTTGTTTTCCTATATTTACTGTTCAAATAAAAAATTTTAAACGCACTATATATATCTATGAAAAATAGATAATTTATACTTAAAGTTTTTTCCTTACAATTATTTTGTTATAGTTAAATCAAATTAAATTAACAATTTTCCTACAATATTATTTTATAATTTGTAATTTAATTGTTATTCAAAATTTAAATTAAAATATAAAAAGTGAAAAATAAAACCTCCCTCATAAAAAAAAACATAATTTTCTTAAACATCATTTCCTATTTTTTAATACCACTAAGATAACACTTTTGAAGTTGAAAACTTCAACCATTCAGCTCAATTTTAATGGTATCTTCCTGTTCTTTACAGGGATTACGATTATGTAAAATGGATTTGATTTTCTACATCTTTATTTATTGATAAACTGAAAGGGAAAACACCCCAAACATATCTACATCTTTCTTCTTCTTTTTTGGTAAATTGTGCATCTTTACTTTTATTCCGACCTCCCTCAAATCAAAAGGAAAATAAACTTAATAATTTTTAATAGACTCTCATTTTACGTTTCTATCTTTTTTCTACCTCGACATATTTATCATATGAAAAAAGTGTTTTTTTTTTAAATGACATAACTTATATTATTTCACTCTCATAAAGAGGTGGGACCCACACTTTTATTTTTTGTGTCCACTCTCTCTCCTGCTTTATCTATCTCTTTCTCTCACTTAAAATGACACAACTTTACATCCTTTAAAATGACACACACTTTACCTTATCATATTTATATTTTATTTTTATATTAGTTTTTTTTTGCACACATTGACAAGAACGACACTAATAACTTGTGGTTTTATTTTTTAAATAAAATTACTTAAATAGTCTTTAATTAATAAATAAAAATATAATAAGTGCAGTAAATATATAATTATTTAATTATTAAATTTAAATGAGTCGACACGAAATATGAACAGAAAAATATTTAACACAAATATAAATGAAAAAAACTCATATCAAGTCGTGTTGGTATTTTAAGAAATTGGTCTTTCACCTTTTAGCTAGGAGGATACTTTGGAATGCAAAAAAAATACAATTATTGTTTTCCATATATCAAAAAGGAATATATTATTCTTTTTACTTTTTTTCTTTTATCTACCTTTGTCTAGGGCTGGCAATATGGGCCAGCCCGCCCCGGCCCGCCACTAGCCCGCCCAAAATGGGCTGGCCCGCCCCGGCCCGTTTTGACAAAATGGGTTGAATTGAGTAACCCGGCCCGTTTTATGAGTGGGCTGGCGGGCTACGGGCCAGCCCGCCTAAAATAAAAAAAATATAAAAATAAAATACAAAAAATTAAATTCTGCATAAAATCACATAAAAAAAATCTGCATAAAAGCATACAAAAATCTGTATAAAATCCTAATGTGCTTATGAAACCAAGAAGATCAGTGTTTAATAATCTGCATATAAATATGCACCTTTCAATCCAAAAATAATAATAAAAAAATAAAATCATATCAGGATAAAATAGAATAACAAAACAAGTAACAAAGTGTTGTATGAGCAGTCCACAACAATTCAAAAAAGCCACTTGCAAGCAGAGAAATCTAAGATACGGAGCTACATAACAATTGGGTAACCTAAAAAAAAAAAAAAAAATGACTTGGCGGGCTGACCCATATGGGCTGGCGGGTTTGGCGGGGCGGGTTGGGCGGGCTGGTGGGTTGAAAGACTCAACCCAGCCCACCCCATTTGGCAGGCGGGGCGGGCCAGCCCGGCGGGCTCAGCCCATTTTGCCGGCCCTACCTTTGTCTATCACTCTCTAACATTATTAGATTAAAATCTCAATAGAAGAGAAAAAATAATATGAGATTTTAATCTAATGATGTTGAAGAGTGATAGACAAAAGTAGATAAAAATAAAAATAAATAGAATAACATCTCTCATATGAAAAATGTTATTTACTCAACGTTGTTCTATTATTATAAACTTTACAAATTTCTATTTGTTGAATATAAATTTTGTCAATTTATGATTTTGATAATTTCTATGTTCATATAATTTTATTCCGCACATACCATTTGATATTTGCAATACATAATATTTTAACATTCTAATGTAGAGTATAAATAAAAAATGGATAAAGCGTATTAAAAATAAAATAGATTTTGGAATTTTAAATTTTCAGTTGCAGATTTAGTTAATTTACATGCAACGTTTTAGGCCTTTAGCGTCTTAGTCTATTGAGTTTTTTAATAAGTTGTTTATATAATTGAAAAATTAAAATGTTGTAAATTATATTTAAATTGATATTTTTCAAATTAAGTAGAGACCACAATAAAAATATCATTCTTTATTAAAAGTATATATTATTCCTTCTCTTTAACTTCTTTCTTTCTTCATTAAATTGGACAATATTAAATTATTATATTAAAATGCTTGATCATTCAATTTTACATGAATGCTAAAAAAACTTGTTAGTACAAAGAGTCGCAGCCACCAACACCATCTGGAGAGAGGCATAAGCACTGTAATTCTTAGACTCGCACCCAAACTCTGGATTAGTCTCATATGCGGCTCAAAGAGTCAAACCCGTGGAGATACCAGGGGGTTCTGATTTGCCTCAAAGAGGTAATTAGGATCACTTTTCAAAAAAAAGAAAAAAAAAACTTGTTAGTACAATTTTGATGAGGAGAGTAATTGATGAACAACGATGGTAATATCCAAAAAAAAATTTATTAATACATCAGTCTGCAGTATGGCATATTATCCTTCCAACTTCCTTTACAAGACTCCTTTCATATTAAAAACATTGATTTATAGTGATTATTAGCTGTGTTTATATTTTTTTTATATTAAAAATGTGAATGATAATAATTACATTAAAAAAATACATATTAACTGTAAATTTTCCTATGGCATCATTACATCATTTTGGGCAATGTATTTGTATTTGTTAAGTGAATTATAATAATTCAAATGTACAACCAATAAAGGGGTTGATTATTTATATCATGATATGAAGATCAGTACCTTCTTAAGAGATAAGAATTAATATTAATTATAGAAGAGAGGATTGCAGATAGGCTTCTAAGGCGTGTAATTTGGATTAATGATATTAATTTTTTGTGTAAATGTGAGGAGTCTTATATAATTATTGCTAATACGTTATGATGAATTCATGTAAAAGTTCGACTCACTGTTTCATCATATATATATATATATATATATATATATATATATATATATATGGAGAGAAAAAAATATTTCTAGAGCCACTATAGAAAAGATTATTTACAGCTATTTCAAAATCTACGTCGTTTTGATTAATGAAAGATGTTTCAATAAAATATATATGATAAAAAATAAACAAAATTGCAAAAACACCCTGAAAAACTCTCAGTGGATTCACATCCGAATTTCCCCTGGCGTTTACACGTGAATATTCTCTCGTCTTCCAATATATGATTCAGCTAAGTTTACTGCGAAGAGTTTAGTTATCTTCTTTTACATTTTTTGTCATTGCCATATGTTATTTTGCTTTTATTTAAGAGTCTGATAAGCACAAGCATTATATGCTTCACGCATTGAAGAGAAAAAGTCATATTTTCCATAAACAAAGCGTGATTGGAGTTTGCCATGATTCTTAGATGCCAAAGGAAGGAAAGAAACAGTAAAAGAAAATTGAATCTAGAAAGTGCCAATTCCAATTTTCCAACTTCAAATAAAGGACCAAAGTGACAGAATGGAACCTTTTGTATAATTTTTCGTTTTCAAACATTTTGTAGACAATACTTTTCATTTTTTAATCTTTTCAATGTTATGGTTTATTAGATAAGAATTAAAAAACTATTGTATAATTTTAATTTTAAGTAGAGATACATGTATTAATTAGATTACTTTTTATTAAAATATTAATAATTGTTATTTATATTTTCTCTTAGTTATACTTTTTTTATATTTTTTGAACTTCTGACAAAAAACAGATAAAAATATTTTTGAGTGGAAAAATATATAGTAAAACTCAAAATTGGATCATTCAGGACCATTATTTTAAAATAAATGTAGATAAGTTATCTATATTTGCTTTCAAAATGATGTTGTTCTGAGTTGAAAAATTAAAAAATTATAATAAAAAATATTATTATAATCTAAAATAAATTATAATTACAAAAACACATTGATTTTTAACTCAAAATGACATCGTTTTAGGCTCAATGTAAATAAATTATCTACATTGACGATAGAAAAAACGAACTCAACTTTAAAACTGGCTTCTATCTTACAAAATAATTTTCTTAAAAATAATTAAAAAAAGAAAAAGAAAGAGAAGGAATAATTTATTTATTTAATTTAACATGAAAAAGACAAACTTTTCGTGGGTATGGTTTAATTTGTCGATAGCACGAGGCTCCTAAACATGTGGAGCCAAACACTGATGACACGTTTGTTTGTTCTGCTTCTTCTACGTTGCTCTTACCACCGAAGGAAATTCTCCATTCTTCTCGTGCTATTTCCAATTCCCTTTATTTCCATTTTGTCTTTATTTCCTTTTATAATTCTGAAACAAAAAAAAGGTCGTTGTACCTATTCATACATGTTTAATTATATTATGAAATAATAGTGTATAAGAATTAATATTAAAAATTAGAACTAGGGAAATTTTATTTTATTTTTTTATAACAATAAAGGGCATAGCCCCAAACAAAACACAACAGAAACTAAACAAAACTAACAAACTATCCGGGGTCTATAATCCCCCGGAGATCTTGATCAAAAAGTTGAGCAAGACGATTTGGCATGATTTGATGATGCCAAAATTCAGTGTCTTTCTGAAGAGCAGACTTAGCTAACCAATCTGCACATGTATTTGCTTTTCTTGGAATATGATTAAGTGTTACCTTCCAGTCCTGAGCAATAAGTGCTTGTATCTTAGCCACTATTCTCGGCTGACAAGCTGCATTGCAATATGCAAGAATAAAGAAAACTTCAGAAGCATCTCCTTCTAGTTCCACCTTCATAAACCCCATTTGCCAGCCCATCTCCAAACCTTTAAGGGTTCCCCAAAATTCTGTCATAATTGGGGTACAGGCACCAATATGATACTCAAAACCTCCTAGCCATGAACCATCAGCAGATCGAATTAACCCACCACAAGCAGCCCTTTCGCTAATCCTTTCGACCGCTCCATCTACGTTGATCTTCACCCAATTTATTCGCAGTGGTAACCACTTAACTCTACGAATATTACTAGAGCTACCAGTCTGCAATAGCTTCCTGCCCCTATTGTTGCGCAGCTCCTCAACATACATACGAATTAATTTCAACCCATGATTGGGATGAATGAAACTAGAATCATGGACACTTCTATTCCTCTAGCCCCATAAGAACCAACAAGAGATGAAAAATAAATCACGCCAATTATCTAGGCTATCATGGCTCCAAGTCATTGTAATATTCTTTTCAACCCAGCCTCTCAAGTCCAAGCTATAGAATGATCACACATGATTAGGTAAGACTAAACAGTCCCAGATTCCACGAGCATGCTTGCAATCTCGCAAGACATGGAGGTTCGTTTCCAGCTCACCATGACAGCACAAACAGAAACTGTGACCACCACTCCAAGTAGCTGTTCGATCCTTAGTAAGAAGCCGACCATGCGTAATTATCCATATGCATGTTTTAACTCTCGGAGGGCCATTCCATTTCCACAAGCTAGTCCAAGTATTTTGCACCTTCTCAAGAGGAAAATTAAGCATAGAACAATACACAACTTTTACCAATGAACAACCCACCTTCTGATTCTTCCAAATAATACGATCATGTCCAGCTGACTCGCTAGGAGTAAGAACTGCAGAGATTCTTGCAATAACATGGTCAGTGAAATATTGATGCATGTAAGAAAAATTCCATTGACCATCGTTATTCACAAAATGACTAACAAGAAGATGCAAATCATTCAATGTAGACATAGATGTAGCTAGGGATACGAGACTTTCTGATAAACCATGCCAATTATCTTTCCAGAATATTGTGTCATTACCATCACCAATCTCCCAACGAGTTGCTTGAAGAAACGAAGGCCAAACACTACACAGATTTTTCCAGAAGTATGAATCATAGGTTTTGTGAATCATAGGGAAATTAAGTTATGTTGAAATGTGTTCTTATATGTGTTCCATGGGCATAACAGTATAGACTCTGATACTCAAATTGTGAGGGAAAAGAACGGAGTATGAAAATGAAAAAGATGATAAAAAAAGGATGGAGACGCTATTTATAAGTTTAGGATTTAAGATTTGTTGTTGGGTCTATTGATAATTGAGCCACATCACGGGCCCAAAATACAGGTCTTAATATGTTAATTTCCTAATTAATTAAATTTCTGGAGATTAATAATATGATCATGTGGTCAATGACTTCCATGTGCTTTGTTTGATTTAATTATAATAACAATAATTTTATCTAAAATTTAACTTTGAGAGAGATAAGATAAGTGATTAGAAACAAAATCAATATGTTGAAAGGGTCTCTGGTTTTTTGGTACCCAAAAAAAAAAATCCCTTTTTCAAAAAAGTAAAACGTATTTTATTTGTGGACGACAAGAAGTGAAACTAACTCATAAACTTATGGCTCCGTTCATTAATAATTCAATAAATTAAATTTTTTAATTCATTTGTTAAATTGAGTTAAATTTGAACTTTCCCAGGTTATTAGCTTTATTTCTTAGTGAGCCGGCTTAAGTTACACACATATACATTTGTCATGTGAGTAATAATATAGGGTAATACTTCTCTCATTTAACATGAGAGAAGTTTATTTTCCTACACTAACAAGAAATGTGGAGCTCACAAATTAAAAAATATATAAAAGAAAAAAATTACAAACACGTCTTTTTATGTCTAAGTGACATGAGATAATTATCTCTTACAGTTGGAGAAAACTATTTCCCAATAATATATGAATCTGCTGCTTATAATTATTTATATAAAAAGTCTTTACACGGATTAGTGTTATAGACTTTCAGATTTAACCTTTTTGATTATGAGTAAGGATATTCTAACTACCAAAAATTTGTACTACTCATCACATCATCACCATTGGATCAAAGAGAGATAATGTTAAAAAGTTTTTGAAGAGAGAGAAAATATTAATCTAATGGTGATTAGATAGATAGTAAGTTGATAATAAAAAATTTTGGTAGTGAAAATTTATTTCAGGTCTTTAGATCAGTAAAAGGTTAGGACCACCCTTAAGCCCAGCATAGTCCTCAACCCTACAAGTATACCTCTTCCCCTCTCTCTCTCTCTCTCTAAGACATGGACACTAATTCTACAAAAGCACAAGGGTGACTCTAAGACATGGGCAATAAGACCTTATGTCCGGACAGACATCTTACAAGCTATGGGTGGCACCTATATTAAGCGTTAGTCAAATTTATTTTGGACGTGACTCAACGTAATAAATTTGTAAATAGATTTTAAAATGTTATATTTTCATAATTTTTTTATTTAAATAATAATATATTAACTTTTTTTTTGCCTCTCTTTCATTGACAAAGAAGGATGGATTCTAAATATGCCAATAAAGATTTTCATTTGAATGACTTTCATTGACACTCTCACTTTAAATACGAATTTAGTTTAGAAGAAATTTCTAATAAAAGATAGGTCACTCCTTTACACATACCACAATTCTGCATGCCCTTTCACAAATCAGCTGTTTGCCACTGTAAATAGCTATGATCCTTGCGAGAAGATTAGTTCCTTGCCCAATCAAACCCCCAAACCCCATCTAACTTACTGACAATACCACCAACATGCAGCACCCGCTCTTCCAGAGTTGCCCACAGAATTGCAATTTGCATTGAGTTTCACAAACCATCAGAGGGAGAGACCCGACGTAGTATTCGGGTAGGTAGGGTGGGTGCTGTAGGAGGAATCGCTGCAAGAATCCACGTTCGACTGTGCAAGATGTCTACTATTTTATTTTATTTTTTTGAATACAGATGTCTCCTTTTCCTGACAATATAAGCTTCATTCCATTTAACTGTCCCATAACATCCATGATTCTAGTCCGCCATGAACACCAGGTGATTGGGATTACCAATCTAGGATTAAGTAACGAGCCTAAACATTGTCCTAACAAATGCAAAAAATATGCGGTGAATGTATCATGACAAGTTGCGTGCGTGGCTTCTTCAATATGCGAATAGCTCTATTCATTCACTAATTAATTTGCAAAACCTAGTTCTTCCATCGTATGATTAACAAATCATGCACTTCCAAGCAGGGTCAAAACGTCCAAGCTTAGTACCTTCGCCGCTAAAAAATATTGCTTCTATTTGCGTTTGCTCCAACGCCAAAAAGTTAAGTACAAAAAATGAGCCTAACAATCAAGGAAGAATATTAATTACATTCTATTTGCATTTGCCCCTCCAGATTAATAAAGAAAAACATCCGAACCTATCAGAGAACGTGAATGCTGTCAAACTAACTCAACTAAGAGCAGTTACACTAACACAAGCTTTGTGTGGTAGGAAAGGGGATTTAATAAGTCTTCTTTCGCAACATTGGCTTCCTCACATCTTTTCTTGAAGTCGCAGTATGTCCAGGTGTGGGTATGTCTACCGTGGCTTGATACAAATCCTTCAATCTTCATATAGGATTAGGGGAAGAGATCAATGAAGATACATGGCCATATAAGTCCAAAGCTAGTTGCTGTGAAGGTGAAAAAGAATAGGAATATCAAACTTACCTTGGCATGCTGAGAAATAGTGTAACAACTAGAAATCCAGCTATAAGAGGGAATACTGGTGCTGGAGTCAGCTCCTGCATTGTACAAGAATTAAAAATAAGAAATATTATGATCCAAAGCAACAGAAGAAAGAAACAGAATATAGTTAACAGAAAATTTTGATAAAAGAAGGCAAATTAGGCAAAAATTTTGATAAAAGAAGGAAAGAAACCTGCTTCAGCTGATCTTCAATCCTGTATCTCAGAGGGCCCACATGGATTTGAATATTTTTCTCCAAGTCGACCTCAATGATATCAGATTCAAATCTAAGCGAGCTTGAAGAGAGACCAGATCGAAGCTGTATAAGGTGTCTGCCCTTTGATAAGCCCTTTACTTGGAAGAAGTTAGAAATTGGCAGGGGGAAGACTGACTCTATCTTAGTTGGGTCACTAGCTGACCTTATTTCTGCCATCAGGTGTTTGCGTAGTTCATCCGTACCATTTCCTTCAACGTGGCAACTTACAATTGTCACTTCAGGCTCCTCAAAAACTATAAAATCCAAACCGTTGATATCCTCAGTTCCAACCTTGGAACATCAACAAACAAGTTATAACAGGATCAGAACATTGACAGCAAAGCTACAACAGATAACTACCAATCTACCAAAAAAGAAATAAAAGATAGCTACCAGGAACTAACCTTGATGGCAATAGAATCTGGAGATGCACGCTCTATATTAGTGCTGTCTATGACATCCCTTTTAGCTACTTTAACAACATACACAGTATCAGGCATTAGACCTCTCAGACGAAATTTCCCAGAGGAGTCTGTTACAGTTTCCTCAAAATAGCCTTTTGACTCTGACCGGGCTTCAACTGAAACTCCTGCTTTGGGTTGGCCAGACAACAGAGTGACTAAGCCTGTTGCACTGTAAGGATTGATTTGCCTCAGCATCTTCCAGAGTAAAGTGTGCTCAAGTTAAAAAGTGCAACCACAGGGAAAAGGGGAAAAGGTTGCACGGTGTAAAAAAATATAAATAATGCAAACATGCCCTTGCTCAGTGGTTAGGTTGTCAGTATGTGATTCCTCTGGGTACCAGTTTTATATCCTTCATCACCCTATTCACCAGCATAATTTAAGTTCCTTTTATAAGGAAAATTACTAGTCTTACAAAGCCTTGCAATGGTGTGCATCTTCAGGTCGAGGCAACCTTGTGCAAGAGGCAGGATTGCTTTCCACTATAATCATGTATACTTGAATAGATATGATTCAAAGTCAATCTATTAGGTCAACTACGAATTAAAATGATTACTACACAATTCAGAAAAGAACATACTTTTATGTACTATGTGACGTATGTGCAAAATCTGGATCATTAAAATTAGTTGAAATGGAGCCAAGCTTGCAAACGCTAGTAGTGTGTTGAGTTGCACTCCTGCTCTCACTCAAATTCCCCAATCAGAACACACCCATACCTGACAAGAAGCCTTTGTCCAAGGGTTTTGGAATGAAGTTTCTCATTTAAACCAGTGGCGTCCCCTCTTACAATATTCTTAAACTAGAGGAGTTGTACTTGTTTTATACAGATTACAGACAGTCTATATGTATGTATCAAAATCAGTCACCGTAGGGTCTCAATAACTTGTACATAACAAGGCAGGTAATTATTGAGCAAATATCATATCAATAGAGAAATAGCAAATGAGATGATATATAAAGCACGAAAAAGATATAAGCAAACATAACACTTTAACAAGTTCATTGATATCTTTTTGAATACAAGGGGAAAAAAATTCAAAGTACACTTTCAGATAATGTTTGATAGTTGGTTTTAATGATTCCAAGGAAAATGTCAGACCATTATTCTTTTCCGCACAAAAATGTCCAAGATAAGCAATTAAACCATAATCTTTTTGAAAAAACATTGGCACAAAGCTAAAAATACTTGAAATGCAGTAAACTTGAACATACTGATGATTGCTTTCGTTAAATGACATAAGGGTGATTAGAATGAAATAACAAAATGAAACCTGTAGGCTACGCGCGTGGCCTGGAAAATAACTTCCCTAAACTCCCCTGCTCCGAGCTCTATCGCCTGTGCTGGAGGTGAGAAAGCATACTCCTAGGAAATAATATATGCTGAATAAGGCAGTTGTCCAGGACATAGTTTCAGCAATGACCAACATAATTTTAATCATCATCAATTTCTTAAAAATTCTTATATTTACAGACTTCACAACTTTTTTTTAATTGTTGAGTTGCACCCAAGCAGAAAAATATTAATAATTTAGTACAAGCATAAAGAGATGACTCAAGCTAAAAAGAAACACATAAAGAATCTGGATAAGCAAGCTACACAATAAAACATGACAGCAAAATGATACAGTTTCTTCTTTTCTTTTTCATATTTTGTTTCTTTTTGTCAACCACAAGTAGGCTCTTACTCCCTTTGGGGGCAGAGATTATTTTGGATGCGTAATCAAATCAAGTAATATTGTGAAAAGCTGATTGATAGAAAAGCCAAGCATACAACGGATAAAACAAGCAGCAGAACACAATATCGTAAACAGTTATGTCCAGTATAGTACCTTCAAAACAGGACGCAAATAGAACATTCCAGGAAACAAATTATCAAACAGGAATGTCCCTCTAGCCCCAGATACTGAGTTGTTTCTATAACCGTTGTCACCGCTCAAAGATAACAGAACAGAAGGAATGGGTTCTCCAGCATCATCCTTGTGATGTACGTGTACTGAAATTTGACTAAGCTTCTGACAACTAAAGGAATAAGGCCCAACTTGTTTTAAATGATAACCAGGCTGCAAATATAAAAAAAAAATGAATAAATCAAAAAATACAAGATAACATGAAGGCAATCAAACAAAAAAAAAAAAAAAAACCACTTAAGATAGCCCTTTGCATTCAGTACTTACATTTATCTTTCAACAAATGATACTCTTTAGAGGTTATTGGGTTTCTGTTTTCTTTCTAAATTAAAGATTATTATCATATAAGGTTTGACTAATGATGTGAAGCTGAGTTCACTAACGACGAAAAATGGCAAAAAAGAAAGCATTCACTCCCCTTCTATATCTTATATCTATAGTTTTTTTGCCAAAGTGCATCTCTTCCGCATTTAAGAAAAGTTTGGAATCTTGGGTTGCCAACCGGTGGAATACCAAGCAAATCCGAAATTTTCTTGAATATCGTTCAAGAAAAAAGTATTCGAAACCAAATCATAGATTTCGAGGAACTGTTCTTCTTGGAGAGAATGATAGTATTAAAAAAGGATCAGCCAAATGTAAGAGGTTCTGGGGAGAGTATTAACATAAAGAAAATTGTACACACAATATATATATATATATATATAGGGATAGGATCATTTGACATCGGTGTCAAACTTTTTAGTTTCACACCAAATTTTAACCGTTGATTTCTGTTAATCTAACGATTATAATTATTGGGAATTATTAAATTAATTAATAAGTGTGACCCAATAAATTATAACCGTTAGATTCACGAAAATCAAAGATTAAGTGATTTCCGTCAATCTAACGGTTATAATTTATTGGAAATAATAAATTAATTAATAAGTATAACCCTATAAGTTATAGCTTTCAGATTGACGAAAATCAACGGTTAAGATTTGGTGTCAAACTAAAAAGTTTGACACTAGATCTTAACTATTGATTTCCGCCAATCAACAATTATAATTTATTGCGAATTACTAATTAATTAATAAATTTGACACAATAAATTTTAACTGTTGATTGGCAAAAATCAACGGTTAGAATTTGGTGTCAAACTATAACTTTCATATTGTGATTCTCCTCCAGTTTCTTTCCTTCTTCCTTTTTTTTTTTGCACTCCTCATGTTAAATCGCTTTAGACAATACAACTGCAAACTAGTGACCATCAGTTTTGATGAAAATGAGAGGTATCAACACATAAACATGGATAAGTAGAGAAACTGTACAACTCCATTTTAGCATTTTTTTTTAAATAAGGCATTTATTGTATGTAGTTTCCCATAGTTCAGAAAAAGAGACTACCTTTGAAGCCTCAACATTGTAACCAACGTCATCATGCAGAGGACCTGCCACAAAGGAGCCATCAGTCCCAGTGGTTGTTTCAAGCACTAATTCACCACTTTTGAGTGCAGTGATACTGCTGTCTCCAGCAGCAAAAATCCGGATATGGACACCAGAAAGAGGAAGCGAAACTGATCCTTCAATATATATACCCAGCCGACAAGAAAATGTAGGAATATAAGCTTGACAATTATCATCTGTCACTGATACCTAAGGAAATGGATTTAGCAAATGAAACTTTCAGCGATTGTCCCAGAAAAACATCAGTACACAAAACTATGATACTTACATGATGTTCTCTAGGATAAAATAAAAGTTTTTGCTCCCCATCATTCCTGTAACAAAACAAAAAAGAATTAGTCAACTGTACAAAATTGGGTAAATTGCAGCGCTTGAATTATTTCAGCTACAGCAAGAGGAGGGAAGGAGGTGGGAAAAAAGAGAAAAAGTAATTAAACTACCGAAATAAAAGGACCAGGCATAAACCTCCCAGAATCATAAAATTGTGTACCTTATATGCACGATACACTAAAAAAGCAACTGTACAAATGGTATAAATGCATTACACTTAAATATTACAGGCAATACATAGTCAATCCTCACAGGAAAAATAGACAGATGTAATGAGATAGTCACTATTAATTACACACAAACGGTTTTCCTCTCTTGATTATATCTCTTTCTACAGAATCCTTTTAACCAAAATAGATATGTAACCATAAATGTTTAACAACCAGCTACATAAATGTACCTTGAGTCCCGAGGAACAAAGGTAAGCTTTTCTCCAAGAATGGCCCAAATAGAATACTCTAAGATAGCGTTATTTGTTTGATCTTTCCCATGAGACTGAAGTATGGCCGTAGCTTGATCAATAACACCAGCTCCATCATGTTGAATATCAACAACTACATTCTCAGGCAATGCATTAAGTGAGCTGGACTGCACATGTATTTGTCCTTTAAGAAGATACTTTTCTCCTTTTAGATGGATTGGCTACAAAAACAAATTTAAAAAATGACGGAAGAAAATCCTAAAAAGAACCAAATATGAATGAAAAAACTGAAAATATGGTCATGGCTATCTGAATTCTCCATACCGATAGATTAGATGTATCAATTTTCACAGATGAGCTCCCAAAGAAGATACACGAATCAACAAAATTAAATTCATATGCTCCAGGATATTCTACACATATATGCTGGGAACCTTTCTGCAGATAACACAAGAACAGAAATGAATTTTGTGACGCTGCAATATCCTGACATATTTGTATAACCTATAACTGAGAGATTCAAATACCTGAATCTTCAAATTCACAGTTGATCCATCTGGTCGAGTCATGGAACCATCAACATTATGAGTGGAGATAACATTGACCCAGTAGCCTTTTTGAACAAAAATAATTCCTTCCAAGTCCTCAGCTCCAACATTTACATCTATGAAGCTCTGCTCCCAGCACCAATTATCTTCTAAGGTCACTGATTCAGGGGAACTATGTTTGACCTAAAACAAATATTATTACACAGTGGAAAAAAAATCCACATGAATCAAGACATAGAAAATTTAAAAGAAAAGTGTTCAGGAAATAAAACTTAAAATAACTAAAGAATATTCTACTTAGACAAACCACAGATAAAATGGAAATGCAAAAGAAGCCAAACCTCAAGTCTGTATTTTCCAGGAATAACATCTGAAAACAGAAATTCACTACTCTCGGCGGTTAAGCTAATTGTCTTTCTCTCTTCATTATGTTTATCAACCTGTCTCACAAGACTAACAGATACAGACGGACCACAATTCTCCTTGCAGGCTACAGCACCGTGAATATTGACCAAAGCCTACAATCATAGGGCATACAATCAGAACAGAATTTTTTTTATGAAAACTTGACATGATACCATATATAATAAGGGCTTTATATCCAGGTCCTCAGGAGGGATGGGGTCAAAAAGATTCCAAAAGGAAATGACGGAGAGGAGTCTGATATTTAGAGGAATCAAATAAAAGAATTACCATATAGAATTTATAAATAAATTCAGGTTAGTAATTCTATTCTAATCAAAAGAATCTTAGGTTGTGACTGGATGGAGGGTTTTAAAATTACACAGAATTTGAAATGCAATGAAATTAAATTGAAGTAATCCAATGTCCATCATTAGTAAAATTTAGTATTTGGTTAAATTATTTCTGAAATTCACTTCTGGAAATGTCACCTGTTTACAAATCTGCTACCACCATAACTTCATATTCATCCACCACACCTAGCCTCACATCAATATCATATAAAACCAACAAGTCTAGCTACAAAAACCATCATCGTTAAATAATTTGAAGTTCTTCTCATTGGAACCGAAGTACCAGATTTTATTTAATCATTTTACTGGTTCAATCCATCCTTGATGAGCACCATACAGGAGAAGGAAAAACACTCAAAAGTCGGCACAACTACCCATGTGCCACTTTTTTCAAAATATATTCCAGTATGCCACGTGGGAACTATTTGACAGGATGCCACGTTTTTCAATCCTACTGACCCCACTGGCGAAACTCATCAAACTCTGCCACATGGCAAAATCCTGACTGTTATCATAAATTTCTCTCCTTTATTCCATCCCTATCTTCTCACTCCACATAATTTGTATTAAATTGACATTATAATTTTGCTATTAAATTTGAAATTAGCATCAAATAGATTAAGTCAAATAATAATTCTCATTTATGTGGTGATATTTTAAAATTTCTGCAAATTCAAAAACCTCAAATTTATTGTCAATAATAACAGTTCAATGATTGATTTTTCTTTTCTTTTTTTCCTAATTTGCTAAAAAATGAATGCTCATACGTAAATAATTATTCTGATAAATTAACCAAATTGGCAGTATTATTTTGACACTAAATTACAAATTGATATTAAATTCATTGAGTCAAATAATAATTATAAATGTAAATAATTCTAATTTGTCTGGTGAATTTTTGAAATCCCTAGAAATCCAAAAACTTAAATTTTATTAACAATGACGACAACATGATTATTAATTTTTCATTTTCTTTCCCTGCCAAAAAAAGAATGCTCCCAAGGGGATTGACTTAACGAAATTATGCCAATTTAATACAAAATAATAATGACAATTTGATCAATTTATTAAAATAATTATTTACATGTGAACATTCTTTTTTAGCAAACTAAAAAAAATCAATCATCAAATTGCCATTATCGACAATAAATTTGATGTTTTTGAATTTGCAATGATTTTGAAATATCACCACATGAATAAGAATTATTTACGTTATTAATTATTATTTAAATTAATTAATTTAATATCAATTTCGAGTTTAATAACAAAATAAAGTCAATTTAATACTATTTATGATAAGTGAGATGATAGGGATGGGAGAAGGAATTAAATTTAGGATGAATGGCCACTGGCACATGACAGGACTTGGTAGTTGGTAGGTCGCACTGGTGGCGTCAACAGAATCGAAAAGCATGACATATTGGGAAAATGTTCCCACGTCGTGGCATTTGGGTAACTATTTTGAGAAAGTGTAACACATTGATAATTGTGCCCTCAAAAGCCAATTGCATCTTTCTCGTAGACAAAGATGGAGCAAGCAAATCATCTTGATCTTTAGCTTAGCACCTCAAGCCCCATCATCTCCCTTATAAAGGCTATGAATATCTACGACCATCTAAATCGATCACCACCCATGATGTCAACACCTTCTATGACCACTTCATCATCACCATGAGATTTATCGCCACTTTCTCCTCCAACAATGAGAGTGGCTTAGTGAAATCGGGAGAGAATAGATGGGAAATTTTAAAATTCTACCAAATGAGATGTCATTTCAAATACTACATTCTACATGAAAAGTTACTAAAAAGTATTTTTATGATAAATCATTTTAAATCCTCCTAAAAAGTACATTACCTCCTTAAAATCATTTATCCAAACACAGTTATATGTTGTCATCTACATAAGAACATTGCTGAACAAGTAATAAAACCATATATGACTGATCATCTCACAATGCATGCAGCATAAAAGAAGAAAGGCATATAGTTAAAATGCAATATAAAATTACCTGTGAAAATTCAACATTCAACAATGGACTCTTAACCACAACATCGATATAAGATGGAGCGAACATGAGTCCAGCAGAATTCTCAGGAGTAGCAGCAATAGCTGATAAGCGATATTCACCAGGCAGAACCTAGACATTAAACAAATGAGTAACACACCAATAATAAGGAAGGAACAATCAAAATTTAGCAGATACTCCAAAAGAATCACTAAAGAAAAAAGGCATAAAATTATTTGGGAATAACATTTCAATTTTTATAGCAGAAAAGTTTTTTCTATCACACTCACGTAAACGTGAGTGAGTTCCACTAATTTTTTTTTCTCCTCTTTACAATGGCACCCGCTCACTTTTATGTGAGCGGCAGAAAAAAAATTTACAGCAAAAATTGAAATATTTTTCCCGAATTAATTTTATTACTGAAAAATTTGAGATTTCAAGATAGACATAATTTTGACACCTGTCCATCATCTTCAAACACAAAAAGTTATATTCTTTTCAGGAACTGCAGATGCTGAAAATTAGCATTTCTTTCGGTTTCAACTAAAATATTCGATATAAAAACCACGCTATCTAACCCAAATCCCTTCATAACAGATTAGTTTTTCTATTCTAATTGTTTAAACAAACAACTATATTAGAAAAAAAATAAAAAAAAAAATTCATAATCTCAAAGCCGCAACCACAAACTCCCCAATTGTTGCTTACATATAATTACGGCTATCTGGGACCCCTAATTCATTTCATAATACAAAATTGCATAGCCCCAAAGTTTCAGATCTTTCCTGTCAAAGCTTGTGACCAGAAGATAGAAAAATACCATAAACAGAGACAGATTCAATGGTAACATGGTGCTTCCCAAAAAAGCTAACAACAATAAAAACAGAACTCCCAGATCATATAGTACAATCTGTTATCTGTATCCAAAACCTTTTCTCTTTCAGCCTGAGTTAACTGTATCCACATGATACTAGGAGACGAACGACAACAACAAAAGGAGAAAAAACAATTGGTTCATTGCACAGAACTGGCATACCTCAAAGCAGAAGTTTCCATTTCCATCTGTTTGTTTCTTTTGTGGTTTCACATTATCAGGTCCATGAGTCAAAGCCACCTATTACAATTAACAAAAGATCAACTTTGATTTAACATGCAAATATTGCTAAGCTACTTACATGAAAGGGGAGGTGCATACCTTTGCTTTCTGGCCACCACTAACCATCCTAACTAAACCGCAAAGATCATATGAAATGGCGTTAATGTCTTCTATTGAAGCCATATTTGGCAATACCTGGCAAAGCAAACAAAGTACGAAAGAGGAGCTACGACAGCAGCAATTTTCATTATTACAAAATAAGTATCAAAGCTGTATTCCAAGCATTTCTCAACCATCTAACAAGTTTTTATCACCATACTAAAAGAGCAATATATTAGACTCATAAAAATCTGATAAATTTTTATGATATATTTTACCATATAATTTTCCAACTTCTTGAATTTGTAATGCTCCTTTCGGGCCTCTATAGTATAGTGCTTGGATGTAACCTAATAAATTCAACACAAAAATAAGAAAGATTAAAATAAAATTCAATTATCAACATCAACATCAACATCAACAACACCTTTATCCCAAATTAATTGGGGTCGGTGGTAGATGAACCCACATGAAAGATACAAAACGGTTGAAAAAATGTTAAAAAAAAAAAAGTAAAAAAAAGCCAAAAATAAATAAATAAAAATAAACAAATAAAATAAAAATATAAAATAAGATAAAATAAAATAACAATATATGTATATATAAATAAATAAAAGTAAAAAAGAAAGGGACAAGAAGAAGTGGGGGAAATAAAGGGGAAAAGGACTAAAAAGGGACCATCTGGAACATAGGAATAAAATTCAATTATAATTAAAAAAAAAACTACAATCAATGAAAAGATCTCAGCACAATCTAAAATGATCAAAAAGTTTTTTAACAAAATCTTAGGCCATAACTAGTATCCGGGAGATCAAAAAAGAAATAAATGGTTAAATTGACAGAAAGAACCAACTTACCGAAACTGGGAAGAGAGATAGGAAAAGAAATACTATTGAGACAAGTAAACAAAATTTCTAGATTGAAGAAGTTAAATGAAGATTCAGGATCTTATATCCATAGACTTAAAAAAAAAATGTGTTGCCAATGAAAATGCTAAATGAAGCACATCTCATTATATTAATACCTGATCAAGCCTATAATATCCTTGATTGTCAGTAATAGACCTTTCATGACCATCAACTATGATTTTAACACCCTCCACTCCCATTTCATTTCCATCAACTACACGGCCCCCAACAGAAAATCCAGTTACCTGTGATAATCAACATTCATAGCAGGAACTTGAGCAAAATAACATACACATAATCACAATAACAGACAGATATCACTAAAATACGATAATTGTTACTACACCAATTGTGTCAACAAATTAAATATTTATAATCATCCAACAGTAAAATTTATATTACCTAGATATTTTACAATTCCAACCTTAATTTGCAATTCTTTTTGATAAACCCTTGGTTTACCATGTTTTTAGGCTAGTTTATACAAGAATTACATAGTGGATTGCATGGAAATTAAGGTTTTACATTATAAAATCACAAAGGTTGGATTTTTAACTAACATGTCGTAATCTTGTTTATTTTGAAGGTATTTTGACATAAAAGAATGCTTAATGGAGCAAAGGAATGAAAGGAGATGTTTGAATACCAAAGGAAGTCAAAAGAAAGCAAGTTACAAGCAATTCACAGGTTGATAGAGAGCGCTCAACAGCGCGCTAATGAAGCAAAATAGCCAAAATCCACTGGAGGAGCGCGTTTTAAACGCGCTACAGAGCACCAAAACACGCTGGCAACAACAAAAGTTCCTCTCGAAGAGAACGCTTTAGCGCCCTGATGAGCGTTAAAACGCTCTAAGGCAGACAGAATTATCCTATTCAGCGCGTTTAAGCGCTCTGGTGAGCGCTAAAGCGCGCTGATACGTCAAAGCTCAGGCCCAATTGTTATCAGTATCCAATAGAAGATTTGAAGAAGATGTGAATGGAAATAAAAAGATATGTTTATTCTCTATAAATAAAGGGCCTTGGGATCAATTGAAGGAAGCTTTTTGGAGAGCTTTAGAGAACGTTTGAAGAATCAAGAGGAGGAATCCTGTTGCAGAGCATCGGAGCACTGAAGAGTCAAGACAACATCACATCAATGGAGTCTTGGGGAATTATTTTCTTTCCAATTGTTTTTGAATTCAATATGTTAGGCTAAGTTTTTATGTAGTTAGGGGTAGATGGAACCCAATTGAATCTTGTGTGTTATGAATTAAATTGTCTCTGAATTCTTCTCTTTTTATATTTGAATGAATTTATCTGTTTTTAATGCTTTCTATGAGTTTGCTCCTTATAAATTGATTTAGGAAAATTGTATGACAATAGGGATGTTGGTGCATGAACCCTGATTTGGTAAATTCATCATAATCCTTGTGATCTAGGGATAGACATAGGGCAATTGTGCAATCTTTGAATTCTTGATCTTAATGCATGTTTTCTTGGGGAATAATCGGGGAACTAGGGTTCTTCTAAGATCACATAGATTTAGGGTAACAAGGAATTGAGCCCTAATTAATTGAGAAAGAATTGATTGGCATTATATTAAGAGCAGATTCTTGACCATTTAATTCATAGCATAAAGAGGAAATTGGGGGAAGTCGAAACCCTAACTACGCTCGTTCTTGATCGTTAAACCAATCATCTTTTCAATTGTTTTTAATTCTGAATTGCATGTTATAGATTGTTCTTTATTTAAATTCTCTTCATCTCAATCTTGGTTGTCCAACTAAGCCGCGATTAGCGAACTAGTGTTTGAAACCAATCCTCGCGGGAACGATCTCGTAATCCGGTACACTTTATTACTTAACGACTGGTGCACTTGCCGAGTCGCAACACTTTTCTATTTTGGTTTTTCACTTTTCTTTTTCTTATATCTTTTCAGAGATAATATGCACTTTAAATTTCAACAAATGATAACCATAAATCTATGCAACTGACAGTGAATAATTTTCTTCCATCAGCATTTACGGTTGCTAATCACACTGATCACCCAGCAGTTGACTGAGCTATCATTCAGTAACTTGATGCCAATAAAGTATAATCATACTACACTTAGCAGCCAATTGAGGAAATGAAATCCCATTCAAAAGTAATAAATTAATACACAATGAAAGGATATCGGATAGAGCATGGATATACTAATACAGCAGTAATATGTGGAAAGTAGATGAAAAAAGATTAATCTATTTTTTAAAGGGATTTTTAAGAAATGTGACAACACAATCTAGCATTCACATTTCATTTAATGAAAGTTTCACAAGGCCAGCACTAAACAGTGATACATAATCAGATATTTTGATTTACCATAGATTGATAAAACTTATTTTTATTTTGAATGCCAAAGGAAACAAACTACAAAGATGGTGAGATATATATATATATATATATATATGTGTGTGTGTGTGTGTATGTATGTATATATGTATGTATGTATATATGTATATGCCACATTTTAATGCATATAATGTACCTGAAATTTTTGAGGCACTGTCACATGTTGATGCTTAACATTAACTGAGACACTGGATGGCGAAACATCAAATACTGTATTTTCACCCTTATAGTATGGCACAAGTTCATAAGTTCCTGTAGATTAATGAAAAGGTTGAGCACTAAATTCAAGCAAATAGGTTCTAGCAGCATGTACTTAGAAGAAGCAATTTTCATGCACAGAAGAATGATAAATACTCAATCCATAAAAAAGAGTAAATTATATATGATAGGGAGAATAAATAGCAATTGTTGATTAGCATAAAGCCATAAATACAATATACAATTTGAAGTGAAATTTCATAGGATCAATAACTAAGAGAGACTAATTGCAGTACAAATATGGGTGGTGAAGTTCCTGCAATCTTGAAAATTGATTTCCATATATATCTAACTACAAATTGGTGCTCATTCAAAAGTTAAATACACAAACTACAAACAAGATGACAAAAAAAATCAGGGAAAGAATATTCATTTTTATCAAAGTGTAGGCACCAGAAATTCAACACTCCCCATGGGACATCTTAAGAACATGTTTCAGAAGTTCTTGAGAGGGATCTATTTCAGCAGAAAAACATGCACATGCACTCTAAAACACACCAAGAAGGGAGTGAAGAGAAAATAATCATTCAAAAGGGAAATTACCGCAAGGTATTGAATTGAATGTGAACTTTCCATCAGCATCTGATACAGCATGGCAGAGAGAACCTCCTTGTTCTGGGCCATTAGCAGAACCTTGAAAACATTCCACCTCAGAAACATCATCTGAATATAAGAAAATATGGACTCCTAATATTGGATTTCCCTGGAAAATGAAGAACCAAAATAAAAGACATGACTACAAGAAAAAAGGATTCGATTAAACTGTCAAGTTAAAAAATAAACCACATCAAACTAGTTTGGAAGTTTAAGCTTTCTGAGAGCCAAAACATCCCTCAACACACTCATAAAAATATGAATAGATGAAGCAGTTGAGACAAACAAGAACTTATTCTTTGTTGTATGTGTCACAGATATAAATGGATTTTTAAAAAAATTATAATATAATAATTCCACAAAGAAAAAGATAATATAGCAATTCCAAATGAAATTTCCACAACGACGGTAAATCCCCCTGATATTATTCGAGAATCTAAATACTTGTTATACGCCAAAAAGATAATATAGCAATTCCAAAAAGAAAGTGAAGTTTTAAATAAGGTAGGTCCCTGCAACAAACATTACCTGAGCAACAACAAACCCACTGATACTATACCCAGGGACAAAGAAAACATCATCAACTATCCGATTTCCAAAGCCCAATTCCACCTGCAAGAAGCACATTATTATAAAAATAGCAAGCACAATAAGCAAGCTCATCAAATGTATTATGAGACTAAATAGTGACACAGGAAAGACATGGGTATGAACACAACAAAATGCTGAAAGCATAGCAAAATACGATAACTCAGACCTGCGTTGAACCTTTAACTTCAACTTTCATATTAGGATTAGAAGCTCGTAACTCGTATTTTCCTGCACATCAAGAGTGTATCGCCCGTTTGTTTGAACAATTTTGGATAGAAGGATAATAGCAAACAATAAAAATAATGGTAAGAACAAATGATTTTAAAACCAAATCCCACGGACAACATGAACAGAAGTTATAATTCTAGTCTTCTAGACATGAATAATGAATATAACTTAATTGGATTCCTTGGTCAGATTTCACTCATCGCAAACAAAGAAACGTTTTGTCCATTCAATCGAATTACCCAAATAAACTTCCATTCCGATTTCTTGCATCTAAACACAAATCCTGAACAGCACATAATATTAATTAGACACATCTTGCCTCTCTTGAATTATACTTGTAAACAAGTATATAAACTTTCCTACCTGGAATTATATTTGTAAACAAGTAATCCCCTGATGGCGAAGTTAAGACAGAAGAGACAAGATCCCCGGAAGGAGACAACAATTCAACTTTTACATTTGAAGGACCTCCGTTTTTAACTGAACAACTTTCTCCACCTACAGCTCCCACAACTCTACCAGATATAGTGAACCTACAGTATACAAACTTCTGCAGGTAATTTTGAAATCCAGAGCAAGTGCAAGCACAGGATGCAGCAGAACATAAAGTATTAAGAAAATAAAATCAGTAGCCCACCCTGTGAAACGAAAATTTATATCTTCATTGCCATTGCAACCATGATTGTCAACCACAACAGGAACCTGTAAGGGTAAAGGTGTCAGAATTAATAAGAATACTTCGACTACTCTTCAAGGAGAAACATAAATCCCCATTGAGAAAATTGTGTCAAACTGTCAATAACTAAGAAATAACTAACCTTTTCTGGATCCCATGACCATCCTTCAGGTCCATTAATTTTAATAACAAAGGAGCCCTGCAATAAAAATAATTGCATTGAGAAGAACTGAATAATGTATTTACATATACATACATATATATATATAGGAAAATAATTATCTCATGTTGCATGAGGTAATTATCTCATGTAACAGAGACAAGGCAAATAATTAAAAATAGTGGATCGCAATATGAGATAAATAGATCCCATATATATATGAACATGCATACTAATTCATGCAAGCTTTACCTTGTCATATACTGGAATAAAATAGTATCCATTTGGAGCACACTGTGTTCTATCCTTTACCAGTCCATCCACAGTTTGAAGCTCAACCTACAAAATGGACCAACTAAATTATTGAATAAAAGCTGACACGAGTGCATCATATCTAATAAACAACAGAAACTCCCTTGCACATGTACCACTGCATCCTCCTCCAAGTAGGATGCCTCAAAAAATAAAAAAGGAGAAGAAGGGGCTTTCTTATGCATGTCTTGTTTTTCTATAATATAACATTTTCAACAGGAAACAATCCAGGCCAGTAACATTTTCAAAATCAAATGCGGACCAACTGGTAGAATAAGTTTACAACTGATATGAACTCATTTTTATCTTATAAATACAATTGAACTTTATGATAACATTTATAAACGAACGCAATGGGTTCATATTACACACACTTACCGTGACATGAGAATAATCCAATTTGGCATCAGTTTGTTTCCTCGACTTTACCAACGACGAGCTCGCCTGCGTCAACCGAAATATCACACCACTCGAATTTGTAAGCAAAGATATTAAATAGGAAAAAAAATTAATACAAAAAATAAACAACCGAATTAATCTGAAATAAAGTGAGTAGAAAAATGAGATCACGAAACGACAAACAAACAAACAAACAAATGGTGAGTTAGAGCAAAAATTTCAGATCCGCACATTTATTTTTTCAATCTGAATAGTCGCAGAGGATAAAGATAACATTGATCTAAGACGAAATCCGATATTCAATTACTTCCATGTGTTTCGTACTACAGAAGGTGATGGATAGATAAATTAGTTTACCTCGACAAATCCACCGCAGCCATAGATGGAATCAGCAGAAACAGCTGAAATAGAATAAGTTGTGATAATAAGTAATAAGCATAGAAAGGCAACTCTGATTGACATATCGGATCTGAGGGTGGGCGATGAATTCAACCGAAGGTGGCTGAACAGATCTGGAGAATCATACGATGTTTATTTCTTCTTTAATATAGCCACTTCACTCCGAGTTCCGAGTCGGAGAGAGGGTTTATGGGTTTAAAAAAAATTAAAAAAAAAAGGGAAAGTTTGGAGGATGTATGCAATTTCCTCCTTAACTTTGTTTTTATTTCGGTAAAAAAAAAATTTAGTAACTTTATTTCGGTAAATTGGGGTGCGAATGATATCGTCATCATCAATGTGTGTTTTTTTTTTCGATTTAAAAATTTCTTTTCTTTTCTGATTAAATATAGGGAGAGATTATAATTAATATCTTTTTTTCGGGAGACTGACCATTTTGTCACGTTTCACCAAATTATTTTCCAGACTGTCACGCGAACAGTAAAAATTTCCGGAATGCCACGCGGCATAATTCGCTACACGGTGCAGCGAATTATGTTTGCAAATAATTCGTTACACAGTGTAGCGAAATATGCAGTGTCAGGCTGCACAGTCAGCAAAAAAGACATGTGTCAAGCTGACAGTAATTCGCTGGGGTGTGTAGCGAATTATGCCTGTTATGCTGCCAGCTTGACACGTGTCATTTTTGCTGACTGTGCAGTCTGGCACTGTATATTTCGCTAAACTTTGTAGCGAATTATTTGCAAACATAATTCGCTGCACAGTGGAGCGAATTATGCCGCGTGGCATTTCGGGAATTTTTACTGTTCGCGTGGCAGTTTGGTAAATAATTTGGTGAAGCGTGACAAAATGGTCATTGTTTCCTTTTTTTCTTACTATCTCTTATTACTAAATCTTAACTGTTGATTTTCGTCAATCTAACGGTTATAATTTATTAGAAATTAATAATTAATTAATAAGTATGACTCAATAATTACAACCGTTAAATTGATAGAATCAACGATTAAAATTTAGTAATAAGAGATAGTAAGAAAAAATGTAATAATTATAATCTCTCTTTAAATATAATATTTAACAGTGAAGTTTTATATTTACTATAAAAAAAAATTAATATTTTTACAACTAACTTAATCACCATTAAATTAGATTTTAATCGAACGGCTGATAATCAATTTTTATATTAATTTTTCACTTACTTATTCTCTCTCATCCATTTTTTTCTTCTTCTTTGTTTCGACCATTTTTTCTATTTCAATTACTGTAATGACAAAAAATGGGGTTTCGTCATTTGTGTCTTAGGTTGCAATTGTATTGACTTTTTAATAAAGTCTTTTTTATGTCTTCCTTATTTTAAAAGTACTTTTTACAAAAGTTACAGTTATTTAAATTTAAAAAAAAAATATTTGATTTTTGAAAAAATTATTTAGCTTTTGACTTCTGTTTTTTTTAAAAGTTTCCGAAAAAAGTAAGTTTTTAGCTTTTTTTATGACTTCTGCTTTTTTTAATAGCAAGCATCCAAACAGATTGTTTTTGAAAAGTACTTTTTTTCTTAATAAAAACAAATTTTGAAAAGAAAAAAAACCATCCAAACCGGCTCTTAGCTGTGGAAATTCGAAGTCATTCTCGATTATTGTTGTCTAAGAATTGGGGGTTCGCCATTTTTAACAATAATTGGTTGTGGTCTAATATTTTAATTAAATAACAATTGATTTCCTTATCAATGCCTGATAGAAATATATCCCAAGTGTTATCTTTTACCTATAGTGGTAATAACTAATAAGAGAGGGTTCAAAGCTAGAACGAATAAGCACGCAATTTTGGTAATACCAAGTTTTATAGAACCAATTTTGGTAATACCAAAATTACTTTAGCATCGACAACTCACAACACTACTTTTTGGCACATTGACATGACACATTGTGTATGGTTTGGAGTGAAAAATTAAGATTATAAGTATTTATCGTAAGTTATTAAATTAAATTCTAATAGTGATAAAATTTGTTATAAGGATGGTAAATTTTTTCAATAATAAATATATATATCATTCACAACAAAGTCTTTACATCATGGAGTTTGAACCTGAACTATAAAACCTTTAGTCAACTGTATCCACCTTTTTTTAATTACTAATTAGAGATAATATTTGATAAAATAAATTTAATTTTTTTGTTAAAGATAATTTTTCAAAAAATCATTTGTTTTAGGGAAAACTTCAAAAAAAACCCTACAAGTTTCCTTAAAATCACTTAACCCCTCCCCGAAATTTTTAATCATTTAGCCCCCTACTTAAAATTTCTTTATCATTTATCCTCCTAATTTGATTTTTCATCCAAAATTTTGTTAACAAAATTAAATTTTTTAAAAGATACCAAAATTACCCTTAATAGAAAAAAGAAAAATATAATTTCCTCACAAACGCAGTTTTAGACAAACTCGCGTAAGAAAGACATGAATGTAATCAATGATTGAATCCTCTCTCTACTCTCAACAACACAGAAAACAACGAAATAACATATTCGGCATGTTTGCTTGGTAATATCATATGATTAAGGAAAAAACAAGGCATATATGAAGCACATAACGTAAAGTTTTTCAGTTACTGTGCAAACAAAATAAAGTGCGGCTCTGAATATATTTATAAAGTCATATTTGTTGGTCATGTAATAGCAGAAAAGCTTATAACAGAAAAAGGAAAGATCTAAACCTACTGAGATGATGCCTCTTTAATCATTTTATTTGAACAACGACGCCAACAATTGTGAGTGAGTGTTTAATGGCAATGAGATTTGCAGGAAACAATTTTAATAATTACTAATTCTAACAAGGCTACCTTAAAGAAAATATTTCGCGAGTTCGTCTAAAATTGCGTCTGTAAGGAAATTATGTTTTTCCTTTTTCTATTAAGGGTAATTTTGATATTTTCAAAAAAAAGGGCAAATTACATAATACCACCTACTTAGGGGGTGTTTGGTTCAGGAGATGTTTTTTTTTACTAGGAAAATGTAAATACAAGGAAAAATGTTGGAAAGTAAGTTTGGTAGGAAAGTTTATAAAAAGTTGTTTGGTACCGTAAAATATTAGTAGGGAAATTGGGTTAAATATGTTGAGTGTATGTTTGGTTGAAAATAAAAATTTGATGGAGAAATAGATGGAATTTACGAAAGCAAGCTTTTTTATAAAATTTTGAACCATTACAACATATAAGAAGAGGGGTATTAATGTCATTGTATTCACCCACTTTTTCATTTCTCTGGTTTTTGACAGGAATACTATGTCTCAGAGCATTCATCAAGAGTGTGTTTGTCCATTTTTAACACACATTTCTAATTAGCTGGACAAGTGTGTTTGATGGATAAAAATTATGAAATCTTTCAACCAAACAAGGAGAACAAGGATTGCCACATGCACTTAGATAGGAAAATTTTGAGAACCCTTGAACCAAACACAACCTAGATGTTTTTTCAAAAAACCACCATCTACTTTCAATTAAAACAATTACCCACCTTACACTTTAATATTGAATTAATTAAATATATTTATTCATTTTAAGACAAAATTAACCTTGTGCTCGATCACTCACCACCTAATTGCTCAGCCTCCCTTAACAACCACCATTTTTTCAATGTCTGTCCATCCAAACTTAAATTAAAAAAAAATGGTGATCGCCATCGTAAAGATAGAAAGGGAACGATGATTGAAATTGAAAGTTAGTATCTGCGAAATTAAACTATTGAACTGCTTCTAAGACTAAAAAATGAAAAGTCTTCAATAGGCAAAAACAGAGGGAGTTGAGATATGCATCAAAGCATATTGCAAATCTAGTATGTTGGTGCAACTATAAGCATATTGCAAATCTAGTATGCTGGTACAACTATAAACATTCTTTGTTTTTAATTGGTTGATAACAAGATTCTGCCTTTTATTTTTTGTTCTCGTTTTGTATGTGCTTCAAAATTGTGATTATGAGAATCACTAAGTTTTGGTATGGCATAACTAAGTTGCATGCTTCCAGAAATTTTTTTGACTTAAAGTTGATATAAAAGAAAAAGAATCAGCCCAAATTTGTATAATGACATTGGAATCTATTTGTTAATCTCTATTTTTGCTTCTGCGTCAATCTTCTTCTGTGTGAATCTCACTAATGCATCCATTATGTGAAGGTTGTTTCAAAGGAAAGAATCACATTTCGAATTTTGATTAAAAAACTTTCACCATTTGCTACGAGTTTTGTAATCTCTTGTGTCTAAGTTTGTCTATTCATTTAATTGTCTGCAAAATGCTTGATAAAAAACCTAAATCAAAGCTACATTATTGACTTGTGGCAAAGATGGTCCAAATCTCTACTCTATAATATAAGCAAGGTTTTACAGTAGAAACGAAGCATCTGAAATGACATGGAGACTTGTATTCAATCATCGTTCCCTTTCAGTCTTTCTGACGGTGTGAAGAACCTTGGGATACACCACCCCAAAAGCTAGCTCAAAGGGTGAGAGTGTCCAAGGCCTTATAAAGGCCACATTAGTTGCTCATACAACCAATGTGGGACTATATATCTCAACACGCCCCTCACACGAGAGCCCTTTGGGCTTGAAGTGTGGATATTGCACAGGCCCAATTTTTGGTTTACCTTTTTGTGCTTTTTTATTTTAATTTCACTTTAAAGTAGGGGGCGGAGAAGATCGAACTTGTGACTTTGTAGTCACTCAAGCTCTGGATACCATGTGAAGAACCTTGGGATACACCACCCCAAAAGTTAGCTCAAAGGGTAGGAGTGTCCAAGGCCTTATAAAGGCCACATTAGTTGCTCATACAACCAATGAGAGACTATATATCTCAACAGGCGGTGATCACCATTTTTTTTTTTCATTTAACAGTGGATGGGCGGACATTGAAAAATGGTGACTGATGAGCGAGGCTAAGAAGTTATGGATGAGGTGATTGAGCACAGGGTTAATATGTCTTAAAATTAATGAATATGTTTAATTGATTCAATGTTATACTATAAAATGAGTAATTGTTTTAATTGAAAGTACATGGTGACTTTTTGAAAAAGTATGTAAGTAGAAGGTTGTATTATGTAATTTGCCAAAAAAAAAAATTAACTCTGGTAATAAAATTTTGGATGGAAAATCAAATTAAGGGGGTAAGTGATAAATACATTTTAAGTAAGGAAATAAATGATTAAAAATTTCGGAGAGGGAGTTAAGTGATTTCGAGAAAACTTGTAGAGTTTTTTTTTGAAGTTTTCCCTTCAGACCCAACCCTTTTATGTGTATGTAGAAAAGTTGTTTATCTCATGTAAAATATGGTAAACATAACCCTAAAAATATATATATCTTTGTACAAATAGTGTCGAAGAATATAATCATATTTTTAAACGCCTCTACATTATATAATAAGGGGAATGTATCGGTCCTGTTGCAGAAAAATAAAAGATGGTTCTGTAGACACAACATTTCATGAGAGAGAAAATAATTCAAGGAGAGAGAAAAAGTAATCGATGGGGCCCACGAAAAACTGTCTCTACTGGAAAAAACTTCTTTTTCCTGTAACAGTAGCTATGTATTACCCATATAATAAACTGGTAGTGTAGGAATACAAATTGACGGAAATAAGAAATAAACTTTTTTTTTCTGATACACTATTTGTTAAATATACACACAGTAAAATATGTTATTATTATTAAATATATATTATTTATTCTCTGAAAATAAAAATAAATTATATTATCGAATATTTTTTTTTTCCTAATAAACTCTTTCTATACATGAAAATAAAATAAAAAAATCCTCCTGAAACAGTAATAGAAGTAAACCAAATTATATATTAAATCAAAATATTTGTATAAGTGACAACTAAAATGAATTTACAAGGATGAATATAAATCTCAAGGGTTGACTCGTGTTATAAACTTATAATATGAGCCAAGGATGGATGAATTGTCAAAAAAGTGTACGTTCAAATCCTAAATAAAACTTTTGGGACGTGCAGACTGCAAACTCTTTTCACTCGGGTGCTAAACGAGTCAAGGGCTTTTAACTCGGCTCGTGAAGGCCTGAACTTACATGTCTAAAATTAATTGTTGACACCAGATTTGAATTTGTATAAAAGCTCGTTTAATAAAAAAACCTCAGGCTCCAATTCAAAAACTCGACCTTAGAGCCTTTCAAGCCGGCCTAGTATATTATTTTTTTTATTTTATATTTTTTATATTATTTGTAATAACCCTCTCTTTTTCCTTAATTCATTTCATCCTGTAAAAAGAACACTCACTAAACCCATAAAACATACCATGAAGAGTGAAGGCGTACTTTTAAGTCTCAATTAACAGAAAATTAATCCAGAAATACTTTCATCGTATAATAAATGAATAAATAAATGAAGTTGAAATCTACTGATTTATAAAATGCAATGGTGGGGAAAGGTGACCTGACAGAGGGTTTAAGTTGCATTGTACAAAACATTTAATTAATTTTTTTTTAGCAGAACCTATACCGCTGATTCATATGTGTAAATGGTGTAATCGACCACACTTCGTAGGATAAGGGTTTGTTGTTCTTTTCGTTTGTGGGCAAAATGGTTTTTTTTAAAAATAAAAATAGAACCAAACAAACCTCAAACCTTTCTACAACTTAGAAGCTAAAATAATACGTGATCGGAAATTAGAGCATTCATAATACAAACAAATTCAAATCAAGACTTGACCTATAATATAGGAACATTCATAGATTTGATAGAAGTACCATAATGAGATAGACTATCTATCCCAACCTGATGGCCTTCGTCTTTCTTTCGGTTTAGAACTGCAGCAAAAGAAAATCAAAAACTTCATCAGCAACCAAATTATTTAACCATTAAGATACGTATGTAGCAAGTTCAGCTAAGAAAAATAACCTGTTTGTGCTCTTCTGACCAGGATTTCCTCCAGAACTTTGGCTTGTGGAATTTACTGCTGATGTAGCAGGATTGGATGAAGCAGTATATTGGTGAGTATTTATATCCCCACCAATTGATCCACCAGATACAAAGCCAGGGAGTGCTGGTCTCTTATTGGCAGCCATGCTCGTATTGTTACTGAATCCTTGATTCTGAGAGTTTGATGAAGCAGCAACGAAGTTGCTCTTAAATTGTGACATCATTCCTGTTCGTAGAGAATTTGCAGTGGAAGATCGACTTGAAACTTGGTTAGATGAAGCGTTATTTGACTCTGGATTATATCCAATGCCCAAGCCAAAATCTACTCCACGCACACCTCGGCCACCTCCGCCGCCGCCGCTGCCACCTCCTCCTCTAGCTCTGCCTTTTCTACCACCTGCACAACACATGTTCAGAGATAGATCCTCCAATCAAGCAATTGCCAATATCAGGATTCTACTGCTAAAGCATAAAAATACGACCAATGACAAGTGCATAAACTGGTGTGTTACAGCAAAATCAGATCTCCTTTTTTTATTATCATTGTTTTGCTCACCAAATTTATTATTTTACAGGCACAATAATGCTAGTGAGCTAGTCACATCTCATACCTCCTTTTCTTGCATCACGTTTCGACCTGAATCTCCCATCCTATTGAATTCCAAGATAAACATCATTAAATAATATCAAGACACATACGAGATATCTAAACCTTTTAGCATCATCTTAAAATATGAAAAAGGCAAGATTTTAGGAGCAGAAAACAACAAAATAAGGAAAATAAACGTATTAATAAAAGACAAAAGCATCTCCACGATAAACTCTTTTTATTATTAGTGCACCAACCCTACAGATGTAATAAGCTAAATGGTTGTGAGAACTAATCCATTCCTTTGATGACAGAAGGCTTAGAACAGAAGGCTTTTCCGGATTGACAACGTGAGTAGCTGAAATGAACAAGCCAAGATGACAAGGGCAACAAAATACCAATTTCATTCTCTTCCGGGCAACTATTATTTCCTTCAACCAATCAAGCAGTCAACCATTATTTTATACTCCCAAAACAATTTGTCCTTCCATACTCTTACCAAACTGTTCATTCCAATATATTTTCCTATCTGTATACTTCCATGACCTTAATTTCATATTCAACTGCTCAACACCAACCAAGCCTATGAACCATTTCACATTTCAAAAAGAGCAATTCAGTGATTTTAAAACCATAAAAAAAAAAAAGATGCGCTATTCTCAAACAGTCAAACCTAAGAAAACTAATGATATTATGGATATGGAATTTTTATCAAAAGTATGTAGTTTTGATGTTCTTAGCCTCTTAAAAACCTACCTCAGCCAGCATTAATACCATTACTTTAACTCTGCTAAGTAAAATGTACTAATTATTAATTGATTCTTAGCATGTAAATAGCATTATTATATTAAAGCTTACAGTGAACCAACAAGACCTACAAGAATATCATAATAAAGGGATGAATAGGATATTCTGCAAAACCTACAATCACATGAACTAACAATAATTCCACAGATAGTAGAGTCTACAAGCTTGAAATGAGTTGTATAAACATCAATATATGTTGATGAAACAAGAATATACTATAACGGGCATTTTTACCTTCATAGCAAGATCCATCAACTCTATGGACACATTCTGACCAGCAGCAACTAAGCTATTAACCAATTCACCAGCAAATCGTGCTTCTTTCTGAGTTATAAGAGTGTATGCAACCCCATCCTTGTCACCAGCACGGCCTGTTCTTCCAATGCGATGGACATGCATGTCCATATCTTTTGCAATATCGAAATTCACCACTGACTTGATTGACTTGATGTCAAGACCTCGAGCAGCAACATCAGTGGCAATAAGCACATGGTAGATGCCAGATTTAAACTTCTGCAAAATATCCATACGGGAAGCTTGATCTTTATCGCCATGCAAGGCAGCAACTTTAAAGCCTCTCTGAGCCAATTGCGAATCAATTTCATCCACAGTGGCCTTCTTGGAAGCAAATACGAGGGCATCACCTTGATCAATCATTTCAGGCAGCTTCTCCAGAAGCCACGGCAATTTCTCAGAATCAGAAGGAATTACGTGAACAACTTGAGTAATATCTTCATTTGCCATCCCCACCTCCCCAACTGTTACTCTAATAGGATCAGTAAGGATTTCCCTGGCCAACTTTTCAACTTTCCGAGGCATTGTTGCAGAGAAGAGTAAAGTTTGGCGGTCTGGCCTAATCTGACCAACAATGGACCTTACTTGTGGCTCAAATCCAAGATCAAACATCCGGTCAGCCTCATCAAGAACCAGGTAAGTTGCTCTCATCATTGTCAAAGCCTTCATTTTTAGCATGTCTATCAATCTGCCGGGGGTAGCAACAACTATCTCACAGCCTGCCTTGAGTTCTTTGAACTGATCAAGTTTTGACATTCCACCATAGACAGCAGAGACACGAATACCATACGATTTTGCAAATTTCTTGGACTCCAGATATATCTGATGTGCTAATTCTCTAGTAGGTGCACATATCACTCCTATAGGACCCTCCTCCTTCTGGAGTTCAGGCTGATCCATGATATGCACGATCATTGGAAGCACAAAAGCAGCAGTTTTACCGGAACCAGTTTTTGCTATACCAATGATATCTCTACCAGAAAGCACAACCGGTAAAGCTTGGCATTGTATAGACGTGGGCTTCTCATAACCTTGTTTTTTTATAGCATTCATAATTTGTGGAGAGAACCCACAATCCTCAAATGTCTTTATTGGCTTAGGAACATCAAAACCCGATACACGAATAGCCAAACTATTCCGGTATTCAGTTACATCTTGCTCACTCATACCTGAAGTAAAAAAAGAAAAAAAACATAGGCGCCAGATGTTCAATCTCAGTTAACTCAAAACTTAATGACATTAAAATAAAAAAAGTAGCTAAGGACTCACACTTGTGCAAATAGAGTTTGTTCCAAACAGAACTGTCATGAACGAGTTTATGCAGTTGAATTACCTGATGTTGAAGGGGTCTCCTCATAAAAATCCTTATTAAAGGGTTCATAATCAATGGAACTGTGATCCAAAGGAAGTATGGGCTCAATTTTCCTCTTGTCAATAACAATAGGGTTATCATCAGAATCATACTCTATTAAACCAGCGTCCACAGCCTTGGCAGCAGCATAAACCTCCTCGTCAGAATCATACCCAGCATGCAGCGCCTCCGAAGCCAGCGTCAACCCTAGGTCCTTTTTCGCCCTCAGAAAGCTCTCCATCGGATCGTCCTCCTCGTCATCTCTGTACTTGTCCTCGGCCTTCTCCTTCGGCTTCGGAGGCGGCGGCGCCTTCATCTCCTCGTGAATCCCTTCCATGAACGCATCCAGGGGATCGATTTCTTCGTCGTCGTTACCGTCCTTCTTGTCGCCGCCATTGTCGTTGTTCTCTTCCTCCCTGGGACCATCGTTGTCGTCGTAATCGATGTTGTCGAGGTCAGTATCTTCGTAATTGTCATGGCCGTGCCGCGACGAGGGAGGAACGTAGAGTCGCTGAGGAGCTTGAGATCGCTCGAAGCTATAGGTTGATTGGCGGTTTATGCCAAACCCTTCGAATCCGAACTTCCTCTTCGACATGTCTGGCGATTGGTTTTGTAGTAAAACACAACGAGAGCAAGAGACAACCCTAACTGAGCTTGCGCGAAGTTGAGAGGGTGGTGTAAGAAAAGTGAAATAACGGAATTTAGGGTTATCGGTTTAGTAAAACAGGGGTGACGGAGTCACGGAGCTATGGTCTACGGCTAAGGGAATTTGGCGCTTCCGCGTGTGGAACGTTGCGTTGCAACCAGCAATTTTGCACCCAACCGTGGTCGATGCCTGGTTAAAGGAAGGAGATGATGACGACGGATCTAGAGTTGGGTGGGCGGGTCCCGAACCATATGAGAAAGCCCATTAAGCTGGCCCATCTCAAGGGATTGTATTTGCCAAATTGACGGGGGGGATTTCTGGTTTCCCCACCTATAAAAAAGGGTATAAAAAGGGGTTTATTAATCTCATCTTACATGAGATAGTACTTTTATGTAAGTGACATAAATATGTAGAGTCTATAATGTAAAAAAACAAAAAAAAAACACGAAATTCTATAAGTATATGACATAAGATAATTTTATTATGCAATATAAGGCTATTATTTCCCTTATAAAAACTAGGGAAGTTTGCAGTGTATCAGTCCGGATTCTATTGATTTTGAAATAAAAATTATTTAATTTAATTTTTTTTGTTTGATTATTTAATCATCTATTTAATTTGATTTTTTTTTAAATTTAATTCAGTCCAATTTAATTTTATTCAATTTTGATTGCATTGATTTTTAATTTTTATCTCTAGCTATATTGAAATAAAATCATACAAATTTACAAACCACCGAAAAATAAATTTAAGTTTTCAAACTATAAGTCTTTTTTTTTTTTGATAACATCAAACTATAAGTCTTAGAACTTGTGAAGAGTTAAAATAGATTAATAAATAATAAAAAACTAATGCAAGATAGTTTGCTTCAATAATATCTAATATTTAAAGTCTACAAAATAACAAGATTCCAAGCCACCATCTTTCAAAAATAATAAATACATAATACATTGGATCGGTTTGAATTGGATCAGTTTTCATCAACTAAACCGAAAACTGATTCAATCCAATTAAAATATGCTATTTTTTTCAATTTTCTATTATTTCCGTTATCAATTTTTCAGTTTGATTACCGTGGTTTGAATTGATTTAGATCAATTGATGAATATCCTTCGTCAAAACGTTAACACAGTCTAACTCCTCTCCCTCGACTGTGATATCAGGTTTGGGTATAAATTTTGGAAAAAGTGATTTTGTGTTACAATTTTTTGACGTATTTATCAATTATAAATTATTTTTGCAAACAACCGAATCATGTCTTGGTTAACTTTTTCCAAACACTAGTTGGGATGGTCATCAATTCATGTAATGAAAATATATAATTCATTTTAAAATTTTAATCTCCTTTTTTTCTGGAGATACAGGAAAAAACAAAAACAACTAACTAATAGTTATATTTCTAGGCCAAGAGATGGCCTGAAAATCATTTTTCAACTTCTGCAAATAATCAGGAAGGGTTATTGAAGATCAAAGTATCTCAACTATAGAGATGAGCTTGGGTAGCAAACCAATCAGCCACACTCTTTCATTCTCTATAGGTCTGAGTGATTTTAACTTCACAAATCATATGGAGGAGGCAGTGAATTTGTAGCACCAGATTCGAGAGGGGATGATAAGGGGATATCCATCCTCGATGAACTTCTAAATCACCTTCCAAGTGAATCTTTTTGTATCCAAGATTCTAGGCCATCTCCAAGCTAATAAGCATACCCCAAAGCTCAGCCATGGTAGATATTCCAATACCAAGATTTTTAGAAAAATCCATAATCCAGTTGCCAGAAGCATCTCTCAAGACACCTCCATAGCCTGTTCGAGCACCACCATTGCTACAAGAACCGCCGGTGTTCACTTTAATCTAGCCAACTTCTAAGAATTTCCAGAAAATAAGGGCATGCTCCATGGGTTTAGGATGTAGACCAGCTTTGCAAAGAAGCATTTGAGCATCAAGAAATTTTTGTTTGAGACTTTGAGCACTCCCAACAAGAGTCTCCACAGCAGGATGAGTATTATCAAACACCAATTCATTTTTGCCTGCCCAAAGTTTCCAACAAACAACACCAAACAAAAGGGGCCAGTTTTGATCCATAAACAAGGGTGGGGAATGAGACAAATTATGAAAAATCCAATCAAGAGAAAGTTAATAGAGAAGAAATGAAACCATTTTACAAGGAGGGATAAAAGATTTCCAAACCTCCTTGGAGACTGACCATGTGGAGGCCAACTTTCACACTCATTAAGGCATCTAGGACAGATATCAATGTCAGACATGCGTCTTAGATAACGTCTCTGATTGGTGAGCAAATTTTCTCCTTTAAGGAGACAAATAAAATTTCAATCTCCTTTATTAACAAAATGGTATGGTCTTTTACTTTTAAGTGTGGAATATACCTTTTTATCTTCTAAATATGCAACTCACTTCTACTTGCGTCACTCGTTGCTGCTATTGGATTGTGATGTATTTTATGTTATTTTTTATTTTCTCGTATTTTTATTTAATCTTGTAACATGAAAAAAATTGAGTAAATAATAGATTAATAGACTTAAAAAACAATTCAAAAAGTCATTTAAGAAAGAAAATAAAAAATAAGATATAAACAAGTTGAGTTGAAACTTCATAGTTTCAAACAAGTCAAATTTAGATATCTAATTTTGACTCATTTAAATCATTTTTTTAAAAGTCGATTCGTAGCTTTGCATCCTTGTTTTGGAGGTTAAGACTTTCTCAAGGATTAATTAATTATAATTATGTCTGGACCAACAATTAAGACTTACGATAATAGGAAAACAAACAATTTATATATGTGCAAATATTTAAAATCTTACACTATTTATTATTAGTCCTTCACCAATTTACATTTAATGAATATTATTATTAAATATTAATAACTAATTAATTAATATAATTCAATAAATTATGATCATATTATTTATATGGGGAGAGATATTTTGACTCTGGTTTAAGATTTAAAAGTATTATTTTCCATTTTAATAATGAATTTTCGTCCCTCTAATGATTATAGTTTATTGAGTTATATCAATTAATTAAATATTAACTTTAAAAAATGACAACATTTAAATGAACGAAAATTAATAGTTAAAATAGAAAGTAAGTCTTCTAAGTTTTACACTAGAATCAAAATATCTCTCCCTTATTTATGTCTATATTCAACTGTTGTTATAATTTTTTAATAAATATAAATAGACATATTCAACCTATGTCAACTTACAAATCTAAAATTGTGGAGAACCAGATCAGGAGTGTTATATCAATAACAATGTGATGGTATATATTTATACCATAAATTCAATCAAACTCCACCTAACTATGGATTGAATGGAGAAAAAAAGAAAAGAAAAGCACACACAAATTACATAAACTCAACTAAAGCCAACACAATGCATTAGACCCTTCTATTATTGGGAGCGCATATGATTTTCCAATTCCAAAACTCACACAAGCAAACCTAATGCACAAAGTCTAAGTAAGCGGTTTCCTGCGAACGGGTATCTGGCAAACACAGTACCGACACCACACTGGGTCCAGTGTCCACTCCACGATTTTCCTTCGCTTTTGTGCTGTCAAGTCATACCCATTATCCCTACCCTGCAACTGCAACACACCCGAAAATAAACTAACAAAAGTCAGGTCTATCCATCATCCCCTATACCTCAACCCTCATGACCCATGAGGCTCTCTTACCGTTAGTTTGTTCTTTTCCGTTAAAGGTGCACGTTGGGTCCCGCATTTAAAGCACGCCGACGTCTCTGCACCCGCACGCAACGGAAACCAGAACAGAAAATAAACGCCGAAAACCAACCCTTCGTACCCAAATTATTTTATATTAAATAATAAATAAATAAATAGCAGAAAAAAAAACCCGCTTCTATGGCAATGCCTCACTGAGGCTGCAGCCAAGGCAACAACGACATCTCCGTTCTCCCTCTCCACTCGCAATCACGGCTCTCCGATTTGACTCAGCTATGGCGAGCTTGACTCGGAGCTCACTATCTCAACCCGAAACTTTCTCCTTGATGAAAGTTCCGGGTTTGGATCCACCTTCATTTTCAGTTACTAGCGGTCCTTGCTCTTAGTGCAGCTTCTGCTATCTCTCGCCGTTGATTTCATCTAAATCCTCTAGATCTGAACCGTTCGTTGCAATCAACGACATCGGTCATGCCAATCGGTAATAATAGGTTTTCGGCTGCTCCTTCTTCATTTAATTTATGTTCAATTTTTTAATTTTGTATGTGAGACAATGGAATCCGAGCTTTATTTTGAGTCACATGGTCGGTTACTTTGGTTGGGAAATGCTGTTACTATTCAGAGTTACTATTTAGAGTCTCACGAGTGTTGTCATTTCCTCTAGGGAAATGCTGCTCAAACAACAAGAGGCGCTGTTGCATTTCAACGGAGTTTCGATTTTCTGTCTTTAAAAAATTAAAGGAAAATGCAGTAGGGAGAGTATATAAACTGTTTAAATTTGTGCTTAATGGTCTTAGAGCTTGTTCTGTAGTTAATCTTCTAAAATTTGTTAATATGGTATACCGATGTTGTCCAATTTAGACAGTAGCACTCGACTTTAGCTCCGATTGAATAATACGAAGAAAACCAATTATTAGAACTTCTGTTTTTGGTCATGTAATAACCTGTTCAGACTTTGAAATACAATACTGATATTTATTAAATTTTTTTGAAAAAAAATATATTATTGTACGGCTTTGCTTATTGGCACTTGAGAAGCAATCATAATACTTAGAGCTCAGGCTATGTTATTCAAAAGTAATAACTTTTTTTTACATTTTAGAGTTTTGTCAAGCATCCTTAATAGTTGGTTTTGGCTTTTTACTGATAATGCAGGTATATTGAAAAAGGTTCAAGGCATGTTGCTGAAAGGGATGCTTATGTTATCTTGCCTGGTATTTATCACTGAGTCTTCAGCTAGATCACTTTTGAACTCTGTTGTTGTACGTGATCTACCACTACCAGCAAATCTCCATGTTTCTCGTGGTGCACCAATGGCGGCACTGTCACCATCCAATCCCCCTTCCTATGGTCATTTCATAAGTACTGATCAACCCCCTGCAAGTTCACATTTACCCATACCATTCAAGAAGAGGGGCGAATTGAAACCTCCAATTTCTGGCCGTAAAGGTATTTCTCCAATGTATTCTACTGCAGCTGCAGTCCCTTCTGCTTTGGCTCAGCCACCGTTGTCCCCTTATTCTTCCAGTAAGTCAATACTTTTTTTTTCCCCTTATAAATCATAACTTTTTATTTCTAACGTTTTTGTAACATTCTTTTCATAGCAAGCTCACCACAGAAAATTGGCACGTCCTGTTGTAAATAGCTGCTTAATTTTGAATATTAAACATTGCCGTGTCCTTCATGATATTTGTGAGCTTTGGGACCTGCAGCTGATAATGACATGGTTGCTTATTTTTATTATGCCAGATTGTTGTAAACAAGACATGGTGTTGAAACGAGACAGTAAGAGTTGCCACTGTGTGTATCCCATAAAGCTAGATCTTCTTCTTCTGAATGTATCTCAAAATCCTAATTGGAATGTTTTTCTTGATGAATTAGCTACACAGCTTGGGTTGCAAAGTAACCAGATTGAACTGATAAACTTTTATGTACTCAGCTTATCAACATTAAATATATCGATGGATATTACTCCACATAAAGGCATCAGTTTCTCTGCCAATGATGCATCTAAAATAAAATCTTCGCTTTTAATGCATAAGGTTCAACTTAACCCTGGATTAGTGGGTGAATACAAACTTCTCAGTATAACGTGGTTTGAACCTCCACCTCCTGCTCAAGGTAAGTCTGGGCCTTTTTACCTCTAAAATATGTCATTACTAATCATGATGCATTGATATGCTTGATTTTGAAACTAATGGAGAGATGAATATTGTACGTAGATGTATAGTGTTTATTTGCACTTAGTTTTGGAACATTTGTAATGTATATAAATCTTACTGTTACAGCTTTTACTTAATTGCTAGTATACAGCTTTGCCTAAAAATAAAAAATAAAAAATCACTCCCCGTTAAACCCGACTAGCGAGTGTGGGGTGGAGGAAATCCTCGTACGCAGCCTTACCCTTGCATAATTGCAAAGAGGCTGTTTCCTGGATTCGAACGCATGACCTTTCAGTCATGAAGGAACAGTTTTACCACTGCTCCGGTTCGCCCCCTTACAGCTTTGTCTATATTCATCTCAATTTGTTTGTATTTCATGCTTCCTGCTGTAGTGTTAAGGAGAAGATAAAGTTTTCTTAGGCTGAAGGGATCTATTTTTTACTCATGGCATCTGATAGCTGTATATTTAAATTCTTCATAGATTTTGTATTTTACCAACAAACAGCAGATATTGCTGATGCTTATGAAAGTATTTTTGTTTCTTGGTTGACTGTTAGTGTTAAATATTAATTTGAATAGTGGTTTCTATGTTAGTTAAGATGTACTATCTATCATAAAATTAGTTATGCACGTTAGGTGTCTCTCACTCTCTCTGTATTTGTGGGTTTCATATGTGATTTTAATTTTTAATATTACATACACTTAAGGCCTTGGTGTTTTAAGTAATACAATGCCAGATGCTTTTCTACTGTTATTGAATTCAAAAAACAACAAACAAGTGCCTTTGTGGGGGTTGATAAAGGGGTTAAAAATGAATAACTATGTGTCATAGTTATTACAATCTGTCATAACATTAGTAAAGATCTACTATCTTGCATAACATTAGTTATGCACATTAGCTGTCTGTATTTGTGGGTTTACATATGTGATTTTAATTTTTAATATTACATACACTTAAGGCCTTGATGTTTAAGTAATACAAAGCCAGATGCTTTTCTACTGTTATTAAATTCAAAAAATAACAAACAAGTGCCTTTGTGGGGTTTGATAAAGGGGTTAAAAATGAATAACTATGCGTTTATTTGTATTAACATATCTTTGTATGTTAATGCAGCTCCCACTTTAGCTGCATGGCCTGTGAAAGCTCCTATGTATCATTCACCTACAGCTACATCGTCGAGTTTTTCAAATACGGGAAGGAATTCAAATTTGTTTCTTATTCTTGGAATTGCTACTGGCACACTCTTCATTGCTATTGTATCTGTGCTTTTATTCTGTTTATGTGTGTTGGTACCGAAGACAAAAACACCTCCCATAGAAACTGGTAAATTTCTCTAATTGTAGTTCTGTTTATGTGTGTGTGTTTGTGTATATATATTATATTTGATTCCCATAACAACCTAGTGCCACCTTTTTATAATTTGGATATTATAGTGTCAGTAAATACAAAGTATAAACAACATGGAGGCAAATTGATCCATTTAAAGGAAAAACTGTGATGTGTTATGAGGAAAAGGAAGAGAGAGAGAGAGAGAGAGTTGTCTGGGATGGAGCAAATTCCACTGCAGTGCTATAATTGTTTGGCACAACTGATCAAGTGGGGTTCTTAAATTAATCTTTAGAAAAAATTTCTGGAGTTGAATATGGACGTTTGAGTGTATTGTGAATTGGGATCATGAAACTTGTTTAGTATACAAATCTATCCTGCTGAATCAGGAATATAAAATTGAAGTTGTTGACTCCCTGCTTGATGAAAAATCGGAGCTATAATTGTTTGGCACAGGTGATCAATAAGGGTATAATTGTTTGGCACAAGTGATCAAGAAGGGTTAATAAATCAATCTTCAGATCTTTCTTTTTGGAGTTGAATATGGATGTTTATGAATGTATTGTGAATTGGGATCGTGAAACTTGTGTAGTATAGAATTCTATCCTGCTGAATCAAGAATATAAAATTGAAATTGTTGACCCCTGCTTCTTGAAAAATCAGGGCTGTAATTGTTTGGGACAAGTGATCAAGAAGGGTCTTGAGGACCGTTTTTTGGAGTTGAATATGGATGATTATGAGTGTATTGTGAATTGGGATCATGAGAGTTGAATGTGGATGTTTATTAGTATACAATTTTATCATTCTGAATCAGGAATAGAAAATTGAAATTATAATAACTCGTTTTTGTTGAAAAATTGAAGGTTGCCAGTTATAATTCTGTTTGAAGCAAAATAGTTTTATTTTCATTTTTAATTTTTTTAAACTCTGTTAAGAAACTTAATTCTGCTTAGGCTTTCATGCAAGCATCAATTTACTTTTTAAACAATAAGAGGTAGAATGTAAGATCATATGCATGTGAGATTCAACATGTGTTATATTTATGAAGAAATGACGTGCCAGATGTTGATGAAATAAATAGAAACTAATGATGCTCCTATCTGTAGCATTGATATTAGTAGTAGTAGTGGTTTTAGATGTGGTGCTGTTTTTCATTTTATTTTAAAATACATTTCCATTATCTTGTGTGATTTTATATTGTATTCTAGTCTCTGCTACTAATTTTTTCTCTAATTCTTGCAGAAAAGCCTAGGACAGAAAGTGTAGTTTCAGCTGTAGGTTCTCTTCCCCACCCAACCACCAGTACACGATTTATTGCTTATGAAGAACTTAAAGAAGCGACAAACAATTTTGAACCTGCAAGCATACTTGGAGAAGGAGGGTTTGGTAGGGTTTTTAAAGGTGTCTTAAATGATGGTACTTCTGTAGCAATTAAAAGGCTTACAAATGGAGGGCAACAGGGTGACAAAGAGTTTTTGGTTGAGGTTGAGATGCTTAGTAGGTTGCACCATCGTAACCTTGTGAAACTAGTGGGATACTATAGTAATCGTGACTCATCACAAAATCTACTTTGCTATGAACTTGTCCCTAATGGAAGTTTGGAAGCCTGGCTTCATGGTAATGTAATTTTTCAAATCATGGGTTCAACTTTAATTTTGAACTTTACATATTCTTTTTCCGTTCTATTATTGTACTTTTTATAGTTTTTCAAAAAGTGTTTTATGCCTGTATTGAAGTTTGGTGGCCTGGCTTCATGGTAATGTAATTTTTCAAATCATGGGTTCAACTTTAATTTTGAACTTTACATATTCTTTTTTCGTTCTATTATTGTACTTTGTATAGTTTTTTCAAAACGTGTTTTATGCCTGTATTGAAGTTAGCCTTTACCTATCCCAGGTCCCTTGGGAATAAATTGTCCTTTGGATTGGGACACCAGAATGAAGATTGCACTTGATGCAGCAAGAGGACTTTCATACCTGCATGAAGACTCACAGCCCTGTGTAATACATAGAGACTTCAAGGCATCCAACATATTGCTTGAGAACAACTTTCATGCTAAGGTTGCAGATTTTGGACTTGCTAAGCAGGCACCTGAAGGCAATTGTAATTATTTGTCTACTCGTGTCATGGGCACATTTGGGTTAGTCTTGGTGCATTCTTTCTTAGACTTGTTATTTCCATAAAATATAGATTTAAAATGACATGAAACTTTTATGTAGGTATGTAGCTCCTGAGTATGCCATGACTGGACACCTACTTGTTAAAAGTGATGTTTATAGCTATGGGGTTGTCTTGCTGGAACTGCTTACTGGAAGGAAACCTGTGGATATGTCACAATCAACTGGACAAGAGAACCTTGCTACTTGGGTTAGTTCCATACCTTGCCAGCCAACGTTATTCTTTTCAAGTTCATGAAGTTCAATTTATCTTCCCATTCTCTATTTTTTACATTGGGTGGACAGTAAGTTTATTATTCCTTTCAGGCTAGGCCAATCCTTAGAGATAAGGACCGGTTGGACGAGATTGCTGATCCAAGACTTGGGGGAAAGTATCCAAAGGAAGATTTTGTACGAGTTTGCACAATTGCTGCAGCCTGTGTTGCTCCTGAAGCAAGCCAACGACCCACAATGGGCGAAGTAGTACAATCACTTAAGATGGTGCAGCGCATCACAGAATATCAAGATTCTGTGTTAGCCTCATCCAATACACGGGCCAACCTGAGACAGTCCTCTAGCACTTTTGAGTTTGATGGAACATCTTCGATGTTCTCTTCAGGTCATTACTCCGGTCTAAGTGGCTTTGACAATGACAACATTTCTAGGACGGTGATTTACTCTGAAGATCTTCATGAAGGACGATAAATACGAGAAAACTCAAGCCATACATGAAACAAAAGTTTTTAACCTCATCATTTTGAGCACTTTCAATCCTACAGCTCAAGGTTGAACCATGAGCCGTGGAATTTTCCAAATTGATTGAAGCTTTTTGTTTGTTAGTTGTGGTGATTGGGAGGATGATTTGGTTGTGATAAGTAATAGTTAGTTTAGTTAGCAGATTAGTTAGTTAAAGATGAGTTGGGTGATATACCATATGTAAATAGAACAAAATTAGCCAAATGGCTTACTAGTCGATTGAATGACATCGGTCATCATGAGTTTTATTTATCTTTGGGTGCTTTTTGGTTTGCTGAAAAGTGAAGGACAGTGCAGTGCAATAATACTTGTTTCTTGTTTGATTTAAAAAATGGTCATGGAACACAATAAAATTAGAAACGAAATACATAAAAAAAGTTTATTCCAAATGAGTGAAAAAAAAGGGTGATAGGTTCTGATAAGCTCGTTAGTCTATTGCAAATTTTATTACTTAAAAAGAATCACCCAAAACCATTACAGTTTTATTGATAAAATTGACGTTGTCATAATTTTTCCTTTTCAGTTGATAAAAAATATTTATTTCTTTTAAATTAGTTAGTTATAAATTTTTAGAAATTAAATCCGTGCTATATACGGTGAAAGCTAGCTATTCGTGAAGCCAGCACGCGAAACCGCAACAGAGTGACTCGAAGGTAGTCCACCATAAAGGGAAATAACTCGATATTTTTTTTTTCATATTTGGAAAAAATTTCATCAATTTTGGAAAAAAATGTATCGAGTTGGGTACATCTCATGCACCAAAATTTTGTTCCCCGCAAAGGTGAGGAAAAATGACCCAAATGCCACTAATCCAATTTATCAAAGTCTAGTTTCTACATGGAAACGTAAGTGTAACACCCTCCCTTGTATGCATCCAAGAGAGTTGTTTGCTAAGCGGAATTAGAGTTCGTTCGTCATATTTTAAATACTGAAAAATCATTTTGATGTTGCTAATTAAAACTTGTAATTGAAATCAGTTTCCTTCCAAAGATCAGAGTGTACTTTCAAAATTTCTTAACTTATGAAAATATTAATTTTTCTAGCATACGTTGTTGTCTTGTAAAATTTGTATCAAATCAAATTCAACGATTCAAAAAAAATATTCCATATAATCTAAAAAGAGCACGTCTGGAGCTTCACGTGCATATAAAATAATAGTAATTCGGAGTTCGTTTGCCCCTCGAAACATAACTCGCAAAGTGCTCGCGAAACTGTTTAAAAATCCGCACTTAGTAAAACATCGGAAATTATTTTCGCAAAACGTTTCTAGAATTTGTTGCCAAAATACTTGCTGATCATAAAAGTCTTAACACAGCAATAAAATCATAATCCAACAGTAATCCAAACTACTCAAATTAATACAGTCATCCATCAAATAAACAGCCACATCAATTGTCCAAACAGCAGCACATAACAGCAGATATCCATATAATCATGTCTTCCTATGCTCTTCCGTTCTCCTGCCATTTTGTAAAAATAGCAGCCCCAAAGGGGTGAGAAAAATTCCAGTAGTGTGATAGCAAAACCAATAATTCAACAATATTAAACTAGGCACAAAATTATAAACAGTCACATCAACATTTCATTTTCCGTTAACATATCATATTGCGTATATAACGCCATCATTACGCTCATAGCACCTTCGTGCGCGTACTAACATATCATTAGTGCGTATATAACGCCATCATTACGCTCATAGCACCGTCGTGCGCGTACATACACAGTGGATATTCCATAATGGCTCCCTCAAAGGTGAATTCCAACTGTGGCCTATGCGGACGGAAGCCAAGTGTCCCATACCCTGGTACCATACCCTGGTACCGAAGGGATGCTTATATGATGCGTGCTCAATCGTATGCATACTTATATAAATATTCTGATCCATGAACAACATGAAATTCGTGCATGTATGCCATGATATGCTTCACACACAAACAAGAAACAAATGGATTATGAGGTGTATATGCATGACTAGATCATCATCATAATAGCATATCTTTCATGTACTTTCCGTACCAAGCTGCCACATAACAATTACTTCTCATTCATGATTTTCCATCTTGTCACATTCATAGGCAGCATACATGTAGCATATAACATCACATTAATCCAAGACACATGTGAGCAACAATTCACAATTCTATACGCTAGCTAATAGTCACATCAGGTAATACCACCAAACACTTACCTCACACATCATCAATTTAATTACCAGGCAGCAGCTAAACTGATCCAAAGTCTCACAAAGTATGCGCACCTATATATATATTCAAGTGCAATCCAATCAGAAAAACATTCTAGCTATTCATGTAAATTACCAATGACTTTCCAAGCTTAAGGGTTCATGTACCCGTTCGGCCACCATGGCTATTTTCCCAAAAATATTCTGATTTTAGTTTAAGTTTTACCAACGTTAAACAGCGAAGATTTCTAATGTTCCCAACCACGGCAGAATCGGGTTTTTATACACAATTCGCTCAAGCTATAATTCATATGATTTCTACTTCTTTACTAAAAAAGAAAGTGCGCAAGGTAGAGCCTATAAAGCATGTTGTCTACATAATTTAAATGGAACTTAGTACACATCTAGGCTCAAAACAGAATTGGTTCCAAGTATATAAAGACTCAAGACATTTGTTCGAAATTTAGTTTAACAAGACAAGGGTGTGTGAAGGGGGACCTAAACTCATACTGTATTTTAATTTAAATAAGACTTAGTTCACAATAAAATTTACCAAGTCAGAATTGGTTTTATCAAGACCAACTATCTTGAATAACTTATTTCAAAACTCCACTAATCCATGTATGGTGCGCTACAAAGGACCTAAGCATGCTGTCCAATTTATTTTTCTACCTAAAAGTTTAGGGGAACACCAAACTATCACCAAACAGCCCACCATTTAATTTTTAAGATCATTACCAAGTTTATTTTTTTTTATTATGCTTTCACTATGATCCAATGACATACATGGCAGAATCTAAAATATAAAATAGCTAAGAGTACCACTTCCTAAGCATGCCTTACTTTTTGAATAGAGAAAGGAAGAAGGGGTTTTGTGCCTACCTCTTGCAAGCATAAGAAAACCAAATGGAATAAGGAATAACACCACTGCCTTCCAAGCTCCACGAAACAGCAAGCTTCACACTTCTAAATAGTGACCGCGCACGCAAGAAGGAGGAGAGGAAAAATTAGCTTATGTTATTATTTACCTACAATGAACGTCTCCTTCAACCAAAAGAATGAGCAGCGAAACAGAGGCACACATTACCTTTTGGAATAAGGACGCACAACCAAGGGAATAGATGAGGGAACTTGTGTTTGAGACTTGGTAATTCCCCAAGAGGTTCCACGGTTCTTAAAATGAATGAGTAGGTGAGAACAAGATGCAGTTTGGTGGTTTCTCTTGGTATGTTTCTCACTGTTCTTTACGGTCAAGGAAGGGAGAATGATAATACAAGACTTTTGTGTTTCTTTGCTATATTTCCACTCACGGTTTAGGGAGGAAAAAAGGGATACAAATTCTGGTTTGATCTCCTTGCTAAATGTCTACGGCCTTAAGGATGTGAGGGTGGTGTATGGGTTTTTATTTTGAGTAAAAGGGTTAGCTTTCTTTTTCCTAGGGTACACACAAGAGATGAAGAGGAAATGGTTGGAATGTTGAATCATATTAACACCATACAGCTTTCTCTTTGTTTGCATTGGCTGCATGACTGATTAAAGCTAAAGGACTTAAGTGTTAGGACAAGAAATCAGATTGCTTTCTACACACTCAAGGCACATGCAAGGGTGATGGAAGATTGTGTTTGCCACATGGTACACATGCAATAGTTGAAGTGGATTTTAAGATATGGAATCAGATTTTTCTTCACCCTTAGTACATGAAATAACGCACAAGGAAGAGGTTTTAGGGCTGATTTAAAAACTTCAAAGGTCAGAATTCTCTTGACCTCACACTCTCTAATCCATGCGTCCAATAAGGTGACATGTAAGTGGCATTTCTGCCCATTTAAATGACATGCAAATTGACCTCCTATTCCATTATTGGCTGCATGTAGTAAGGCTGAATAGGTTCAACAAGGCATCAGAATTTTCTGCTCTTTTTTGTCTCTCCTAGGTGCACATGTATAGAGAGGGTAAGGATGGGTGAGGTTTTGCCATGTGGTACATTTTGGTCAATGGGGAAAGGGTCATGATTCTCTAAGGCTAAGTGGGGTTTAGGGAAGATGTAGGAAAAGCTTTGGGCTGAACTAAAACTCTTCCTAAGGCCCTAAGGGCTTCGGCCAACCCAAGAATTTGGGTTCAAAATATCTAAGTCCAATGGTTTTGCTACTTTATGAATCAGCCCAAAACTTATTAAGTTCCCTTGTCTTTTAAATATTATTAGACATCTTATATTTTACTATCAATTTATTACTATATTATTACTAAGAGTTTCAAATGCCTGAGACAAATACTCACTATGATTATTATTCAAATAATTCACCAAATTAATTTAATTCCATCCTAAGGAAATAACTATATAATTTCGAAAGCTAGGCATGCATGAATATATATTTTTTGAATTTAATATGTGCTTCCACGTTCCTCATCGCAATTATATATTTCTCCTAATTACGCGAGATGTTACAGTAAGGGATGGTAGAAACGTAAGGAATGGTAGAAACGTAAATCATAAAAATAATATATAAATTTAAAGTTTGACACTTCATCTGATAGTCCATTAGATCAAAAAAGATCAACAACTCTGATTTGTAAGCATGTGATATTATTGATAGGTATCAAAGGATCCTACCCCATATATATATATATATATATATAATCACAAAAGTAACTACTCAAAATTCAATAAACAATTTCATATTTAAAAAATATAATTCACATAACTATATAAAACATAAGTTCAAAAACACAAAAAGAGTTTCACAATCTTGCATGAGTTGACTGTCCTCTTCTCTTGCTCCCACAAAAAAGCTCTTTGAAAAAAAACATAATAGATTGATTCAAAATCCATCTCAAAAAGTTCTTTGAAAAAAAACATAACTCAAAATCCATCTTAGTTTGATACTCAAATTTTTTACCAGTGGTTTTACCCTCTTCTTTCTCTACAAAAGCGACTCTCCTAAGACCATTTTTTTCATTCCCATGACTGCAACTCGATACCTCTGATTAAGGAACACAAGCTCCTTACCGCTTATGTCATCAATGTTTGGTAGATGTTAAAGTTTTACCTTTGTCTCTACTCTTTTTTGGATATAAAGGAAATAAAAACAACTAGCTACGAATTAATCTGGTAACGAAACACCCGTACAGTCTCTAACCAACAGATTTCTACAACCTTGAGGAGGTTCATCATAAATTTGGACATCCCAATTCTGACCTACATTGTTGTTTTCAAGCCAGCCAGCAACTCAATTTCCCTCTCTCTATGAATATGAGAGATGTGGGGCGCTCCAAACCCTTCTCAGAAGGCTACTTATTCGATGTAAGGGTTCAGATTCACAACAACGAGAAAGAGATTTAGAAAAGATTTTGATATTCAACGGCTGTCTTTATTCATGGTTACAACACAACATTTAAATAATCAATTCCAAGAAATCCTAAAGGAAAGTTACAATATTTTATTTAAAAGAAGTAACTGCAACTAACTACCTATTTTTTAGCGTGTATTGGCCACGTCACATTTCAATTTATTTCTTCTTAACTCCATATAACCCAATATGTAGTCAGGAAAATCAGCGGGGCTCTTAATTTCTCTTTTGTGCTGTTTAGTAGTGTGATCACAACAGTAGAAGTAAAATCATTTTTTTTTTGTGAATAAAGAGGGGCACACCCCAAAAAATCAAAGACTAAGGGTGCGCATGACAACTTTCCCGGATTTTTTTTTTAATTTCTGTTCTCGGGAACAAAAATTGATAGAAAACTCGTTTGGTAAAATCGGTTTATTTTTTTGTTCCTGGGATGAATCAGATTAATTTTTGTGCTAGGGAACAGAAAAAAGAATTAGAAAGTTTCTGTTTTTTTTGTTCCCGGGCACAAAATGAGAAACACTTATATCTCTTAATCACTTTCCATCTTTACGATCACCACCACCACCACCACCACCATCCCAACACGACCACTGCCACCATCATCGCCGTCGCCGTCGTACCACTAGTGCTGTCGTGACCACCCCTACCCCCACCACCACGATGCCACCGCCACCATCACCACCATCTTCACCCATCACTACCACCATGCAATCATCATCACCACCACCACCACCATCATCGCAACCACTGCTGCCACCGCCATCACCATGCCACTGCAACCACCTCCATCGCCATCACTACCACCACCGCTACCATCACCAACCACCACTATCATTATTGCAGCCACCATCGACACCGTTGTCGCTGTCGCTGCCGCCACCAACCACCACCACCACTGTCACCTACCACCACCGCCATCGCCGCAGCCACTGCCACCACCACCATCTCCATGATGCCATCACTACTACCACCACCATGCCACCGCTACCATTATCGCAGCCACTGTTGTCACCGCCACCACCACTACAACCATCATAACGCCACCGCTACCATCACCACCACTGTCATTGTTGCAGCCACCATCGACACTGCCGCCGCCACCAACCACCACCACCATCTCCATGATGCAATCACAACCACCATCACCATGCCACCGCTACCATTGTCGCCGCCACCAATGTCACCAATTACCACTGTCGCAGCCACTGTTGTCACCTCCACCACCACTACCACCACCACAACGCCACCGCTACCATCACCACCACTGTCACCAACCACGACTATTATTGTTGCAGCCACAACCGACGCCGCCGTCGCCGCCACAACCAACCACCACCACCCCGCCACTACCACCACTGCCACCATCACTACCACCACCATTGTCCCCTACCACCACCTCCATCGTCGCAGCCACTGCCACCACCACCACCATCAACATGATACCATCACAACCACCACCACCATGCCACAGCTACCATTATCGCCGCCACCAATGCCACCAACCACCATTGTCGCAGCCACTGCCGTCACTTCCACCACCACCATCCCCACCACTACCACCGCCATCGCCGCAACCACTGTCATCACAACCAGCACCACTATCATCACCATGTCACTGCCACCACCGTCGTCGTCGCCACCACCGTCGTCGCCGCCACCACCACCATGCCACCCTCCGCCGCCACCGCCACCACAACCACACCATATGGAAAGAAAAGTGATGATCCAAAATTTGTTTATGTTTAATAGGAATTATTTTTTACTATATTATTTGTTGTGTTATCAAACGTAATTCTCATTCTCGGAATAAAGATTGAATATGTTATCAAACATATTTTTTTTTCTCAGAAACTGTTCCAAGCAACAGAAATAGAAAAGAATCGTTTCTTTTCAGAAACAGTGCTAGGAAATAGAATGGTTGTCATGCACACCCTAAGCAATCAGAGACAAAGAAACAGACTTGGAGACATCCCTTAACAGGAGCTCCTTAAGAGAAGGAGGAGGCCTAGAGAATTTAATAAAATTCTTATCTCCATCATTTGTGTAGGAAGCAATCCATTGAGCACATGAGTTGTTTTCCTGCTGATATAATTGCAATGCACAATCCAATCTTGTGCCATCCACTTACGAATCCGGTCTATAACATGAGGACTTCTAGAATTAGAATCATTGTTGTAAATGAGAGAAATAGCATTCATGGAATCACACTCTACTATAATCCTTATGAAACCTGAACTCCAAACAAATTCCAAACCCTTCAATACTCCCTATAACTCTGCATCCAAAGGATTACTACAACCAAGATTTTGTTTGAAACAATCAAGAAAACTACCATTGTGGTCTCTAACAAGGCCCCCACAACTAGCAGATTTTCTGATATAAGAATATGCCCCATCTGTATTGGCCTTTACCCACCCTTCTTCAGGATTTTGCCACCCCAAAATCATATCAGCTAGATTAATACCATTGTTCTTCTTCATTCTTCCTCTAGCTGCATATAGACTAGTGATACGAAATTATAGATGGCCATGAAATAATGACCGTCATCTATGGGAAAAAACCGACATTCCATATAATTATGAATAAAAATTAAGAATGAATATTTCATATTAAAGCTTTTTTTTTTGGTAAACATATTAAAGCTTTATATATTGGTTAAACAATACAAAATTTATACTTATCTCTCTATTTAATTAAATATTTAAAAAAATTATAAAGTAAAATCATAAAAAATTCACATTAAAAAAATATATTCTCATAAAAAAATACCACACCATCACAAATTTTAAGAAAATGTTTGATTTTATTTCTTCTCAATTAAAGTGGTTAAATTTGGGTTTTACCATCAAAAGAGACAATAAATAAATAAAGGAAAGAGTCAAAAAATGAATACTAGGAAAAAAGAGAGAAAAAGTTCAGAAAGGCATTGAAAACGACCATGGCCGACCACGACACTCAGATACCCGGCATCATCTTTCTTTTTGTTTTCATTTGAATTTTGTTGACTCAGCATTTGCAGTTTTAGCTTATGTATTTTTCCTCATAAATATGGCTTTTGAATGTTACATATTTCTTAGGATGTTGAAAATATGAAACACACAATAATATTGGAAGAGGGAATGTTTTTCAATTTTCATGTATTATTTCGGAACACAAATAAACCACTTATAAAGTAAGAAAATGAAAAACAAGTGAACTTAAGAGACACATTATGCTAATAAACTCAAATGACTCCACCATTAAGTTAACAGTAAAAAAACTAATCGAACAACTTCAAAACAACTTTATTACAGTAACCACGTGCCCGTCACATCAGACTTAAAAAAGACCATTAAACTTCGTAACTGTCTAACTGACACTGAGCGAATGAAACGACCCTTAACATTTTTGTTATCTGATCCTCGCCATTCATCAACTTGCTATTTGCACTATTTGTGTTCTTCATAGCTAACATTTCAGCTGCTATATATATATATATATCCCTCTAAAGACCAAAGCTTTCTTCACTTCTCAAAACAAGGTTTCTATCACTTCAGCCTTTCTCCTCCTCTGTTCTCTGTTTTCTGCTTTCTGTTCCTTTCCCCTGTTCTCTGTTTTTTTCCCCCCATTTTCCATGGCTCCTGTTAATAGCAACCTGAATTCCATGGCTCCTGTTTTTGAATTATCCGACGGAAAACTTACCGTCCAAGGCGTGTCATTGTTTTCTGAAGTCCCTGAAAATGTCTCCTTCAATCCTTTTTCCAATGTGTATCAATCAGGTTCTGATGCCCCACCTTCCCTCCTTGAGAGGACTCTTGCACTTTCTCATAAAGGTGGATTCCTTGGATTCTCCCAAAATGAGTCTTCTGATAGATTGATTAACTCTTTGGGTAGTTTCAGTGGTAAAGATTTTCTTAGTATTTTTAGATTCAAAACATGGTGGTCAACACAGTGGGTGGGAAACTCGGGTTCGGATTTACAAAAGGAAACCCAGTGGGTTCTTATTGACATGCCTCAGATAAAATCCTACGTAATAGTTATCCCTATTATTGAGGGTAGATTTAGGTCTGCTCTCCAAGCTGGCTCTGATGATGACCATGTCATGATTTGTGCCGAGAGTGGTTCCACTCATGTCAAAGCATCAAAGTTTGATGCGATTGCTTATATTCATATGTCAGACAACCCCTTCAGTTTGATGAAAGAGGCCTACGGTGCTCTCAGGGTTCATCTCAATTCCTTCCGACTATTGGAAGAGAAAACGCAACCAAACCTGGTTGATAAATTTGGCTGGTGCACCTGGAATTCCTTTTATTTAACTGTAGACCCTGTTGGGGTTTGGTATGGATTGAAGGGTTTTTCTGATGGTGGGGTGGTTCCGAGGTTTGTCATCATTGATGATGGGTGGCAAAGCATTAGTTTTGATGGTGAAGACACAACGGAAGACGCTAAAAATCTTGTGTCGGGTGGTGAACAAATGAATGCAAGGCTTCACAGGCTCGTCGAAGGTGATAAGTTCAAAAATTACCAAGCTGGCCTCCTCTTGGGTCCTGATGCTCCTTCTTTTGACCCAAAGAAGATCGAGGAATTAATAGCAAGGGGAACGGCGGTTGAGTGTTTGGAGAGAAAACGTGATGCTGCCATTAAATCTGGGAGTTCTGATGTGACCGAGATTAAGTCCAAGATTAAGGAGATCAAAGGAGAAATCAATGATCTATTTGGAGGAGAGCAACACAACGCTAAAAAAGGAGAATGTGGAAGTTCTTCCGGTAAAGAATTGGATTATGGGATGAAGGCTTTCACAAGGGACTTGAGGACTGAATTCAAAGGTTTGGATGACATTTATGTATGGCATGCACTCTGTGGTGCATGGGGTGGTGTGAGGCCAGGAGCAACCCACCTGAATTCCAAAATAGTTCCCTGCAAACTCTCCCCAGGCCTTGATGGGACAATGCACGATCTAGCTGTGGTAAACATCGTGAAAGGTTCAATCGGGCTTGTTCATCCTGATCAAGCTAATGACTTGTATGATTCCATGCACTCTCATCTTGCTAAATCTGGTGTTACAGGAGTCAAAGTGGACGTTATTCATGTTAGTATACTTTTCCTTTTTACATACTCTAGCTTTAGTGTCTGATTCAACTATAAGTACTTATTAACATTGGTGCACTCTTTTTTTTTCTATTGCAGACTCTTGAATATGTGTGCGATGAATATGGAGGCAGAGTCGAGCTTGCCAAGGCTTACTATGATGGGTTGACAAAGTCCATTGTTAAGAATTTTAATGGGAGTGGAATCATCGCTAGCATGCAGCAGTGCAATGACTTTTTCTTCCTCGGAACGAAGCAAGTTGCCATGGGAAGAGTTGGTAAGCACTAAGCAGTATACAGACAAAGGATACCATTTGCTAAATGAATTTCGTTGCTTTATTCATACATATGCAAGCCAAAAAAAAAAAAAAAAACCTGTATTTAACCAATGAAATTTGTTACAGGGGATGACTTTTGGATCCAAGATTCCAATGACCCAATGGGGGTGTTCTGGTTACAAGGGGTACACATGATTCACTGTTCCTACAACAGCTTGTGGATGGGGCAGATGATTCAGCCCGATTGGGACATGTTCCAATCGGACCATGTGTGTGCCCAATTTCATGCAGTTTCTAGGGCTATTTGTGGTGGTCCAATCTATTTGAGCGACAATGTAGGCTCTCATGACTTCGATCTGATTAAGAAGCTTGTGTTCCCTGATGGTACCGTACCCAAGTGCATCCATTTTCCCCTTCCTACAAGGGATGTTCTTTTCAAGAACCCTCTTTTTGACCAAAAACTGTTCTCAAAATTTGGAACTTCAATAAGGTATATATCTCATTGACATACATTTCAGTTGATTACTACTATATGTTGTCATCTAACAATAAATTTCTGCATTCAACAGTATGGAGGAGTTATTGGTGCTTTCAACTGTCAAGGGGCAGGTTGGGATCCAAAGAAAAAGAAGATCAGGGGTTTCCCTGAATGCAACAAGAAGTCAGTTTCTGGTGCAGTGCATGTGACTGAGGTTGAGTGGGACAAGAAGAACGAAGCAACCCATATGGGTGAGGCAGAGGAGTACATTGTGTATCTCAATCAGGCTGGGGAACTTCATTTGATGACCCCCAAGTCTGAACCAATACAATTTACCCTCCAATCTGTCAACTTCGAGCTCTACAGCTTTATGCCGGTCACTAAGTTCAATGGCAGCATCAAATTTGCACCAATTGGGCTAACAAGCATGTTCAACAGTGGAGGCACAATTCAAGATTTGGAATATGATGATACTGGTGCTAAGCTTAAGGTTAAAGGTGCCGGGAATTTCCTTGCTTATTCAAGTGAATCTCCTAAGATGTTAGAGTTGAATGGTTCTGAAGTCCATTTTAAGTGGTTGCGTGATGGAAAACTGACTCTCAACCTTCCTTGGATCGAAGAGGCTGGTGGAGTTTCTGATGTGGCCATTTTCTTCTAGATGTTTTCTTTTCTCATGGTTATCTTGTATATTGCGTGATTTGTTTTTGTTTTTAAAGAAACTGTTTCCTTTTACTATTGCATCTCATTTTTATTTTTTTTTGTAAATTGCTATTGCATCTCTTTGCATTTTACATCAATAAAACGTACATTTGTGGCTTACATAAAGGAGCAATTTATAGCGTAGTTTCCTCCCGTAAACTAGAAAATCATATTGTTCTCTTTGGTATCAAAAAATGTTTTCTGATGCATCTTTGTTGATGGACTATAAGATTCACCAAGCTTAATGGCAATGTTACTAATATTTGCAGATCAGTTAATAACGGGACTCTAGTCAAATTTTTTGCACTAACAATTAATTAAGTTAAAACTATGGTTTCATATCGCCATTATTTCCATTGATAGCCCTATTTAATAATAATAATTGAGTCCAGTGTACCGAATATTCAAGACAAGTAACCCGGAAAAAGACAGTTGCATCTTTAATTGCCAATTGTTGTGTACTTGTGTTGATAAGTTGTACGTGTTACGCTGAAATCTCAGATATAAGTGACACGCAAGTTGGAAAGAATTGAGGAAACATTATCTTCGTTAATTATCTTGGGCAACACCTGTGACCCAAATGGTTCTATGAATATTCAATCGTATTTTAGCATGCACGACAAGCGTTGAGACCCAAAAAAAAGAGAGAGTATATATGAAAATGAAACCAATTGAAAATTTGAAATACCAAAATATCAAAAAATTATCCGTTTCTTTGGTCGGTGTTAATTCTAAGGGTGTCTGCACTGCATTACTGCAACTTCCCGGAATAAAATATTTTTTTTTTAATTTCTCTTTGAAAATAGAAATATAAAAAAAAATATTATTTGTCAAAATTGATTTATTT